>NW_027288506.1:1200000-1524849 GCF_037038585.1 Patagioenas fasciata
GCCCTGTCAGGTTTGCTCGGGCCCTGTCAGGCTCCGTCAGGCCCTATCGGGTTTGCTCGAGCCCTGTCGGGCTCCGTCAGGCCCTGTCAGGTTTGCTCGGGCCCTGTCGGGCCTTGTCAGGCCCTGTCGGGTTTGCTCGGGACCTGTCGGGTTTGCCCGCGTGCTGTCGGGCTCCGTCGGGCCCTGTCAGATTCGCTCGGGCCCTGTCGGGTTTGCTCGGGCCCTGTCAGGCTCCGTCAGGCCCTGTCGGGTTTGCTCGTGCCCTGTCGGGCTCCGTCAGGCCCTGTCGGGTTTGCTCGTGCCCTGTCGGGCTCCGTCGGGCCCTGTCAGGCTTTGTAAGGTCCTGTCAGGTTTGCTCGGGCCCTGTCGGGCCTTGTCGGGCCCTGTCGGGTTTGCTCGGGCTCTGTCGGGCTCCAGCGTGCCCTGTCGGGTTTGCCCGGGCCCTGTCAGGCTCCATCAGGCCCTGTCGGGTTTGCTCGGGCCCTATCGGGCTCCGTGGGGCCCTGTCGGGTTTCCTCGGGCCCTGTCGGGCTCCGTCGGGCCCTTTCGGGTTTGCTCGGGCCCTGTCGGGCTCCGTCGGGCCCTTTCGGGTTTGCTCGGGCCCTGTCGGGCTCCGTCGGGCCCTGTCAGGTTCTCTCGGGCCCTGTCAGGTTTGCTCGGGTCCTGTCAGGCTCCGTCAGGCCCTATCGGGTTTGCTCGCGCCCTGTCGGGCTCCGTCGGGCCCTGTCAGGTTCTCTCTGGCCCTGTCAGGTTTGCTCGGGCCCTGTCAGGCTCCGTCAGGCCCTATCGGGTTTGCTCGAGCCCTGTCGGGCTCCGTCAGGCCCTGTCAGGTTTGCTCGGGCCCTGTCGGGCCTTGTCAGGCCCTGTCGGGTTTGCTCGGGACCTGTCGGGTTTGCCCGCGTGCTGTCAGGCTCCGTCGGGCCCTGTCAGATTCGCTCGGGCCCTGTCGGGTTTGCTCGGGCCCTGTCAGGCTCCGTCGGGCCCTGTCGGGTTTGCTCGGGCCCTGTCAGGCTCCGTCAGGCCCTGTCGGGTTTGCTCGTGCCCTGTCGGGCTCCGTCGGGCCCTGTCAGGTTTGCTCAGGCCCTGTCGGGATCCGTTGGGCCTTGTCGGGTTTGCTCGGGCCCTGTCGGGCTCCTTCGTGCCCTGTCAGGTTTGCTCGGGCCCTGTCGGGTTTGCTCGGGCCCTGTCAGGCTCCGTCGGGCTCTGTCGGGTTTCCTCGGGCCCTGTCGGGCTCCATCGAGCCCTGTCAGGCTTTGTCGAACCCTGTCGGGTTTGCTCGGGCCCTGTCGGGTTTGCTCGGGTCCTGTCGGGCTCTGTCGGGCCCTGTCGGCTTTGCTCGGGCCCTGTCAGGCTCCGTCGGGCCCTGTCGGATTTCCTCGGGCCCTCTCGGGTTCCGTCGGGCCTTCTCGGGTTCCGTCCGGCCCTGTCGGGTTTCCTCGGGCCCTGTCGGACTCTATCGAGCCCTGTCAGGCTCCGTCGGGCTCTTTCGGGTTTGCTCAGGCCCTGTCGGGCTCCGTCGGGCCCTGTCAGGCTTTGTCAGGTCCTGTCAGGTTTGCTCGGGCCCTGTCGGGCCTTGTCGGGCCCTGTTGGGTTTGCTCGGGCTCTGTCGGGCTCCAGCGTGCCCTGTCGGGTTTGCCCGGGCCCTGTCAGGCTCCATCAGGCCCTGTCGGGTTTGCTCGGGCCCTATCGGACTCCGTGGGGCCCTGTCGGGTTTCCTCGGGCCCTGTCGGGCTCCATCGAGCCCTGTCAGGCTCCGTCGGGCCCTTTCGGGTTTGCTCGGGCCCTGTCGGGCTCCGTCGGGCCCTGTCGGGTTTGCTCAGGCCCTGTCGGGTTTGCTCGAGCCCTGTCGGGCTCCATCGGGTCCTGTCGGGTTTGCTCGGGCCCTATCGGGCTCCGTCGGGCCCTGTCGGGTTTCCTCGGGCCCTGTCGGGCTCCATCGAGCCCTGTCAGGCTTCGTCGGGCCCTTTCGGGTTTGCTCGGGCCCTGTCGGGCTCCGTCAGGCCCTTTTGGGTTTGCTCGGGCCCTATCGGGCTCCGTCGAGCCCTGTCGGGTTTCCTCGGGCCCTGTCGGGCTCCATCGAGCCCTGTCAGGCTCCGTCGGGCCCTTTCGGGTTTGCTCGGGCCCTGTCGGGCTCCGTCGGGCCCTGTCGGGTTTGCTCGGGCCCTGTCGGGTTTGCTCGGGCCCTGTCAGGCTTTGTCAAGCCCTGTTGGGTTTGCTAGGGCCCTGTCGGGCTCCGTCGGGCCCTGTCAGGCTTTGTCGAACCCTGTCGGGTTTGCTCGGGCCCTGTCGGGTTTGCTCGGGCCCTGTCGGGTTTGCTCGGGCCCTGTCGGGCTCTGTCGGGCCCTGTCTGGTTTCCTCGGGCCCTGTCGTGCTCCGTCGGGCCCTGTCGGATTTGCTCGGGCCCTGTCGGGTTTGCTGAAGCCCTGTCAGGCTTCGTCGGACCCTGTCGGGTTTGCTCGGGCCCTGTCGGGCTCCGTCGAACCCTGTCGGGTTTGCTCGGGCCCTGTCAGGCTCTGTCGCGCCCTGTCGGGTTTCCTCGGGCCCTGTCGGGCTCCATCGAGCCCTGTCAGGTTTGCTCGGGCCCTGTCGGGTTTGCTCGGGCCCTGTCGGGCTCCATCGGACCCTATCAGGCTTTGGCGGGTCCTGTCGGGTTTGCTCAGGCCCTGTCGGGCCTTGTCAGCCCCTGTCAGGTTTGCTCGCGCCCTGTCGGGCTCCGTCGGGCCCTGTCAGGTTCTCTCGGGCCCTGTCAGGTTTGCTCGGGCCCTGTCAGGCTCCGTCAGGCCCTATCGGGTTTGCTCGAGCCCTGTCGGGCTCCGTCAGGCCCTGTCAGGTTTGCTCGGGCCCTGTCGGGCCTTGTCAGGCCCTGTCGGGTTTGCTCGGGACCTGTCGGGTTTGCCCGCGTCCTGTCGGGCTCCGTCGGGTCCTGTCAGATTCGCTCGGGCCCTGTCGGGTTTGCTCGGGCCCTGTCAGGCTCCGTCAGGCCCTGTCGGGTTTGCTCGTGCCCTGTCGGGCTCCGTCGGGCCCTGTCAGGTTTGCTCAGGCCCTGTCGGGATCCGTTGGGCCTTGTCGGGTTTGCTCGGGCCCTGTCGGGCTCCTTCGTGCCCTGTCAGGTTTGCTCGGGCCCTGTCGGGTTTGCTCGGGCCCTGTCAGGCTCCGTCGGGCTCTGTCGGGTTTCCTCGGGCCCTGTCGGGCTCCATCGAGCCCTGTCAGGCTTTGTCGAACCCTGTCGGGTTTGCTCGGGCCCTGTCGGGTTTGCTCGGGTCCTGTCGGGCTCTGTCGGGCCCTGTCGGGTTTGCTCGGGCCCTGTCAGGCTCCGTCGGGCCCTGTCGGATTTCCTCGGGCCCTCTCGGGTTCCGTCGGACCTTCTCGGGTTCCGTCCGGCCCTGTCGGGTTTCCTCGGGCCCTGTCGGACTCTATCGAGCCCTGTCAGGCTCCGTCGGGCTCTTTCGGGTTTGCTCAGGCCCTGTCGGGCTCCGTCGGGCCCTGTCAGGCTTTGTCAGGTCCTGTCAGGTTTGCTCGGGCCCTGTCGGGCCTTGTCGGGCCCTGTTGGGTTTGCTCGGGCTCTGTCGGGCTCCAGCGTGCCCTGTCGGGTTTGCCCGGGCCCTGTCAGGCTCCATCAGGCCCTGTCGGGTTTGCTCGGGCCCTATCGGGCTCCGTGGGGCCCTGTCGGGTTTCCTCGGGCCCTGTCGGGCTCCATCGAGCCCTGTCAGGCTCCGTCGGGCCCTTTCGGGTTTGCTCGGGCCCTGTCGGGCTCCGTCGGGCCCTGTCGGGTTTGCTCAGGCCCTGTCGGGTTTGCTCGAGCCCTGTCGGGCTCCATCGGGTCCTGTCGGGTTTGCTCGGGCCCTATCGGGCTCCGTCGGGCCCTGTCGGGTTTCCTCGGGCCCTGTCGGGCTCCATCGAGCCCTGTCAGGCTTCGTCGGGCCCTTTCGGGTTTGCTCGGGCCCTGTCGGGCTCCGTCAGGCCCTTTTGGGTTTGCTCGGGCCCTATCGGGCTCCGTCGAGCCCTGTCGGGTTTCCTCGGGCCCTGTCGGGCTCCATCGAGCCCTGTCAGGCTCCGTCGGGCCCTTTCGGGTTTGCTCGGGCCCTGTCGGGCTCCGTCGGGCCCTGTCGGGTTTGCTCGGGCCCTGTCGGGTTTGCTCGGGCCCTGTCAGGCTTTGTCAAGCCCTGTTGGGTTTGCTAGGGCCCTGTCGGGCTCCGTCGGGCCCTGTCAGGCTTTGTCGAACCCTGTCGGGTTTGCTCGGGCCCTGTCGGGTTTGCTCGGGCCCTGTCGGGTTTGCTCGGGCCCTGTCGTGCTCCGTCGGGCCCTGTCGGATTTGCTCGGGCCCTGTCGGGTTTGCTGAAGCCCTGTCAGGCTTCGTCGGACCCTGTCGGGTTTGCTCGGGCCCTGTCGGGCTCCGTCGAACCCTGTCGGGTTTGCTCGGGCCCTGTCAGGCTCCTTCGCGCCCTGTCGGGTTTCCTCGGGCCCTGTCGGGCTCCATCGAGCCCTATCAGGTTTGCTCGGGCCCTGTCGGGTTTGCTCGGGCCCTGTCGGGCTCCATCGGACCCTATCAGGCTTTGGCGGGTCCTGTCGGGTTTGCTCAGGCCCTGTCGGGCCTTGTCAGCCCCTGTCAGGTTTGCTCGCGCCCTCTCGGGCTCCGTCGGGCCCTGTCAGGTTCTCTCGGGCCCTGTCAGGTTTGCTCGGGCCCTGTCAGGCTCCGTCAGGCCCTATCGGGTTTGCTCGCGCCCTGTCGGGCTCCGTCGGGCCCTGTCAGGTTCTCTCTGGCCCTGTCAGGTTTGCTCGGGCCCTGTCAGGCTCCGTCAGGCCCTATCGGGTTTGCTCGAGCAGTGTCGGGCTCCGTCAGGCCCTGTCAGGTTTGCTCGGGCCCTGTCGGGCCTTGTCAGGCCCTGTCGGGTTTGCTCGGGACCTGTCGGGTTTGCCCGCGTGCTGTCGGGCTCCGTCGGGCCCTGTCAGATTCGCTCGGGCCCTGTCGGGTTTGCTCGGGCCCTGTCAGGCTCCGTCAGGCCCTGTCGGGTTTGCTCGTGCCCTGTCGGGCTCCGTCAGGCCCTGTCGGGTTTGCTCGTGCCCTGTCGGGCTCCGTCGGGCCCTGTCAGGCTTTGTAAGGTCCTGTCAGGTTTGCTCGGGCCCTGTCGGGCCTTGTCGGGCCCTGTCGGGTTTGCTCGGGCTCTGTCGGGCTCCATCGGACCCTATCAGGCTTTGGAGGGTCCTGTCGGGTTTGCTCAGGCCCTGTCGGGCCTTGTCAGCCCCTGTCAGGTTTGCTCGCGCCCTCTCGGGCTCCGTCGGGCCCTGTCAGGTTCTCTCGGGCCCTGTCAGGTTTGCTCGGGCCCTGTCAGGCTCCGTCAGGCCCTATCGGGTTTGCTCGCGCCCTGTCGGGCTCCGTCGGGCCCTGTCAGGTTCTCTCTGGCCCTGTCAGGTTTGCTCGGGCCCTGTCAGGCTCCGTCAGGCCCTATCGGGTTTGCTCGAGCCCTGTCGGGCTCCGTCAGGCCCTGTCAGGTTTGCTCGGGCCCTGTCGGGCCTTGTCAGGCCCTGTCGGGTTTGCTCGGGACCTGTCGGGTTTGCCCGCGTGCTGTCGGGCTCCGTCGGGCCCTGTCAGATTCGCTCGGGCCCTGTCGGGTTTGCTCGGGCCCTGTCAGGCTCCGTCAGGCCCTGTCGGGTTTGCTCGTGCCCTGTCGGGCTCCGTCAGGCCCTGTCGGGTTTGCTCGTGCCCTGTCGGGCTCCGTCGGGCCCTGTCAGGCTTTGTAAGGTCCTGTCAGGTTTGCTCGGGCCCTGTCGGGCCTTGTCGGGCCCTGTCGGGTTTGCTCGGGCTCTGTCGGGCTCCAGCGTGCCCTGTCGGGTTTGCCCGGGCCCTGTCAGGCTCCATCAGGCCCTGTCGGGTTTGCTCGGGCCCTATCGGGCTCCGTGGGGCCCTGTCGGGTTTCCTCGGGCCCTGTCGGGCTCCGTCGGGCCCTTTCGGGTTTGCTCGGGCCCTGTCGGGCTCCGTCGGGCCCTTTCGGGTTTGCTCGGGCCCTGTCGGGCTCCGTCGGGCCCTGTCAGGTTCTCTCGGGCCCTGTCAGGTTTGCTCGGGTCCTGTCAGGCTCCGTCAGGCCCTATCGGGTTTGCTCGCGCCCTGTCGGGCTCCGTCGGGCCCTGTCAGGTTCTCTCTGGCCCTGTCAGGTTTGCTCGGGCCCTGTCAGGCTCCGTCAGGCCCTATCGGGTTTGCTCGAGCCCTGTCGGGCTCCGTCAGGCCCTGTCAGGTTTGCTCGGGCCCTGTCGGGCCTTGTCAGGCCCTGTCGGGTTTGCTCGGGACCTGTCGGGTTTGCCCGCGTGCTGTCAGGCTCCGTCGGGCCCTGTCAGATTCGCTCGGGCCCTGTCGGGTTTGCTCGGGCCCTGTCAGGCTCCGTCGGGCCCTGTCGGGTTTGCTCGGGCCCTGTCAGGCTCCGTCAGGCCCTGTCGGGTTTGCTCGTGCCCTGTCGGGCTCCGTCGGGCCCTGTCAGGTTTGCTCAGGCCCTGTCGGGATCCGTTGGGCCTTGTCGGGTTTGCTCGGGCCCTGTCGGGCTCCTTCGTGCCCTGTCAGGTTTGCTCGGGCCCTGTCGGGTTTGCTCGGGCCCTGTCAGGCTCCGTCGGGCTCTGTCGGGTTTCCTCGGGCCCTGTCGGGCTCCATCGAGCCCTGTCAGGCTTTGTCGAACCCTGTCGGGTTTGCTCGGGCCCTGTCGGGTTTGCTCGGGTCCTGTCGGGCTCTGTCGGGCCCTGTCGGCTTTGCTCGGGCCCTGTCAGGCTCCGTCGGGCCCTGTCGGATTTCCTCGGGCCCTCTCGGGTTCCGTCGGGCCTTCTCGGGTTCCGTCCGGCCCTGTCGGGTTTCCTCGGGCCCTGTCGGACTCTATCGAGCCCTGTCAGGCTCCGTCGGGCTCTTTCGGGTTTGCTCAGGCCCTGTCGGGCTCCGTCGGGCCCTGTCAGGCTTTGTCAGGTCCTGTCAGGTTTGCTCGGGCCCTGTCGGGCCTTGTCGGGCCCTGTTGGGTTTGCTCGGGCTCTGTCGGGCTCCAGCGTGCCCTGTCGGGTTTGCCCGGGCCCTGTCAGGCTCCATCAGGCCCTGTCGGGTTTGCTCGGGCCCTATCGGACTCCGTGGGGCCCTGTCGGGTTTCCTCGGGCCCTGTCGGGCTCCATCGAGCCCTGTCAGGCTCCGTCGGGCCCTTTCGGGTTTGCTCGGGCCCTGTCGGGCTCCGTCGGGCCCTGTCGGGTTTGCTCAGGCCCTGTCGGGTTTGCTCGAGCCCTGTCGGGCTCCATCGGGTCCTGTCGGGTTTGCTCGGGCCCTATCGGGCTCCGTCGGGCCCTGTCGGGTTTCCTCGGGCCCTGTCGGGCTCCATCGAGCCCTGTCAGGCTTCGTCGGGCCCTTTCGGGTTTGCTCGGGCCCTGTCGGGCTCCGTCAGGCCCTTTTGGGTTTGCTCGGGCCCTATCGGGCTCCGTCGAGCCCTGTCGGGTTTCCTCGGGCCCTGTCGGGCTCCATCGAGCCCTGTCAGGCTCCGTCGGGCCCTTTCGGGTTTGCTCGGGCCCTGTCGGGCTCCGTCGGGCCCTGTCGGGTTTGCTCGGGCCCTGTCGGGTTTGCTCGGGCCCTGTCAGGCTTTGTCAAGCCCTGTTGGGTTTGCTAGGGCCCTGTCGGGCTCCGTCGGGCCCTGTCAGGCTTTGTCGAACCCTGTCGGGTTTGCTCGGGCCCTGTCGGGTTTGCTCGGGCCCTGTCGGGTTTGCTCGGGCCCTGTCGGGCTCTGTCGGGCCCTGTCTGGTTTCCTCGGGCCCTGTCGTGCTCCGTCGGGCCCTGTCGGATTTGCTCGGGCCCTGTCGGGTTTGCTGAAGCCCTGTCAGGCTTCGTCGGACCCTGTCGGGTTTGCTCGGGCCCTGTCGGGCTCCGTCGAACCCTGTCGGGTTTGCTCGGGCCCTGTCAGGCTCTGTCGCGCCCTGTCGGGTTTCCTCGGGCCCTGTCGGGCTCCATCGAGCCCTGTCAGGTTTGCTCGGGCCCTGTCGGGTTTGCTCGGGCCCTGTCGGGCTCCATCGGACCCTATCAGGCTTTGGCGGGTCCTGTCGGGTTTGCTCAGGCCCTGTCGGGCCTTGTCAGCCCCTGTCAGGTTTGCTCGCGCCCTGTCGGGCTCCGTCGGGCCCTGTCAGGTTCTCTCGGGCCCTGTCAGGTTTGCTCGGGCCCTGTCAGGCTCCGTCAGGCCCTATCGGGTTTGCTCGAGCCCTGTCGGGCTCCGTCAGGCCCTATCGGGTTTGCTCGCGCCCTGTCGGGCTCCGTCGGGCCCTGTCAGGTTCTCTCTGGCCCTGTCAGGTTTGCTCGGGCCCTGTCAGGCTCCGTCAGGCCCTATCGGGTTTGCTCGAGCAGTGTCGGGCTCCGTCAGGCCCTGTCAGGTTTGCTCGGGCCCTGTCGGGCCTTGTCAGGCCCTGTCGGGTTTGCTCGGGACCTGTCGGGTTTGCCCGCGTGCTGTCGGGCTCCGTCGGGCCCTGTCAGATTCGCTCGGGCCCTGTCGGGTTTGCTCGGGCCCTGTCAGGCTCCGTCAGGCCCTGTCGGGTTTGCTCGTGCCCTGTCGGGCTCCGTCAGGCCCTGTCGGGTTTGCTCGTGCCCTGTCGGGCTCCGTCGGGCCCTGTCAGGCTTTGTAAGGTCCTGTCAGGTTTGCTCGGGCCCTGTCGGGCCTTGTCGGGCCCTGTCGGGTTTGCTCGGGCTCTGTCGGGCTCCATCGGACCCTATCAGGCTTTGGCGGGTCCTGTCGGGTTTGCTCAGGCCCTGTCGGGCCTTGTCAGCCCCTGTCAGGTTTGCTCGCGCCCTCTCGGGCTCCGTCGGGCCCTGTCAGGTTCTCTCGGGCCCTGTCAGGTTTGCTCGGGCCCTGTCAGGCTCCGTCAGGCCCTATCGGGTTTGCTCGCGCCCTGTCGGGCTCCGTCGGGCCCTGTCAGGTTCTCTCTGGCCCTGTCAGGTTTGCTCGGGCCCTGTCAGGCTCCGTCAGGCCCTATCGGGTTTGCTCGAGCCCTGTCGGGCTCCGTCAGGCCCTGTCAGGTTTGCTCGGGCCCTGTCGGGCCTTGTCAGGCCCTGTCGGGTTTGCTCGGGACCTGTCGGGTTTGCCCGCGTGCTGTCGGGCTCCGTCGGGCCCTGTCAGATTCGCTCGGGCCCTGTCGGGTTTGCTCGGGCCCTGTCAGGCTCCGTCAGGCCCTGTCGGGTTTGCCCGGGCCCTGTCAGGCTCCATCAGGCCCTGTCGGGTTTGCTCGGGCCCTATCGGGCTCCGTGGGGCCCTGTCGGGTTTCCTCGGGCCCTGTCGGGCTCCGTCGGGCCCTTTCGGGTTTGCTCGGGCCCTGTCGGGCTCCGTCGGGCCCTTTCGGGTTTGCTCGGGCCCTGTCGGGCTCCGTCGGGCCCTGTCAGGTTCTCTCGGGCCCTGTCAGGTTTGCTCGGGTCCTGTCAGGCTCCGTCAGGCCCTATCGGGTTTGCTCGCGCCCTGTCGGGCTCCGTCGGGCCCTGTCAGGTTCTCTCTGGCCCTGTCAGGTTTGCTCGGGCCCTGTCAGGCTCCGTCAGGCCCTATCGGGTTTGCTCGAGCCCTGTCGGGCTCCGTCAGGCCCTGTCAGGTTTGCTCGGGCCCTGTCGGGCCTTGTCAGGCCCTGTCGGGTTTGCTCGGGACCTGTCGGGTTTGCCCGCGTGCTGTCAGGCTCCGTCGGGCCCTGTCAGATTCGCTCGGGCCCTGTCGGGTTTGCTCGGGCCCTGTCAGGCTCCGTCGGGCCCTGTCGGGTTTGCTCGGGCCCTGTCAGGCTCCGTCAGGCCCTGTCGGGTTTGCTCGTGCCCTGTCGGGCTCCGTCGGGCCCTGTCAGGTTTGCTCAGGCCCTGTCGGGATCCGTTGGGCCTTGTCGGGTTTGCTCGGGCCCTGTCGGGCTCCTTCGTGCCCTGTCAGGTTTGCTCGGGCCCTGTCGGGTTTGCTCGGGCCCTGTCAGGCTCCGTCGGGCTCTGTCGGGTTTCCTCGGGCCCTGTCGGGCTCCATCGAGCCCTGTCAGGCTTTGTCGAACCCTGTCGGGTTTGCTCGGGCCCTGTCGGGTTTGCTCGGGTCCTGTCGGGCTCTGTCGGGCCCTGTCGGCTTTGCTCGGGCCCTGTCAGGCTCCGTCGGGCCCTGTCGGATTTCCTCGGGCCCTCTCGGGTTCCGTCGGGCCTTCTCGGGTTCCGTCCGGCCCTGTCGGGTTTCCTCGGGCCCTGTCGGACTCTATCGAGCCCTGTCAGGCTCCGTCGGGCTCTTTCGGGTTTGCTCAGGCCCTGTCGGGCTCCGTCGGGCCCTGTCAGGCTTTGTCAGGTCCTGTCAGGTTTGCTCGGGCCCTGTCGGGCCTTGTCGGGCCCTGTTGGGTTTGCTCGGGCTCTGTCGGGCTCCAGCGTGCCCTGTCGGGTTTGCCCGGGCCCTGTCAGGCTCCATCAGGCCCTGTCGGGTTTGCTCGGGCCCTATCGGACTCCGTGGGGCCCTGTCGGGTTTCCTCGGGCCCTGTCGGGCTCCATCGAGCCCTGTCAGGCTCCGTCGGGCCCTTTCGGGTTTGCTCGGGCCCTGTCGGGCTCCGTCGGGCCCTGTCGGGTTTGCTCAGGCCCTGTCGGGTTTGCTCGAGCCCTGTCGGGCTCCATCGGGTCCTGTCGGGTTTGCTCGGGCCCTATCGGGCTCCGTCGGGCCCTGTCGGGTTTCCTCGGGCCCTGTCGGGCTCCATCGAGCCCTGTCAGGCTTCGTCGGGCCCTTTCGGGTTTGCTCGGGCCCTGTCGGGCTCCGTCAGGCCCTTTTGGGTTTGCTCGGGCCCTATCGGGCTCCGTCGAGCCCTGTCGGGTTTCCTCGGGCCCTGTCGGGCTCCATCGAGCCCTGTCAGGCTCCGTCGGGCCCTTTCGGGTTTGCTCGGGCCCTGTCGGGCTCCGTCGGGCCCTGTCGGGTTTGCTCGGGCCCTGTCGGGTTTGCTCGGGCCCTGTCAGGCTTTGTCAAGCCCTGTTGGGTTTGCTAGGGCCCTGTCGGGCTCCGTCGGGCCCTGTCAGGCTTTGTCGAACCCTGTCGGGTTTGCTCGGGCCCTGTCGGGTTTGCTCGGGCCCTGTCGGGTTTGCTCGGGCCCTGTCGGGCTCTGTCGGGCCCTGTCTGGTTTCCTCGGGCCCTGTCGTGCTCCGTCGGGCCCTGTCGGATTTGCTCGGGCCCTGTCGGGTTTGCTGAAGCCCTGTCAGGCTTCGTCGGACCCTGTCGGGTTTGCTCGGGCCCTGTCGGGCTCCGTCGAACCCTGTCGGGTTTGCTCGGGCCCTGTCAGGCTCTGTCGCGCCCTGTCGGGTTTCCTCGGGCCCTGTCGGGCTCCATCGAGCCCTGTCAGGTTTGCTCGGGCCCTGTCGGGTTTGCTCGGGCCCTGTCGGGCTCCATCGGACCCTATCAGGCTTTGGCGGGTCCTGTCGGGTTTGCTCAGGCCCTGTCGGGCCTTGTCAGCCCCTGTCAGGTTTGCTCGCGCCCTGTCGGGCTCCGTCGGGCCCTGTCAGGTTCTCTCGGGCCCTGTCAGGTTTGCTCGGGCCCTGTCAGGCTCCGTCAGGCCCTATCGGGTTTGCTCGAGCCCTGTCGGGCTCCGTCAGGCCCTGTCAGGTTTGCTCGGGCCCTGTCGGGCCTTGTCAGGCCCTGTCGGGTTTGCTCGGGACCTGTCGGGTTTGCCCGCGTCCTGTCGGGCTCCGTCGGGTCCTGTCAGATTCGCTCGGGCCCTGTCGGGTTTGCTCGGGCCCTGTCAGGCTCCGTCAGGCCCTGTCGGGTTTGCTCGTGCCCTGTCGGGCTCCGTCGGGCCCTGTCAGGTTTGCTCAGGCCCTGTCGGGATCCGTTGGGCCTTGTCGGGTTTGCTCGGGCCCTGTCGGGCTCCTTCGTGCCCTGTCAGGTTTGCTCGGGCCCTGTCGGGTTTGCTCGGGCCCTGTCAGGCTCCGTCGGGCTCTGTCGGGTTTCCTCGGGCCCTGTCGGGCTCCATCGAGCCCTGTCAGGCTTTGTCGAACCCTGTCGGGTTTGCTCGGGCCCTGTCGGGTTTGCTCGGGTCCTGTCGGGCTCTGTCGGGCCCTGTCGGGTTTGCTCGGGCCCTGTCAGGCTCCGTCGGGCCCTGTCGGATTTCCTCGGGCCCTCTCGGGTTCCGTCGGACCTTCTCGGGTTCCGTCCGGCCCTGTCGGGTTTCCTCGGGCCCTGTCGGACTCTATCGAGCCCTGTCAGGCTCCGTCGGGCTCTTTCGGGTTTGCTCAGGCCCTGTCGGGCTCCGTCGGGCCCTGTCAGGCTTTGTCAGGTCCTGTCAGGTTTGCTCGGGCCCTGTCGGGCCTTGTCGGGCCCTGTTGGGTTTGCTCGGGCTCTGTCGGGCTCCAGCGTGCCCTGTCGGGTTTGCCCGGGCCCTGTCAGGCTCCATCAGGCCCTGTCGGGTTTGCTCGGGCCCTATCGGGCTCCGTGGGGCCCTGTCGGGTTTCCTCGGGCCCTGTCGGGCTCCATCGAGCCCTGTCAGGCTCCGTCGGGCCCTTTCGGGTTTGCTCGGGCCCTGTCGGGCTCCGTCGGGCCCTGTCGGGTTTGCTCAGGCCCTGTCGGGTTTGCTCGAGCCCTGTCGGGCTCCATCGGGTCCTGTCGGGTTTGCTCGGGCCCTATCGGGCTCCGTCGGGCCCTGTCGGGTTTCCTCGGGCCCTGTCGGGCTCCATCGAGCCCTGTCAGGCTTCGTCGGGCCCTTTCGGGTTTGCTCGGGCCCTGTCGGGCTCCGTCAGGCCCTTTTGGGTTTGCTCGGGCCCTATCGGGCTCCGTCGAGCCCTGTCGGGTTTCCTCGGGCCCTGTCGGGCTCCATCGAGCCCTGTCAGGCTCCGTCGGGCCCTTTCGGGTTTGCTCGGGCCCTGTCGGGCTCCGTCGGGCCCTGTCGGGTTTGCTCGGGCCCTGTCGGGTTTGCTCGGGCCCTGTCAGGCTTTGTCAAGCCCTGTTGGGTTTGCTAGGGCCCTGTCGGGCTCCGTCGGGCCCTGTCAGGCTTTGTCGAACCCTGTCGGGTTTGCTCGGGCCCTGTCGGGTTTGCTCGGGCCCTGTCGGGTTTGCTCGGGCCCTGTCGTGCTCCGTCGGGCCCTGTCGGATTTGCTCGGGCCCTGTCGGGTTTGCTGAAGCCCTGTCAGGCTTCGTCGGACCCTGTCGGGTTTGCTCGGGCCCTGTCGGGCTCCGTCGAACCCTGTCGGGTTTGCTCGGGCCCTGTCAGGCTCCTTCGCGCCCTGTCGGGTTTCCTCGGGCCCTGTCGGGCTCCATCGAGCCCTATCAGGTTTGCTCGGGCCCTGTCGGGTTTGCTCGGGCCCTGTCGGGCTCCATCGGACCCTATCAGGCTTTGGCGGGTCCTGTCGGGTTTGCTCAGGCCCTGTCGGGCCTTGTCAGCCCCTGTCAGGTTTGCTCGCGCCCTCTCGGGCTCCGTCGGGCCCTGTCAGGTTCTCTCGGGCCCTGTCAGGTTTGCTCGGGCCCTGTCAGGCTCCGTCAGGCCCTATCGGGTTTGCTCGCGCCCTGTCGGGCTCCGTCGGGCCCTGTCAGGTTCTCTCTGGCCCTGTCAGGTTTGCTCGGGCCCTGTCAGGCTCCGTCAGGCCCTATCGGGTTTGCTCGAGCAGTGTCGGGCTCCGTCAGGCCCTGTCAGGTTTGCTCGGGCCCTGTCGGGCCTTGTCAGGCCCTGTCGGGTTTGCTCGGGACCTGTCGGGTTTGCCCGCGTGCTGTCGGGCTCCGTCGGGCCCTGTCAGATTCGCTCGGGCCCTGTCGGGTTTGCTCGGGCCCTGTCAGGCTCCGTCAGGCCCTGTCGGGTTTGCTCGTGCCCTGTCGGGCTCCGTCAGGCCCTGTCGGGTTTGCTCGTGCCCTGTCGGGCTCCGTCGGGCCCTGTCAGGCTTTGTAAGGTCCTGTCAGGTTTGCTCGGGCCCTGTCGGGCCTTGTCGGGCCCTGTCGGGTTTGCTCGGGCTCTGTCGGGCTCCATCGGACCCTATCAGGCTTTGGAGGGTCCTGTCGGGTTTGCTCAGGCCCTGTCGGGCCTTGTCAGCCCCTGTCAGGTTTGCTCGCGCCCTCTCGGGCTCCGTCGGGCCCTGTCAGGTTCTCTCGGGCCCTGTCAGGTTTGCTCGGGCCCTGTCAGGCTCCGTCAGGCCCTATCGGGTTTGCTCGCGCCCTGTCGGGCTCCGTCGGGCCCTGTCAGGTTCTCTCTGGCCCTGTCAGGTTTGCTCGGGCCCTGTCAGGCTCCGTCAGGCCCTATCGGGTTTGCTCGAGCCCTGTCGGGCTCCGTCAGGCCCTGTCAGGTTTGCTCGGGCCCTGTCGGGCCTTGTCAGGCCCTGTCGGGTTTGCTCGGGACCTGTCGGGTTTGCCCGCGTGCTGTCGGGCTCCGTCGGGCCCTGTCAGATTCGCTCGGGCCCTGTCGGGTTTGCTCGGGCCCTGTCAGGCTCCGTCAGGCCCTGTCGGGTTTGCTCGTGCCCTGTCGGGCTCCGTCAGGCCCTGTCGGGTTTGCTCGTGCCCTGTCGGGCTCCGTCGGGCCCTGTCAGGCTTTGTAAGGTCCTGTCAGGTTTGCTCGGGCCCTGTCGGGCCTTGTCGGGCCCTGTCGGGTTTGCTCGGGCTCTGTCGGGCTCCAGCGTGCCCTGTCGGGTTTGCCCGGGCCCTGTCAGGCTCCATCAGGCCCTGTCGGGTTTGCTCGGGCCCTATCGGGCTCCGTGGGGCCCTGTCGGGTTTCCTCGGGCCCTGTCGGGCTCCGTCGGGCCCTTTCGGGTTTGCTCGGGCCCTGTCGGGCTCCGTCGGGCCCTTTCGGGTTTGCTCGGGCCCTGTCGGGCTCCGTCGGGCCCTGTCAGGTTCTCTCGGGCCCTGTCAGGTTTGCTCGGGTCCTGTCAGGCTCCGTCAGGCCCTATCGGGTTTGCTCGCGCCCTGTCGGGCTCCGTCGGGCCCTGTCAGGTTCTCTCTGGCCCTGTCAGGTTTGCTCGGGCCCTGTCAGGCTCCGTCAGGCCCTATCGGGTTTGCTCGAGCCCTGTCGGGCTCCGTCAGGCCCTGTCAGGTTTGCTCGGGCCCTGTCGGGCCTTGTCAGGCCCTGTCGGGTTTGCTCGGGACCTGTCGGGTTTGCCCGCGTGCTGTCAGGCTCCGTCGGGCCCTGTCAGATTCGCTCGGGCCCTGTCGGGTTTGCTCGGGCCCTGTCAGGCTCCGTCGGGCCCTGTCGGGTTTGCTCGGGCCCTGTCAGGCTCCGTCAGGCCCTGTCGGGTTTGCTCGTGCCCTGTCGGGCTCCGTCGGGCCCTGTCAGGTTTGCTCAGGCCCTGTCGGGATCCGTTGGGCCTTGTCGGGTTTGCTCGGGCCCTGTCGGGCTCCTTCGTGCCCTGTCAGGTTTGCTCGGGCCCTGTCGGGTTTGCTCGGGCCCTGTCAGGCTCCGTCGGGCTCTGTCGGGTTTCCTCGGGCCCTGTCGGGCTCCATCGAGCCCTGTCAGGCTTTGTCGAACCCTGTCGGGTTTGCTCGGGCCCTGTCGGGTTTGCTCGGGTCCTGTCGGGCTCTGTCGGGCCCTGTCGGCTTTGCTCGGGCCCTGTCAGGCTCCGTCGGGCCCTGTCGGATTTCCTCGGGCCCTCTCGGGTTCCGTCGGGCCTTCTCGGGTTCCGTCCGGCCCTGTCGGGTTTCCTCGGGCCCTGTCGGACTCTATCGAGCCCTGTCAGGCTCCGTCGGGCTCTTTCGGGTTTGCTCAGGCCCTGTCGGGCTCCGTCGGGCCCTGTCAGGCTTTGTCAGGTCCTGTCAGGTTTGCTCGGGCCCTGTCGGGCCTTGTCGGGCCCTGTTGGGTTTGCTCGGGCTCTGTCGGGCTCCAGCGTGCCCTGTCGGGTTTGCCCGGGCCCTGTCAGGCTCCATCAGGCCCTGTCGGGTTTGCTCGGGCCCTATCGGACTCCGTGGGGCCCTGTCGGGTTTCCTCGGGCCCTGTCGGGCTCCATCGAGCCCTGTCAGGCTCCGTCGGGCCCTTTCGGGTTTGCTCGGGCCCTGTCGGGCTCCGTCGGGCCCTGTCGGGTTTGCTCAGGCCCTGTCGGGTTTGCTCGAGCCCTGTCGGGCTCCATCGGGTCCTGTCGGGTTTGCTCGGGCCCTATCGGGCTCCGTCGGGCCCTGTCGGGTTTCCTCGGGCCCTGTCGGGCTCCATCGAGCCCTGTCAGGCTTCGTCGGGCCCTTTCGGGTTTGCTCGGGCCCTGTCGGGCTCCGTCAGGCCCTTTTGGGTTTGCTCGGGCCCTATCGGGCTCCGTCGAGCCCTGTCGGGTTTCCTCGGGCCCTGTCGGGCTCCATCGAGCCCTGTCAGGCTCCGTCGGGCCCTTTCGGGTTTGCTCGGGCCCTGTCGGGCTCCGTCGGGCCCTGTCGGGTTTGCTCGGGCCCTGTCGGGTTTGCTCGGGCCCTGTCAGGCTTTGTCAAGCCCTGTTGGGTTTGCTAGGGCCCTGTCGGGCTCCGTCGGGCCCTGTCAGGCTTTGTCGAACCCTGTCGGGTTTGCTCGGGCCCTGTCGGGTTTGCTCGGGCCCTGTCGGGTTTGCTCGGGCCCTGTCGGGCTCTGTCGGGCCCTGTCTGGTTTCCTCGGGCCCTGTCGTGCTCCGTCGGGCCCTGTCGGATTTGCTCGGGCCCTGTCGGGTTTGCTGAAGCCCTGTCAGGCTTCGTCGGACCCTGTCGGGTTTGCTCGGGCCCTGTCGGGCTCCGTCGAACCCTGTCGGGTTTGCTCGGGCCCTGTCAGGCTCTGTCGCGCCCTGTCGGGTTTCCTCGGGCCCTGTCGGGCTCCATCGAGCCCTGTCAGGTTTGCTCGGGCCCTGTCGGGTTTGCTCGGGCCCTGTCGGGCTCCATCGGACCCTATCAGGCTTTGGCGGGTCCTGTCGGGTTTGCTCAGGCCCTGTCGGGCCTTGTCAGCCCCTGTCAGGTTTGCTCGCGCCCTGTCGGGCTCCGTCGGGCCCTGTCAGGTTCTCTCGGGCCCTGTCAGGTTTGCTCGGGCCCTGTCAGGCTCCGTCAGGCCCTATCGGGTTTGCTCGAGCCCTGTCGGGCTCCGTCAGGCCCTGTCAGGTTTGCTCGGGCCCTGTCGGGCCTTGTCAGGCCCTGTCGGGTTTGCTCGGGACCTGTCGGGTTTGCCCGCGTCCTGTCGGGCTCCGTCGGGTCCTGTCAGATTCGCTCGGGCCCTGTCGGGTTTGCTCGGGCCCTGTCAGGCTCCGTCAGGCCCTGTCGGGTTTGCTCGTGCCCTGTCGGGCTCCGTCGGGCCCTGTCAGGTTTGCTCAGGCCCTGTCGGGATCCGTTGGGCCTTGTCGGGTTTGCTCGGGCCCTGTCGGGCTCCTTCGTGCCCTGTCAGGTTTGCTCGGGCCCTGTCGGGTTTGCTCGGGCCCTGTCAGGCTCCGTCGGGCTCTGTCGGGTTTCCTCGGGCCCTGTCGGGCTCCATCGAGCCCTGTCAGGCTTTGTCGAACCCTGTCGGGTTTGCTCGGGCCCTGTCGGGTTTGCTCGGGTCCTGTCGGGCTCTGTCGGGCCCTGTCGGGTTTGCTCGGGCCCTGTCAGGCTCCGTCGGGCCCTGTCGGATTTCCTCGGGCCCTCTCGGGTTCCGTCGGACCTTCTCGGGTTCCGTCCGGCCCTGTCGGGTTTCCTCGGGCCCTGTCGGACTCTATCGAGCCCTGTCAGGCTCCGTCGGGCTCTTTCGGGTTTGCTCAGGCCCTGTCGGGCTCCGTCGGGCCCTGTCAGGCTTTGTCAGGTCCTGTCAGGTTTGCTCGGGCCCTGTCGGGCCTTGTCGGGCCCTGTTGGGTTTGCTCGGGCTCTGTCGGGCTCCAGCGTGCCCTGTCGGGTTTGCCCGGGCCCTGTCAGGCTCCATCAGGCCCTGTCGGGTTTGCTCGGGCCCTATCGGGCTCCGTGGGGCCCTGTCGGGTTTCCTCGGGCCCTGTCGGGCTCCATCGAGCCCTGTCAGGCTCCGTCGGGCCCTTTCGGGTTTGCTCGGGCCCTGTCGGGCTCCGTCGGGCCCTGTCGGGTTTGCTCAGGCCCTGTCGGGTTTGCTCGAGCCCTGTCGGGCTCCATCGGGTCCTGTCGGGTTTGCTCGGGCCCTATCGGGCTCCGTCGGGCCCTGTCGGGTTTCCTCGGGCCCTGTCGGGCTCCATCGAGCCCTGTCAGGCTTCGTCGGGCCCTTTCGGGTTTGCTCGGGCCCTGTCGGGCTCCGTCAGGCCCTTTTGGGTTTGCTCGGGCCCTATCGGGCTCCGTCGAGCCCTGTCGGGTTTCCTCGGGCCCTGTCGGGCTCCATCGAGCCCTGTCAGGCTCCGTCGGGCCCTTTCGGGTTTGCTCGGGCCCTGTCGGGCTCCGTCGGGCCCTGTCGGGTTTGCTCGGGCCCTGTCGGGTTTGCTCGGGCCCTGTCAGGCTTTGTCAAGCCCTGTTGGGTTTGCTAGGGCCCTGTCGGGCTCCGTCGGGCCCTGTCAGGCTTTGTCGAACCCTGTCGGGTTTGCTCGGGCCCTGTCGGGTTTGCTCGGGCCCTGTCGGGTTTGCTCGGGCCCTGTCGGGCTCTGTCGGGCCCTGTCTGGTTTCCTCGGGCCCTGTCGTGCTCCGTCGGGCCCTGTCGGATTTGCTCGGGCCCTGTCGGGTTTGCTGAAGCCCTGTCAGGCTTCGTCGGACCCTGTCGGGTTTGCTCGGGCCCTGTCGGGCTCCGTCGAACCCTGTCGGGTTTGCTCGGGCCCTGTCAGGCTCCGTCGCGCCCTGTCGGGTTTCCTCGGGCCCTGTCGGGCTCCATCGAGCCCTGTCAGGTTTGCTCGGGCCCTGTCGGGTTTGCTCGGGCCCTGTCGGGCTCCATCGGACCCTATCAGGCTTTGGCGGGTCCTGTCGGGTTTGCTCAGGCCCTGTCGGGCCTTGTCAGCCCCTGTCAGGTTTGCTCGCGCCCTGTCGGGCTCCGTCGGGCCCTGTCAGGTTCTCTCGGGCCCTGTCAGGTTTGCTCGGGCCCTGTCAGGCTCCGTCAGGCCCTATCGGGTTTGCTCGAGCCCTGTCGGGCTCCGTCAGGCCCTGTCAGGTTTGCTCGGGCCCTGTCGGGCCTTGTCAGGCCCTGTCGGGTTTGCTCGGGACCTGTCGGGTTTGCCCGCGTCCTGTCGGGCTCCGTCGGGTCCTGTCAGATTCGCTCGGGCCCTGTCGGGTTTGCTCGGGCCCTGTCAGGCTCCGTCAGGCCCTGTCGGGTTTGCTCGTGCCCTGTCGGGCTCCGTCGGGCCCTGTCAGGTTTGCTCAGGCCCTGTCGGGATCCGTTGGGCCTTGTCGGGTTTGCTCGGGCCCTGTCGGGCTCCTTCGTGCCCTGTCAGGTTTGCTCGGGCCCTGTCGGGTTTGCTCGGGCCCTGTCAGGCTCCGTCGGGCTCTGTCGGGTTTCCTCGGGCCCTGTCGGGCTCCATCGAGCCCTGTCAGGCTTTGTCGAACCCTGTCGGGTTTGCTCGGGCCCTGTCGGGTTTGCTCGGGTCCTGTCGGGCTCTGTCGGGCCCTGTCGGGTTTGCTCGGGCCCTGTCAGGCTCCGTCGGGCCCTGTCGGATTTCCTCGGGCCCTCTCGGGTTCCGTCGGACCTTCTCGGGTTCCGTCCGGCCCTGTCGGGTTTCCTCGGGCCCTGTCGGACTCTATCGAGCCCTGTCAGGCTCCGTCGGGCTCTTTCGGGTTTGCTCAGGCCCTGTCGGGCTCCGTCGGGCCCTGTCAGGCTTTGTCAGGTCCTGTCAGGTTTGCTCGGGCCCTGTCGGGCCTTGACGGGCCCTGTTGGGTTTGCTCGGGCTCTGTCGGGCTCCAGCGTGCCCTGTCGGGTTTGCCCGGGCCCTGTCAGGCTCCATCAGGCCCTGTCGGGTTTGCTCGGGCCCTATCGGGCTCCGTGGGGCCCTGTCGGGTTTCCTCGGGCCCTGTCGGGCTCCATCGAGCCCTGTCAGGCTCCGTCGGGCCCTTTCGGGTTTGCTCGGGCCCTGTCGGGCTCCGTCGGGCCCTGTCGGGTTTGCTCAGGCCCTGTCGGGTTTGCTCGAGCCCTGTCGGGCTCCATCGGGTCCTGTCGGGTTTGCTCGGGCCCTATCGGGCTCCGTCGGGCCCTGTCGGGTTTCCTCGGGCCCTGTCGGGCTCCATCGAGCCCTGTCAGGCTTCGTCGGGCCCTTTCGGGTTTGCTCGGGCCCTGTCGGGCTCCGTCAGGCCCTTTTGGGTTTGCTCGGGCCCTATCGGGCTCCGTCGAGCCCTGTCGGGTTTCCTCGGGCCCTGTCGGGCTCCATCGAGCCCTGTCAGGCTCCGTCGGGCCCTTTCGGGTTTGCTCGGGCCCTGTCGGGCTCCGTCGGGCCCTGTCGGGTTTGCTCGGGCCCTGTCGGGTTTGCTCGGGCCCTGTCAGGCTTTGTCAAGCCCTGTTGGGTTTGCTAGGGCCCTGTCGGGCTCCGTCGGGCCCTGTCAGGCTTTGTCGAACCCTGTCGGGTTTGCTCGGGCCCTGTCGGGTTTGCTCGGGCCCTGTCGGGTTTGCTCGGGCCCTGTCGTGCTCCGTCGGGCCCTGTCGGATTTGCTCGGGCCCTGTCGGGTTTGCTGAAGCCCTGTCAGGCTTCGTCGGACCCTGTCGGGTTTGCTCGGGCCCTGTCGGGCTCCGTCGAACCCTGTCGGGTTTGCTCGGGCCCTGTCAGGCTCCTTCGCGCCCTGTCGGGTTTCCTCGGGCCCTGTCGGGCTCCATCGAGCCCTATCAGGTTTGCTCGGGCCCTGTCGGGTTTGCTCGGGCCCTGTCGGGCTCCATCGGACCCTATCAGGCTTTGGCGGGTCCTGTCGGGTTTGCTCAGGCCCTGTCGGGCCTTGTCAGCCCCTGTCAGGTTTGCTCGCGCCCTCTCGGGCTCCGTCGGGCCCTGTCAGGTTCTCTCGGGCCCTGTCAGGTTTGCTCGGGCCCTGTCAGGCTCCGTCAGGCCCTATCGGGTTTGCTCGCGCCCTGTCGGGCTCCGTCGGGCCCTGTCAGGTTCTCTCTGGCCCTGTCAGGTTTGCTCGGGCCCTGTCAGGCTCCGTCAGGCCCTATCGGGTTTGCTCGAGCAGTGTCGGGCTCCGTCAGGCCCTGTCAGGTTTGCTCGGGCCCTGTCGGGCCTTGTCAGGCCCTGTCGGGTTTGCTCGGGACCTGTCGGGTTTGCCCGCGTGCTGTCGGGCTCCGTCGGGCCCTGTCAGATTCGCTCGGGCCCTGTCGGGTTTGCTCGGGCCCTGTCAGGCTCCGTCAGGCCCTGTCGGGTTTGCTCGTGCCCTGTCGGGCTCCGTCAGGCCCTGTCGGGTTTGCTCGTGCCCTGTCGGGCTCCGTCGGGCCCTGTCAGGCTTTGTAAGGTCCTGTCAGGTTTGCTCGGGCCCTGTCGGGCCTTGTCGGGCCCTGTCGGGTTTGCTCGGGCTCTGTCGGGCTCCATCGGACCCTATCAGGCTTTGGCGGGTCCTGTCGGGTTTGCTCAGGCCCTGTCGGGCCTTGTCAGCCCCTGTCAGGTTTGCTCGCGCCCTCTCGGGCTCCGTCGGGCCCTGTCAGGTTCTCTCGGGCCCTGTCAGGTTTGCTCGGGCCCTGTCAGGCTCCGTCAGGCCCTATCGGGTTTGCTCGCGCCCTGTCGGGCTCCGTCGGGCCCTGTCAGGTTCTCTCTGGCCCTGTCAGGTTTGCTCGGGCCCTGTCAGGCTCCGTCAGGCCCTATCGGGTTTGCTCGAGCCCTGTCGGGCTCCGTCAGGCCCTGTCAGGTTTGCTCGGGCCCTGTCGGGCCTTGTCAGGCCCTGTCGGGTTTGCTCGGGACCTGTCGGGTTTGCCCGCGTGCTGTCGGGCTCCGTCGGGCCCTGTCAGATTCGCTCGGGCCCTGTCGGGTTTGCTCGGGCCCTGTCAGGCTCCGTCAGGCCCTGTCGGGTTTGCTCGTGCCCTGTCGGGCTCCGTCAGGCCCTGTCGGGTTTGCTCGTGCCCTGTCGGGCTCCGTCGGGCCCTGTCAGGCTTTGTAAGGTCCTGTCAGGTTTGCTCGGGCCCTGTCGGGCCTTGTCGGGCCCTGTCGGGTTTGCTCGGGCTCTGTCGGGCTCCAGCGTGCCCTGTCGGGTTTGCCCGGGCCCTGTCAGGCTCCATCAGGCCCTGTCGGGTTTGCTCGGGCCCTATCGGGCTCCGTGGGGCCCTGTCGGGTTTCCTCGGGCCCTGTCGGGCTCCGTCGGGCCCTTTCGGGTTTGCTCGGGCCCTGTCGGGCTCCGTCGGGCCCTTTCGGGTTTGCTCGGGCCCTGTCGGGCTCCGTCGGGCCCTGTCAGGTTCTCTCGGGCCCTGTCAGGTTTGCTCGGGTCCTGTCAGGCTCCGTCAGGCCCTATCGGGTTTGCTCGCGCCCTGTCGGGCTCCGTCGGGCCCTGTCAGGTTCTCTCTGGCCCTGTCAGGTTTGCTCGGGCCCTGTCAGGCTCCGTCAGGCCCTATCGGGTTTGCTCGAGCCCTGTCGGGCTCCGTCAGGCCCTGTCAGGTTTGCTCGGGCCCTGTCGGGCCTTGTCAGGCCCTGTCGGGTTTGCTCGGGACCTGTCGGGTTTGCCCGCGTGCTGTCAGGCTCCGTCGGGCCCTGTCAGATTCGCTCGGGCCCTGTCGGGTTTGCTCGGGCCCTGTCAGGCTCCGTCGGGCCCTGTCGGGTTTGCTCGGGCCCTGTCAGGCTCCGTCAGGCCCTGTCGGGTTTGCTCGTGCCCTGTCGGGCTCCGTCGGGCCCTGTCAGGTTTGCTCAGGCCCTGTCGGGATCCGTTGGGCCTTGTCGGGTTTGCTCGGGCCCTGTCGGGCTCCTTCGTGCCCTGTCAGGTTTGCTCGGGCCCTGTCGGGTTTGCTCGGGCCCTGTCAGGCTCCGTCGGGCTCTGTCGGGTTTCCTCGGGCCCTGTCGGGCTCCATCGAGCCCTGTCAGGCTTTGTCGAACCCTATCGGGTTTGCTCGGGCCCTGTCGGGTTTGCTCGGGTCCTGTCGGGCTCTGTCGGGCCCTGTCGGCTTTGCTCGGGCCCTGTCAGGCTCCGTCGGGCCCTGTCGGATTTCCTCGGGCCCTCTCGGGTTCCGTCGGGCCTTCTCGGGTTCCGTCCGGCCCTGTCGGGTTTCCTCGGGCCCTGTCGGACTCTATCGAGCCCTGTCAGGCTCCGTCGGGCTCTTTCGGGTTTGCTCAGGCCCTGTCGGGCTCCGTCGGGCCCTGTCAGGCTTTGTCAGGTCCTGTCAGGTTTGCTCGGGCCCTGTCGGGCCTTGTCGGGCCCTGTTGGGTTTGCTCGGGCTCTGTCGGGCTCCAGCGTGCCCTGTCGGGTTTGCCCGGGCCCTGTCAGGCTCCATCAGGCCCTGTCGGGTTTGCTCGGGCCCTATCGGACTCCGTGGGGCCCTGTCGGGTTTCCTCGGGCCCTGTCGGGCTCCATCGAGCCCTGTCAGGCTCCGTCGGGCCCTTTCGGGTTTGCTCGGGCCCTGTCGGGCTCCGTCGGGCCCTGTCGGGTTTGCTCAGGCCCTGTCGGGTTTGCTCGAGCCCTGTCGGGCTCCATCGGGTCCTGTCGGGTTTGCTCGGGCCCTATCGGGCTCCGTCGGGCCCTGTCGGGTTTCCTCGGGCCCTGTCGGGCTCCATCGAGCCCTGTCAGGCTTCGTCGGGCCCTTTCGGGTTTGCTCGGGCCCTGTCGGGCTCCGTCAGGCCCTTTTGGGTTTGCTCGGGCCCTATCGGGCTCCGTCGAGCCCTGTCGGGTTTCCTCGGGCCCTGTCGGGCTCCATCGAGCCCTGTCAGGCTCCGTCGGGCCCTTTCGGGTTTGCTCGGGCCCTGTCGGGCTCCGTCGGGCCCTGTCGGGTTTGCTCGGGCCCTGTCGGGTTTGCTCGGGCCCTGTCAGGCTTTGTCAAGCCCTGTTGGGTTTGCTAGGGCCCTGTCGGGCTCCGTCGGGCCCTGTCAGGCTTTGTCGAACCCTGTCGGGTTTGCTCGGGCCCTGTCGGGTTTGCTCGGGCCCTGTCGGGTTTGCTCGGGCCCTGTCGGGCTCTGTCGGGCCCTGTCTGGTTTCCTCGGGCCCTGTCGTGCTCCGTCGGGCCCTGTCGGATTTGCTCGGGCCCTGTCGGGTTTGCTGAAGCCCTGTCAGGCTTCGTCGGACCCTGTCGGGTTTGCTCGGGCCCTGTCGGGCTCCGTCGAACCCTGTCGGGTTTGCTCGGGCCCTGTCAGGCTCTGTCGCGCCCTGTCGGGTTTCCTCGGGCCCTGTCGGGCTCCATCGAGCCCTGTCAGGTTTGCTCGGGCCCTGTCGGGTTTGCTCGGGCCCTGTCGGGCTCCATCGGACCCTATCAGGCTTTGGCGGGTCCTGTCGGGTTTGCTCAGGCCCTGTCGGGCCTTGTCAGCCCCTGTCAGGTTTGCTCGCGCCCTGTCGGGCTCCGTCGGGCCCTGTCAGGTTCTCTCGGGCCCTGTCAGGTTTGCTCGGGCCCTGTCAGGCTCCGTCAGGCCCTATCGGGTTTGCTCGAGCCCTGTCGGGCTCCGTCAGGCCCTGTCAGGTTTGCTCGGGCCCTGTCGGGCCTTGTCAGGCCCTGTCGGGTTTGCTCGGGACCTGTCGGGTTTGCCCGCGTCCTGTCGGGCTCCGTCGGGTCCTGTCAGATTCGCTCGGGCCCTGTCGGGTTTGCTCGGGCCCTGTCAGGCTCCGTCAGGCCCTGTCGGGTTTGCTCGTGCCCTGTCGGGCTCCGTCGGGCCCTGTCAGGTTTGCTCAGGCCCTGTCGGGATCCGTTGGGCCTTGTCGGGTTTGCTCGGGCCCTGTCGGGCTCCTTCGTGCCCTGTCAGGTTTGCTCGGGCCCTGTCGGGTTTGCTCGGGCCCTGTCAGGCTCCGTCGGGCTCTGTCGGGTTTCCTCGGGCCCTGTCGGGCTCCATCGAGCCCTGTCAGGCTTTGTCGAACCCTGTCGGGTTTGCTCGGGCCCTGTCGGGTTTGCTCGGGTCCTGTCGGGCTCTGTCGGGCCCTGTCGGGTTTGCTCGGGCCCTGTCAGGCTCCGTCGGGCCCTGTCGGATTTCCTCGGGCCCTCTCGGGTTCCGTCGGACCTTCTCGGGTTCCGTCCGGCCCTGTCGGGTTTCCTCGGGCCCTGTCGGACTCTATCGAGCCCTGTCAGGCTCCGTCGGGCTCTTTCGGGTTTGCTCAGGCCCTGTCGGGCTCCGTCGGGCCCTGTCAGGCTTTGTCAGGTCCTGTCAGGTTTGCTCGGGCCCTGTCGGGCCTTGTCGGGCCCTGTTGGGTTTGCTCGGGCTCTGTCGGGCTCCAGCGTGCCCTGTCGGGTTTGCCCGGGCCCTGTCAGGCTCCATCAGGCCCTGTCGGGTTTGCTCGGGCCCTATCGGGCTCCGTGGGGCCCTGTCGGGTTTCCTCGGGCCCTGTCGGGCTCCATCGAGCCCTGTCAGGCTCCGTCGGGCCCTTTCGGGTTTGCTCGGGCCCTGTCGGGCTCCGTCGGGCCCTGTCGGGTTTGCTCAGGCCCTGTCGGGTTTGCTCGAGCCCTGTCGGGCTCCATCGGGTCCTGTCGGGTTTGCTCGGGCCCTATCGGGCTCCGTCGGGCCCTGTCGGGTTTCCTCGGGCCCTGTCGGGCTCCATCGAGCCCTGTCAGGCTTCGTCGGGCCCTTTCGGGTTTGCTCGGGCCCTGTCGGGCTCCGTCAGGCCCTTTTGGGTTTGCTCGGGCCCTATCGGGCTCCGTCGAGCCCTGTCGGGTTTCCTCGGGCCCTGTCGGGCTCCATCGAGCCCTGTCAGGCTCCGTCGGGCCCTTTCGGGTTTGCTCGGGCCCTGTCAGGCTCCGTCGGGCCCTGTCGGGTTTGCTCGGGCCCTGTCGGGTTTGCTCGGGCCCTGTCAGGCTTTGTCAAGCCCTGTTGGGTTTGCTAGGGCCCTGTCGGGCTCCGTCGGGCCCTGTCAGGCTTTGTCGAACCCTGTCGGGTTTGCTCGGGCCCTGTCGGGTTTGCTCGGGCCCTGTCGGGTTTGCTCGGGCCCTGTCGTGCTCCGTCGGGCCCTGTCGGATTTGCTCGGGCCCTGTCGGGTTTGCTGAAGCCCTGTCAGGCTTCGTCGGACCCTGTCGGGTTTGCTCGGGCCCTGTCGGGCTCCGTCGAACCCTGTCGGGTTTGCTCGGGCCCTGTCAGGCTCCTTCGCGCCCTGTCGGGTTTGCTCGGGCCCTGTCGGGCTCCATCGAGCCCTGTCAGGTTTGCTCGGGCCCTGTCGGGTTTGCTCGGGCCCTGTCGGGCTCCATCGGACCCTATCAGGCTTTGGCGGGTCCTGTCGGGTTTGCTCAGGCCCTGTCGGGCCTTGTCAGCCCCTGTCAGGTTTGCTCGCGCCCTGTCGGGCTCCGTCGGGCCCTGTCAGGTTCTCTCGGGCCCTGTCAGGTTTGCTCGGGCCCTGTCAGGCTCCGTCAGGCCCTATCGGGTTTGCTCGAGCCCTGTCGGGCTCCGTCAGGCCCTGTCAGGTTTGCTCGGGCCCTGTCGGGCCTTGTCAGGCCCTGTCGGGTTTGCTCGGGACCTGTCGGGTTTGCCCGCGTCCTGTCGGGCTCCGTCGGGCCCTGTCAGATTCGCTCGGGCCCTGTCGGGTTTGCTCGGGCCCTGTCAGGCTCCGTCAGGCCCTGTCGGGTTTGCTCGTGCCCTGTCGGGCTCCGTCAGGCCCTGTCGGGTTTGCTCGTGCCCTGTCGGGCTCCGTCGGGCCCTGTCAGGCTTTGTAAGGTCCTGTCAGGTTTGCTCGGGCCCTGTCGGGCCTTGTCGGGCCCTGTCGGGTTTGCTCGGGCTCTGTCGGGCTCCAGCGTGTCCTGTCGGGTTTGCCCGGGCCCTGTCAGGCTCCATCAGGCCCTGTCGGGTTTGCTCGGGCCCTATCGGGCTCCGTGGGGCCCTGTCGGGTTTCCTCGGGCCCTGTCGGGCTCTTTCGAGCCCTGTCAGGGTCCGTCGGGCCCTTTCGGGTTTGCTCGGGACCTGTCGGGCTCCGTCGGGCCCTGTCGGATTTGCTCAGGCCCTGTCGGGTTTGCTTGAGCCCTGTCGGGCTCCATCGGGTCCTGTTGGGTTTGCTCGGGCCCTATCGGGCTCCGTCGGGCCCTGTCGGGTTTCCTCGGGCCCTGTTGGGCTCCATCGAGCCCTGTCAGGCTTCGTCGGGCACTTTCGGGTTTGCTCGGGCCCTGTCGGGCTCCGTCAGGCCCTGTCGGGTTTGCTCGGGCCCTATCGGGCTCCGTCGAGCCCTGTCGGGTTTCCTCGGGCCCTGTCGGGCTCCATCGAGCCCTGTCAGGCTCCGTCGGGCCCTTTCGGGTTTGCTCGGTCCCTGTCAGGCTCCATCGGGCCCTGTCGGGTTTGCTCGGGCCCTGTCGGGTTTGCTCGGGCCCTGTCAGGCTTTGTCAAGCCCTGTCGGGTTTGCTAGGGCCCTGTCGGGCTCCGTCGGGCCCTGTCTGGTTTCCTCAGGCCCTGTCGGGTTCCGTCGAGCCCTGTCGGGTTTGCTCGGGCCCTGTCAGGCTCCGTCGCGCCCTGTCGGGTTTCCTCGGGCCCTGTCGGGCTCCGTCAGGCCCTGTCAGGTTTGCTCGGGCCCTGTCGGGCCTTGTCAGGCCCTGTCGGGTTTGCTCAGGACCTGTCGGGTTTGCCCGCGTCCTGTCGGGCTCTGTCGGGCCCTGTCAGATTCGCTCGGGCCCTGTCGGGTTTGCTCGGGCCCTGTCAGGCTCCGTCAGGCCCTGTCGGGTTTGCTCGTGCCCTGTCGGGCTCCGTCGGGCCCTGTCAGGTTTGCTCAGGCCCTGTCGGGATCCGTTGGGCCTTGTCGGGTTTGCTCGGGCCCTGTCGGGCTCCTTCGTGCCCTGTCAGGTTTGCTCGGGCCCTGTCGGGTTTCCTCGGGCCCTGTCAGGCTCCGTCGGGCTCTGTCGGGTTTCCTCGGGCCCTGTCGGGCTCCATCGAGCCCTGTCAGGCTTTGTCAAACCCTGTCGGGTTTGCTCGGGCCCTGTCGGGTTTGCTCGGGTCCTGTCGGACACTGTCGGGCCCTGTCGGGTTTGCTCGGGCCCTGTCAGGCTCCGTCGGGCCCTGTCGGATTTCCTCGGGCCCTCTCGGGTTTTGTCGGGCCCTCTCGGGTTCCGTCCGGCCCTGTCGGGTTTCCTCGGGCCCTGTCGGGCTCCATCGAGCCCTGTCAGGCTACGTCGGGCCCTTTCGGGTTTGCTCGGGCCCTGTCGGGCTTTGTCGGGCCCTGTCGGGTTTGCTCAGGCCCTGTCGGGTTTGCTCGAGCCCTGTCGGGCTCCATCGGGTCCTGTCGGATTTGCTCGGGCCCTATCGGGCTCCGTCGGGCCCTGTCGGGTTTCCTCGGGCCCTGTCGGGCTCCATCGAGCCCTGTCAGGCTTCGTCGGGCCCTTTCGGGTTTGCTCGGGCCCTGTCGGGCTCCGTCAGGCCCTTTTGGGTTTGCTCGGGCCCTATCGGGCTCCGTCGAGCCCTGTCGGGTTTCCTCGGGCCCTGTCGGGCTCCATCGAGCCCTGTCAGGCTCCGTCGGGCCCTTTCGGGTTTGCTCGGGCCCTGTCGTGCTCCGTCGGGCCCTGTCGGGTTTGCTCGGGCCCTGTCGGGTTTGCTCGGGCCCTGTCAGGCTTTGTCAAGCCCTGTTGGGTTTGCTAGGGCCCTGTCGGGCTCCGTCGGGCCCTGTCAGGCTTTGTCGAACCCTGTCGGGTTTGCTCGGGCCCTGTCGGGTTTGCTCGGGCCCTGTCGGGTTTGCTCGGGCCCTGTCGGGCTCTGTCGGGCCCTGTCTGGTTTCCTCGGGCCCTGTCGTGCTCCGTCGGGCCCTGTCGGATTTGCTCGGGCCCTGTCGGGTTTGCTGAAGCCCTGTCAGGCTTCGTCGGACCCTGTCGGGTTTGCTCGGGCCCTGTCGGGCTCCGTCGAACCCTGTCGGGTTTGCTCGGGCCCTGTCAGGCTCCGTCGCGCCCTGTCGGGTTTCCTCGGGCCCTGTCGGGCTCCATCGAGCCCTGTCAGGTTTGCTCGGGCCCTGTCGGGTTTGCTCGGGCCCTGTCGGGCTCCATCAGACCCTATCAGGCTTTGGCGGGTCCTGTCGGATTTGCTCAGGCCCTGTCGGGCCTTGTCAGCCCCTGTCAGGTTTGCTCGCGCCCTGTCGGGCTCCGTCAGGCCCTTTTGGGTTTGCTCGGGCCCTATCGGGCTCCGTCGAGCCCTGTCGGGTTTCCTCGGGCCCTGTCGGGCTCCATCGAGCCCTGTCAGGCTCCGTCGGGCCCTTTCGGGTTTGCTCGGGCCCTGTCGGGCTCCGTCGGGCCCTGTCGGGTTTGCTCGGGCCCTGTCGGGTTTGCTCGGGCCCTGTCAGGCTTTGTCAAGCCCTGTTGGGTTTGCTAGGGCCCTGTCGGGCTCCGTCGGGCCCTGTCAGGCTTTGTCGAACCCTGTCGGGTTTGCTCGGGCCCTGTCGGGTTTGCTCGGGCCCTGTCGGGTTTGCTCGGGCCCTGTCGGGCTCTGTCGGGCCCTGTCTGGTTTCCTCGGGCCCTGTCGTGCTCCGTCGGGCCCTGTCGGATTTGCTCGGGCCCTGTCGGGTTTGCTGAAGCCCTGTCAGGCTTCGTCGGACCCTGTCGGGTTTGCTCGGGCCCTGTCGGGCTCCGTCGAACCCTGTCGGGTTTGCTCGGGCCCTGTCAGGCTCCGTCGCGCCCTGTCGGGTTTCCTCGGGCCCTGTCGGGCTCCATCGAGCCCTGTCAGGTTTGCTCGGGCCCTGTCGGGTTTGCTCGGGCCCTGTCGGGCTCCATCGGACCCTATCAGGCTTTGGCGGGTCCTGTCGGGTTTGCTCAGGCCCTGTCGGGCCTTGTCAGCCCCTGTCAGGTTTGCTCGCGCCCTGTCGGGCTCCGTCGGGCCCTGTCAGGTTCTCTCGGGCCCTGTCAGGTTTGCTCGGGCCCCGTCAGGCTCCGTCAGGCCCTGTCGGATTTGCTCGGGCCCTGTCGGGTTTGCTGAAGCCCTGTCAGGCTTCGTCGGACCCTGTCGGGTTTGCTCGGGCCCTGTCGGGCTCCGTCGAACCCTGTCGGGTTTGCTCGGGCCCTGTCAGGCTCCGTCGCGCCCTGTCGGGTTTCCTCGGGCCCTGTCGGGCTCCATCGAGCCCTGTCAGGTTTGCTCGGGCCCTGTCGGGTTTGCTCGGGCCCTGTCGGGCTCCATCGGACCCTATCAGGCTTTGGCGGGTCCTGTCGGCTTTGCTCAGGCCCTGTCGGGCCTTGTCAGCCCCTGTCAGGTTTGCTCGCGCCCTGTCGGGCTCCGTCGGGCCCTGTCAGGTTCTCTCGGGCCCTGTCAGGTTTGCTCGGGCCCTGTCAGGCTCCGTCAGGCCCTATCGGGTTTGCTCGAGCCCTGTCGGGCTCCGTCAGGCCCTGTCAGGTTTGCTCGGGCCCTGTCGGGCCTTGTCAGGCCCTGTCGGGTTTGCTCGGGACCTGTCGGGTTTGCCCGCGTCCTGTCGGGCTCCGTCGGGCCCTGTCAGATTCGCTCGGGCCCTGTCGGGTTTGCTCGGGCCCTGTCAGGCTCCGTCAGGCCCTGTCGGGTTTGCTCGTGCCCTGTCGGGCTCCGTCAGGCCCTGTCGGGTTTGCTCATGCCCTGTCGGGCTCCGTCGGGCCCTGTCAGGCTTTGTAAGGTCCTGTCAGGTTTGCTCGGGCCCTGTCGGGCCTTGTCGGGCCCTGTCGGGTTTGCTCGGGCTCTGTCGGGCTCCAGCGTGCCCTGTCGGCTTTGCCCGGGCCCTGTCCGGCTCCATCAGGCCCTGTCGGGTTTGCTCGGGCCCTATCGAGCTCCGTGGGGCCCTGTCGGGTTTCCTCGGGCCCTGTCGGGCTCCTTCGAGCCCTGTCAGGGTCCGTCGGGCCCTTTCGGGTTTGCTCGGGACCTGTCGGGCTCCGTCGGGCCCTGTCGGATTTGCTCAGGCCCTGTCGGGTTTGCTTGAGCCCTGTCGGGCTCCATCGGGTCCTGTCGGGTTTGCTCGGGCCCTATCGGGCTCCGTCGGGCCCTGTCGGGTTTCCTCAGGCCCTGTTGGGCTCCATCGAGCCCTGTCAGGCTTCGTCGGGCCCTGTCGGGTTTGCTCGGGCCCTGTCGGGCTCCATCAGACCCTATCAGGCTTTGGCGGGTCCTGTCGGATTTGCTCAGGCCCTGTCGGGCCTTGTCAGCCCCTGTCAGGTTTGCTCGCGCCCTGTCGGGCTCCGTCAGGCCCTTTTGGGTTTGCTCGGGCCCTATCGGGCTCCGTCGAGCCCTGTCGGGTTTCCTCGGGCCCTGTCGGGCTCCATCGAGCCCTGTCAGGCTCCGTCGGGCCCTTTCGGGTTTGCTCGGGCCCTGTCGGGCTCCGTCGGGCCCTGTCGGGTTTGCTCGGGCCCTGTCGGGTTTGCTCGGGCCCTGTCAGGCTTTGTCAAGCCCTGTTGGGTTTGCTAGGGCCCTGTCGGGCTCCGTCGGGCCCTGTCAGGCTTTGTCGAACCCTGTCGGGTTTGCTCGGGCCCTGTCGGGTTTGCTCGGGCCCTGTCGGGTTTGCTCGGGCCCTGTCGGGCTCTGTCGGGCCCTGTCTGGTTTCCTCGGGCCCTGTCGTGCTCCGTCGGGCCCTGTCGGATTTGCTCGGGCCCTGTCGGGTTTGCTGAAGCCCTGTCAGGCTTCGTCGGACCCTGTCGGGTTTGCTCGGGCCCTGTCGGGCTCCGTCGAACCCTGTCGGGTTTGCTCGGGCCCTGTCAGGCTCCGTCGCGCCCTGTCGGGTTTCCTCGGGCCCTGTCGGGCTCCATCGAGCCCTGTCAGGTTTGCTCGGGCCCTGTCGGGTTTGCTCGGGCCCTGTCGGGCTCCATCGGACCCTATCAGGCTTTGGCGGGTCCTGTCGGGTTTGCTCAGGCCCTGTCGGGCCTTGTCAGCCCCTGTCAGGTTTGCTCGCGCCCTGTCGGGCTCCGTCGGGCCCTGTCAGGTTCTCTCGGGCCCTGTCAGGTTTGCTCGGGCCCCGTCAGGCTCCGTCAGGCCCTGTCGGATTTGCTCGGGCCCTGTCGGGTTTGCTGAAGCCCTGTCAGGCTTCGTCGGACCCTGTCGGGTTTGCTCGGGCCCTGTCGGGCTCCGTCGAACCCTGTCGGGTTTGCTCGGGCCCTGTCAGGCTCCGTCGCGCCCTGTCGGGTTTCCTCGGGCCCTGTCGGGCTCCATCGAGCCCTGTCAGGTTTGCTCGGGCCCTGTCGGGTTTGCTCGGGCCCTGTCGGGCTCCATCGGACCCTATCAGGCTTTGGCGGGTCCTGTCGGCTTTGCTCAGGCCCTGTCGGGCCTTGTCAGCCCCTGTCAGGTTTGCTCGCGCCCTGTCGGGCTCCGTCGGGCCCTGTCAGGTTCTCTCGGGCCCTGTCAGGTTTGCTCGGGCCCTGTCAGGCTCCGTCAGGCCCTATCGGGTTTGCTCGAGCCCTGTCGGGCTCCGTCAGGCCCTGTCAGGTTTGCTCGGGCCCTGTCGGGCCTTGTCAGGCCCTGTCGGGTTTGCTCGGGACCTGTCGGGTTTGCCCGCGTCCTGTCGGGCTCCGTCGGGCCCTGTCAGATTCGCTCGGGCCCTGTCGGGTTTGCTCGGGCCCTGTCAGGCTCCGTCAGGCCCTGTCGGGTTTGCTCGTGCCCTGTCGGGCTCCGTCAGGCCCTGTCGGGTTTGCTCATGCCCTGTCGGGCTCCGTCGGGCCCTGTCAGGCTTTGTAAGGTCCTGTCAGGTTTGCTCGGGCCCTGTCGGGCCTTGTCGGGCCCTGTCGGGTTTGCTCGGGCTCTGTCGGGCTCCAGCGTGCCCTGTCGGCTTTGCCCGGGCCCTGTCCGGCTCCATCAGGCCCTGTCGGGTTTGCTCGGGCCCTATCGAGCTCCGTGGGGCCCTGTCGGGTTTCCTCGGGCCCTGTCGGGCTCCTTCGAGCCCTGTCAGGGTCCGTCGGGCCCTTTCGGGTTTGCTCGGGACCTGTCGGGCTCCGTCGGGCCCTGTCGGATTTGCTCAGGCCCTGTCGGGTTTGCTTGAGCCCTGTCGGGCTCCATCGGGTCCTGTCGGGTTTGCTCGGGCCCTATCGGGCTCCGTCGGGCCCTGTCGGGTTTCCTCAGGCCCTGTTGGGCTCCATCGAGCCCTGTCAGGCTTCGTCGGGCCCTTTCGGGTTTGCTCGGGCCCTGTCGGGCTCCGTCAGGCCCTGTCGGGTTTGCTCGGGCCCTATCGGGCTCCGTCGAGCCCTGTCGGGTTTCCTCGGGCCCTGTCGGGCTCCATCGAGCCCTGTCAGGCTCCGTCGGGCCCTTTCGGGTTTGCTCGGTCCCTGTCAGGCTCTGTCGGGCCCTTTCGGGTTTGCTCGGGCCCTGTCGGGTTTGCTCGGGCCCTGTCAGGCTTTGTCAAGCCCTGTCGGGTTTGCTAGGGCCCTATCGGGCTCCGTTGGGCCCTGTCTGGTTTCCTCAGGCCCTGTCGGGCTCCGTCGAGCCCTGTCGGGTTTGCTCAGGCCCTGTCGAGTTTGCTAGGGCCCTGTCGGGCTCCGTCGGGCCCTGTCTGGTTTCCTCAGGCCCTGTCGGGTTCCGTCGAGCCCTGTCGGGTTTGCTCGGGCCCTGTCAGGCTCCGTCGCGCCCTGTCGGGTTTCCTCGGGCCCTGTCGGGCTCCATCGAGCCCTGTCGGATTTGCTCAGGCCCTGTCGGGCACCATCGGACCCCGTCAGGCTTTGTCGGGTCCTGTCGGGTTTGCTCAGGCCCTGTCGGGCCTTGTCAGGCCCTGTCGGGTTTGCTCGGGCCTTTTCGGGTTTGCCCGCGTCCTGTGGGGCTCCGTCGGGCCCTGTCAGATTCGCTCGGGCCCTGTCGGGTTTGCTCGGGCCCTGTCAGGCTCCGTCAGGCCCTGTCGGGTTTCCTCGGGCCCTGTCAGGCTCCGTCGGGCCCTGTTAGGTTTGCTCAGGCCCTGTCGGGATCTGTTGGGCCCTGTCGGGTTTCCTCGGGCCCTGTGGGCTCCTTCGTGCCCTGTCAGGTTTGCTCCGGCCCTGTCGGGTTTGCTCGGGCCCTGTCAGGCTCCGTCGGGCCCTGTCGGGTTTGCTCGGGCCCTGTCAGGCTCTGTCGGGCCCTGTCGGGTTTCCTCGGGCCCTGTCGGGTTTGCTCAGGCCCTGTCAGGCTCCGTTGAGCCCTGTCGGGTTTGCTCGGGCCCTGTCAGGCTCCGTCAGGCCCTGTCTGGTTTGCTCGTACCCTGTCGGGCTCCGTCGGGCCCTGTCAGGTTTGCTTGGGCACTGTCGGGCTCCGTCGGGCCCTGTCAGGCTTTGTCGAACCCTGTCGGGTTTGCTCAGGCCCTGTCGGGTTTGCTCGGGCCCTGTCGGGCTCTGTCGGGCCCTGTCTGGTTTGCTCAGGCCCTGTCGGGCTCCGTCGAGCCCTGCCGGGTTTGCTCGGGCCCTGTCGGGTTTGCTGAAGCGCTGTCAGGCTTCGTCCGACCCTGTCGGGTTTGCTCGGGCCCTGTCGGACTCCGTCGAACCCTGTCGGGTTTGCTCGGGCCCTGTCAGGGTCCGTCAGGCCCTATCGGGTTTCCTCGGGCCCTGTCGGGCTCCATCGAGCCCTGTCAGGTTTGCTCGGGCCCTGTCGGGCCTTGTCAGGCCCTGTCGGGTTTGCTCGCGACCTGTCGGGTTTGCCCGCGTCCTGTCGGGCTCCGTCGGGCCCTGTCAGATTCGCTCGGGCCCTGTCGGGTTTGCTCGGGCCCTGTCAGGCTCCGTCAGGCCCTGTCGGGTTTGCTCGTGCCCTGTCGGGCTCCGTCGGGCCCTGTCAGGTTTGCTCAGGCCCTGTCGGGATCCGTTGGGCCTTGTCGGGTTTGCTCGGGCCCTGTCGGGCTCCTTCGTGCCCTGTCAGGTTTGCTCGGGCCCTGTCGGGTTTGCTCGGGCCCTGTCAGGCTCCGTCGGGCTCTGTCGGGTTTCCTCGGGCCCTGTCGGGCTCCATCGAGCCCTGTCAGGCTTTGTCGAACCCTGTCGGGTTTGCTCGGGCCCTGTCGGGTTTGCTCGGGTCCTGTCGGGCTCTGTCGGGCCCTGTCGGCTTTGCTCGGGCCCTGTCAGGCTCCGTCGGGCCCTGTCGGATTTCCTCGGGCCCTCTCGGGTTCCGTCGGGCCTTCTCAGGTTCCGTCTGGCCCTGTCGGGTTTCCTCGGGCCCTGTCGGACTCTATCGAGCCCTGTCAGGCTCCGTCGGGCTCTTTCGGGTTTGCTCAGGCCCTGTCGGGCTCCGTCGGGCCCTGTCAGGCTTTGTCAGGTCCTGTCAGGTTTGCTCGGGCCCTGTCGGGCCTTGTCGGGCCCTGTTGGGTTTGCTCGGGCTCTGTCGGGCTCCAGCGTGCCCTGTCGGGTTTGCCCGGGCCCTGTCAGGCTCCATCAGGCCCTGTCGGGTTTGCTCGGGCCCTATCGGGCTCCGTGGGGCCCTGTCGGGTTTCCTCGGGCCCTGTCGGGCTCCATCGAGCCCTGTCAGGCTCCGTCGGGCCCTTTCGGGTTTGCTCCGGCCCTGTCGGGCTCCGTCGGGCCCTGTCGGGTTTGCTCAGGCCCTGTCGGGTTTGCTCGAGCCCTGTCGGGCTCCATCGGGTCCTGTCGGGTTTGCTCGGGCCCTATCGGGCTCCGTCGAGCCCTGTCGGGTTTCCTCGGGCCCTGTCGGGCTCCATCGAGCCCTGTCAGGCTCCGTCGGGCCCTTTCGGGTTTGCTCGGGCCCTGTCGGGCTCCGTCGGGCCCTGTCGGGTTTGCTCGGGCCGTGTCGGATTTGCTCGGGCCCTGTCAGGCTTTGTCAAGCCCTGTTGGGTTTGCTAGGGCCCTGTCGGGCTCCGTCGGGCCCTGTCAGGCTTTGTCGAACCCTGTCGGGTTTGCTCGGGCCCTGTCGGGTTTGCTCGGGCCCTGTCGGGCTCTGTCGGGCCCTGTCTGGTTTCCTCGGGCCCTGTCGTGCTCCGTCGGGCCCTGTCGGATTTCCTTGGGCCCTGTCGGGTTTGCTGAAGCCCTGTCAGGCTTCGTCGGACCCTGTCGGGTTTGCTCGGGCCCTGTCGGGCTCCGTCGAACCCTGTCGGGTTTGCTCGGGCCCTGTCAGGCTCCGTCGCGCCCTGTCGGGTTTCCTCGGGCCCTGTCGGGCTCCATCGAGCCCTGTCAGGTTTGCTCGGGCCCTGTCGGGTTTGCTCGGGCCCTGTCGGGCTCCATCGGACCCTATCAGGCTTTGGCGGGTCCTGTCGGGTTTGCTCAGGCCCTGTCGGGCCTTGTCAGCCCCTGTCAGGTTTGCTCGCGCCCTGTCGGGCTCCGTCGGGCCCTGTCAGGTTCTCTCGGGCCCTGTCAGGTTTGCTCGGGCCCTGTCAGGCTCCGTCAGGCCCTATCGGGTTTGCTCGAGCCCTGTCGGGCTCCGTCAGGCCCTGTCAGGTTTGCTCGGGCCCTGTCGGGCCTTGTCAGGCCCTGTCGGGTTTGCTCGGGACCTGTCGGGTTTGCCCGCGTCCTGTCGGGCTCCGTCGGGCCCTGTCAGATTCGCTCGGGCCCTGTCGGGTTTGCTCGGGCCCTGTCAGGCTCCGTCAGGCCCTGTCGGGTTTGCTCGTGCCCTGTCGGGCTCCGTCAGGCCCTGTCGGGTTTGCTCGTGACCTGTCGGGCTCCGTCGGGCCCTGTCAGGCTTTGTAAGGTCCTGTCAGGTTTGCTCGGGCCCTGTCGGGCCTTGTCGGGCCCTGTCGGGTTTCCTCGGGCCCTGTCGGGCTCCATCGAGCCCTGTCAGGCTTCGTCGGGCCCTTTCGGGTTTGCTCGGGCCCTGTCGGGCTCCGTCAGGCCCTTTTGGGTTTGCTCGGGCCCTATCGGGCTCCGTCGAGCCCTGTCGGGTTTCCTCGGGCCCTGTCGGGCTCCATCGAGCCCTGTCAGGCTCCGTCGGGCCCTTTCGGGTTTGCTCGGGCCCTGTCGGGCTCCGTCGGGCCCTGTCGGGTTTGCTCGGGCCCTGTCGGGTTTGCTCGGGCCCTGTCAGGCTTTGTCAAGCCCTGTTGGGTTTGCTAGGGCCCTGTCGGGCTCCGTCGGGCCCTGTCAGGCTTTGTCGAACCCTGTCGGGTTTGCTCGGGCCCTGTCGGGTTTGCTCGGGCCCTGTCGGGTTTGCTCGGGCCCTGTCGGGTTTGCTCAGGCCCTGTCGGGCTCTGTCGGGCCCTGTCTGGTTTCCTCGGGCCCTGTCGTGCTCCGTCGGGCCCTGTCGGATTTGCTCGGGCCCTGTCGGGTTTGCTGAAGCCCTGTCAGGCTTCGTCGGACCCTGTCGGGTTTGCTCGGGCCCTGTCGGGCTCCGTCGAACCCTGTCGGGTTTGCTCGGGCCCTGTCAGGCTCCGTCGCGCCCTGTCGGGTTTCCTCGGGCCCTGTCGGGCTCCATCGAGCCCTGTCAGGTTTGCTCGGGCCCTGTCGGGTTTGCTCGGGCCCTGTCGGGCTCCATCGGACCCTATCAGGCTTTGGCGGGTCCTGTCGGGTTTGCTCAGGCCCTGTCGGGCCTTGTCAGCCCCTGTCAGGTTTGCTCGCGCCCTGTCGGGCTCCGTCGGGCCCTGTCAGGTTCTCTCTGGCCCTGTCAGGTTTGCTCGGGCCCTGTCAGGCTCCGTCAGGCCCTGTCGGATTTGCTCGGGCCCTGTCGGGTTTGCTGAAGCCCTGTCAGGCTTCGTCGGACCCTGTCGGGTTTGCTCGGGCCCTGTCGGGCTCCGTCGAACCCTGTCGGGTTTGCTCGGGCCCTGTCAGGCTCCGTCGCGCCCTGTCGGGTTTCCTCGGGCCCTGTCGGGCTCCATCGAGCCCTGTCAGGTTTGCTCGGGCCCTGTCGAGTTTGCTCGGGCCCTGTCGGGCTCCATCGGACCCTATCAGGCTTTGGCGGGTCCTGTCGGCTTTGCTCAGGCCCTGTCGGGCCTTGTCAGCCCCTGTCAGGTTTGCTCGCGCCCTGTCGGGCTCCGTCGGGCCCTGTCAGGTTCTCTCGGGCCCTGTCAGGTTTGCTCGGGCCCTGTCAGGCTTCGTCAGGCCCTATCGGGTTTGCTCGAGCCCTGTCGGGCTCCGTCAGGCCCTGTCAGGTTTGCTCGGGCCCTGTCGGGCCTTGTCAGGCCCTGTCGGGTTTGCTCGGGACCTGTCGGGTTTGCCCGCGTCCTGTCGGGCTCCGTCGGGCCCTGTCAGATTCGCTCGGGCCCTGTCGGGTTTGCTCGGGCCCTGTCAGGCTCCGTCAGGCCCTGTCGGGTTTGCTCGTGCCCTGTCGGGCTCCGTCAGGCCCTGTCGGGTTTGCTCGTGCCCTGTCGGGCTCCGTCGGGCCCTGTCAGGCTTTGTAAGGTCCTGTCAGGTTTGCTCGGGCCCTGTCGGGCCTTGTCGGGCCCTGTCGGGTTTGCTCGGGCTCTGTCGGGCTCCAGCGTGCCCTGTCGGGTTTGCCCGGGCCCTGTCAGGCTCCATCAGGCCCTGTCGGGTTTGCTCGGGCCCTATCGAGCTCCGTGGGGCCCTGTCGGGTTTCCTCGGGCCCTGTCGGGCTCCTTCGAGCCCTGTCAGGGTCCGTCGGGCCCTTTCGGGTTTGCTCGGGACCTGTCGGGCTCCGTCGGGCCCTGTCGGATTTGCTCAGGCCCTGTCGGGTTTGCTTGAGCCCTGTCGGGCTCCATCGGGTCCTGTCGGGTTTGCTCGGGCCCTATCGGGCTCCGTCGGGCCCTGTCGGGTTTCCTCAGGCCCTGTTGGGCTCCATCGAGCCCTGTCAGGCTTCGTCGGGCCCTTTCGGGTTTGCTCGGGCCCTGTCGGGCTCCGTCAGGCCCTGTCGGGTTTGCTCGGGCCCTATCGGGCTCCATCGAGCCCTGTCGGGTTTCCTCGGGCCCTGTCGGGCTCCATCGAGCCCTGTCAGGCTCCGTCGGGCCCTTTCGGGTTTGCTCGGTCCCTGTCAGGCTCTGTCGGGCCCTTTCGGGTTTGCTCGGGCCCTGTCGGGTTTGCTCGGGCCCTGTCAGGCTTTGTCAAGCCCTGTCGGGTTTGCTAGGGCCCTATCGGGCTCCGTTGGGCCCTGTCTGGTTTCCTCAGGCCCTGTCGGGCTCCGTCGAGCCCTGTCGGGTTTGCTCAGGCCCTGTCGAGTTTGCTAGGGCCCTGTCGGGCTCCGTCGGGCCCTGTCTGGTTTCCTCAGGCCCTGTCGGGTTCCGTCGAGCCCTGTCGGGTTTGCTCGGGCCCTGTCAGGCTCCGTCGCGCCCTGTCGGGTTTCCTCGGGCCCTGTCGGGCTCCATCGAGCCCTGTCGGATTTGCTCAGGCCCTGTCGGGCACCATCGGACCCCGTCAGGCTTTGTCGGGTCCTGTCGGGTTTGCTCAGGCCCTGTCGGGCCTTGTCAGGCCCTGTCGGGTTTGCTCGGGCCTTTTCGGGTTTGCCCGCGTCCTGTGGGGCTCCGTCGGGCCCTGTCAGATTCGCTCGGGCCCTGTCGGGTTTGCTCGGGCCCTGTCAGGCTCCGTCAGGCCCTGTCGGGTTTCCTCGGGCCCTGTCAGGCTCCGTCGGGCCCTGTTAGGTTTGCTCAGGCCCTGTCGGGATCTGTTGGGCCCTGTCGGGTTTCCTCGGGCCCTGTGGGCTCCTTCGTGCCCTGTCAGGTTTGCTCGGGCCCTGTCGGGTTTGCTCGGGCCCTGTCAGGCTCCGTCGGGCCCTGTCGGGTTTGCTCGGGCCCTGTCAGGCTCTGTCGGGCCCTGTCGGGTTTCCTCGGGCCCTGTCGGGTTTGCTCAGGCCCTGTCAGGCTCCGTCGAGCCCTGTCGGGTTTGCTCGGGCCCTGTCAGGCTCCGTCAGGCCCTGTCTGGTTTGCTCGTACCCTGTCGGGCTCCGTCGGGCCCTGTCAGGTTTGCTTGGGCACTGTCGGGCTCCGTCGGGCCCTGTCAGGCTTTGTCGAACCCTGTCGGGTTTGCTCAGGCCCTGTCGGGTTTGCTCGGGCCCTGTCGGGCTCTGTCGGGCCCTGTCTGGTTTGCTCAGGCCCTGTCGGGCTCCGTCGAGCCCTGCCGGGTTTGCTCGGGCCCTGTCGGGTTTGCTGAAGCGCTGTCAGGCTTCGTCCGACCCTGTCGGGTTTGCTCGGGCCCTGTCGGACTCCGTCGAACCCTGTCGGGTTTGCTCGGGCCCTGTCAGGGTCCGTCAGGCCCTATCGGGTTTCCTCGGGCCCTGTCGGGCTCCATCGAGCCCTGTCAGGTTTGCTCGGGCCCTGTCGGGCCTTGTCAGGCCCTGTCGGGTTTGCTCGGGACCTGTCGGGTTTGCCCGCGTCCTGTCGGGCTCCGTCGGGCCCTGTCAGATTCGCTCGGGCCCTGTCGGGTTTGCTCGGGCCCTGTCAGGCTCCGTCAGGCCCTGTCGGGTTTGCTCGTGCCCTGTCGGGCTCCGTCGGGCCCTGTCAGGTTTGCTCAGGCCCTGTCGGGATCCGTTGGGCCTTGTCGGGTTTGCTCGGGCCCTGTCGGGCTCCTTCGTGCCCTGTCAGGTTTGCTCGGGCCCTGTCGGGTTTGCTCGGGCCCTGTCAGGCTCCGTCGGGCTCTGTCGGGTTTCCTCGGGCCCTGTCGGGCTCCATCGAGCCCTGTCAGGCTTTGTCGAACCCTGTCGGGTTTGCTCGGGCCCTGTCGGGTTTGCTCGGGTCCTGTCGGGCTCTGTCGGGCCCTGTCGGCTTTGCTCGGGCCCTGTCAGGCTCCGTCGGGCCCTGTCGGATTTCCTCGGGCCCTCTCGGGTTCCGTCGGGCCTTCTCGGGTTCCGTCCGGCCCTGTCGGGTTTCCTCGGGCCCTGTCGGACTCTATCGAGCCCTGTCAGGCTCCGTCGGGCTCTTTCGGGTTTGCTCAGGCCCTGTCGGGCTCCATCGGGCCCTGTCAGGCTTTGTCAGGTCCTGTCAGGTTTGCTCGGGCCCTGTCGGGCCTTGTCGGGCCCTGTTGGGTTTGCTCGGGCTCTGTCGGGCTCCAGCGTGCCCTGTCGGGTTTGCCCGGGCCCTGTCAGGCTCCATCAGGCCCTGTCGGGTTTGCTCGGGCCCTATCGGGCTCCGTGGGGCCCTGTCGGGTTTCCTCGGGCCCTGTCGGGCTCCATCGAGCCCTGTCAGGCTCCGTCGGGCCCTTTCGGGTTTGCTCGGGCCCTGTCGGGCTCCGTCGGGCCCTGTCGGGTTTGCTCAGGCCCTGTCGGGTTTGCTCGAGCCCTGTCGGGCTCCATCGGGTCCTGTCGGGTTTGCTCGGGCCCTATCAGGCTCCGTGGGGCCCTGTCGGTTTTCCTCGGGCCCTGTCGGGCTCCATCGAGCCCTGTCAGGCTCCGTCGGGCCCTTTCGGGTTTGCTCGGGCCCTGTCGGGCTCCGTCGGGCCCTGTCGGGTTTGCTCAGGCCCTGTCGGGTTTGCTCGAGCCCTGTCGGGCTCCATCGGGTCCTGTCGGGTTTGCTCGGGCCCTATCGGGCTCTGTCGGGCCCTGTCGGGTTTCCTCGGGCCCTGTCGGGCTCCATCGAGCCCTGTCAGGCTTCGTCGGGCCCTTTCGGGTTTGCTCGGGCCCTGTCGGGCTCCGTCAGGCCCTTTTGGGTTTGCTCGGGCCCTATCGGGCTCCGTCGAGCCCTGTCGGGTTTCCTCGGGCCCTGTCGGGCTCCATCGAGCCCTGTCAGGCTCCGTCGGGCCCTTTCGGGTTTGCTCGGGCCCTGTCGGGCTCCGTCGGGCCCTGTCGGGTTTGCTCGGGCCGTGTCGGATTTGCTCGGGCCCTGTCAGGCTTTGTCAAGCCCTGTTGGGTTTGCTAGGGCCCTGTCGGGCTCCGTCGGGCCCTGTCAGGCTTTGTCGAACCCTGTCGGGTTTGCTCGGGCCCTGTCGGGTTTGCTCGGGCCCTGTCGGGCTCTGTCGGGCCCTGTCTGGTTTCCTCGGGCCCTGTCGTGCTCCGTCGGGCCCTGTCGGATTTGCTCGGGCCCTGTCGGGTTTGCTGAAGCCCTGTCAGGCTTCGTCGGACCCTGTCGGGTTTGCTCGGGCCCTGTCGGGCTCCGTCGAACCCTGTCGGGTTTGCTCGGGCCCTGTCAGGCTCCGTCGCGCCCTGTCGGGTTTCCTCGGGCCCTGTCGGGCTCCATCGAGCCCTGTCAGGTTTGCTCGGGCCCTGTCGGGTTTGCTCGGGCCCTGTCGGGCTCCATCGGACCCTATCAGGCTTTGGCGGGTCCTGTCGGGTTTGCTCAGGCCCTGTCGGGCCTTGTCAGCCCCTGTCAGGTTTGCTCGCGCCCTGTCGGGCTCCGTCGGGCCCTGTCAGGTTCTCTCGGGCCCTGTCAGGTTTGCTCTGGCCCTGTCAGGCTCCGTCAGGCCCTATCGGGTTTGCTCGAGCCCTGTCGGGCTCCGTCAGGCCCTGTCAGGTTTGCTCGGGCCCTGTCGGGCCTTGTCAGGCCCTGTCGGGTTTGCTCGGGACCTGTCGGGTTTGCCCGCGTGCTGTCGGGCTCCGTCGGGCCCTGTCAGATTCGCTCGGGCCCTGTCGGGTTTGCTCGGGCCCTGTCAGGCTCCGTCAGGCCCTGTCGGGTTTGCTCGTGCCCTGTCGGGCTCCGTCAGGCCCTGTCGGGTTTGCTCGTGCCCTGTCGGGCTCCGTCGGGCCCTGTCAGGCTTTGTAAGGTCCTGTCAGGTTTGCTCGGGCCCTGTCGGGCCTTGTCGGGCCCTGTCGGGTTTGCTCGGGCTCTGTCGGGCTCCAGCGTGCCCTGTCGGGTTTGCCCGGGCCCTGTCAGGCTCCATCAGGCCCTGTCGGGTTTGCTCGGGCCCTATCGGGCTCCGTGGGGCCCTGTCGGGTTTCCTCGGGCCCTGTCGGGCTCCTTCGAGCCCTGTCAGGGTCCGTCGGGCCCTGTCGGGTTTGCTCGGGACCTGTCGGGCTCCGTCGGGCCCTGTCGGATTTGCTCAGGCCCTGTCGGGTTTGCTTGAGCCCTGTCGGGCTCCATCGGGTCCTGTCGGGTTTGCTCGGGCCCTATCGGGCTCCGTCGGGCCCTGTCGGGTTTCCTCGGGCCCTGTTGGGCTCCATCGAGCCCTGTCAGGCTTCGTCGGGCCCTTTCGGGTTTGCTCGGGCCCTGTCGGGCTCCGTCAGGCCCTGTCGGGTTTGCTCGGGCCCTATCGGGCTCCGTCGAGCCCTGTCGGGTTTCCTCGGGCCCTGTCGGGCTCCATCGAGCCCTGTCAGGCTCCGTCGGGCCCTTTCGGGTTTGCTCGGTCCCTGTCAGGCTCCATCGGTCCCTGTCGGGTTTGCTCGGGCCCTGTCGGGTTTGCTCGGGCCCTGTCAGGTTCTCTCGGGCCCTGTCAGGTTTGCTAGGGCCCTATCGGGCTCCGTTGGGCCCTGTCTGGTTTCCTCAGGCCCTGTCGGGCTCCGTCGAGCCCTGTCGGGTTTGCTCAGGCCCTGTCGGGTTTGCTAGGGCCCTGTCGGGCTCCGTCGGGCCCTGTCTGGTTTCCTCAGGCCCTGTCGGGTTCCGTCGAGCCCTGTCGGGTTTGCTCGGGCCCTGTCAGGCTCCGTCGCGCCCTGTCGGGTTTCCTCGGGCCCTGTCGGGCTCCATCGAGCCCTGTCAGATTTGCTCAGGCCCTGTCGGGCACCATCGGACCCCGTCAGGCTTTGTCGGGTCCTGTCGGGTTTGCTCAGGCCCTGTCGGGCCTTGTCAGGCCCTGTCGGGTTTGCTCGGGCCTTTTCGGGTTTGCCCGCATCCTGTGGGGCTCCGTCGGGCCCTGTCAGATTCGCTCGGGCCCTGTCGGGTTTGCTCGGGCCCTGTCAGGCTCCGTCAGGCCCTGTCGGGTTTCCTCGGGCCCTGTCAGGCTCCGTCGGGCCCTGTTAGGTTTGCTCAGGCCCTGTCGGGATCTGTTGGGCCCTGTCGGGTTTCCTCGGGCCCTGTGGGCTCCTTCGTGCCCTGTCAGGTTTGCTCGGGCCCTGTCGGGTTTGCTCGGGCCCTGTCAGGCTCCGTCGGGCCCTGTCAGGTTTGCTCGGGCCCTGTCAGGCTCTGTCGGGCCCTGTCGGGTTTCCTCGGGCCCTGTCGGGTTTGCTCAGGCCCTGTCAGGCTCCGTCGAGCCCTGTCGGGTTTGCTCGGGCCCTGTCAGGCTCCGTCAGGCCCTGTCTGGTTTGCTCGTACCCTGTCGGGCTCCGTCGGGCCCTGTCAGGTTTGCTTGGGCACTGTCGGGCTCCGTCGGGCCCTGTCAGGCTTTGTCGAACCCTGTCGGGTTTGCTCAGGCCCTGTCGGGTTTGCTCGGGCCCTGTCGGGCTCTGTCGGGCCCTGTCTGGTTTGCTCAGGCCCTGTCGGGCTCCGTCGGGCCCTGCCGGGTTTGCTCGGGCCCTGTCGGGTTTGCTGAAGCGCTGTCAGGCTTCGTCCGACCCTGTCGGGTTTGCTCGGGCCCTGTCGGGCTCCGTCGAACCCTGTCGGGTTTGCTCGGGCCCTGTCAGGGTCCGTCAGGCCCTATCGGGTTTCCTCGGGCCCTGTCGGGCTCCATCGAGCCCTGTCAGGTTTGCTCGGGCCCTGTCGGGCCTTGTCAGGCCCTGTCGGGTTTGCTCGGGACCTGTCGGGTTTGCCCGCGTCCTGTCGGGCTCCGTCGGGCCCTGTCAGATTCGCTCGGGCCCTGTCGGGTTTGCTCGGGCCCTGTCAGGCTCCGTCAGGCCCTGTCGGGTTTGCTCGTGCCCTGTCGGGCTCCGTCGGGCCCTGTCAGGTTTGCTCAGGCCCTGTCGGGATCCGTTGGGCCTTGTCGGGTTTGCTCGGGCCCTGTCGGGCTCCTTCGTGCCCTGTCAGGTTTGCTCGGGCCCTGTCGGGTTTGCTCGGGCCCTGTCAGGCTCCGTCGAGCCCTGTCGGGTTTGCTCGGGCCCTGTCAGGCTCTGTCGGGCCCTGTCGGGTTTCCTCGGGCCCTGTCGGGCTCCATCGAGCTTTGTCAGGCTTTGTCGAACCCTGTCGGGTTTGCTCGGGCCCTGTCGGGTTTGCTCGGGTCCTGTCGGGCCCTGTCGGGCCCTGTCGGGTTTGCTCGGGCCCTGTCAGGCTCCGTCGGGCCCTGTGGGATTCCCTCGGGCCCTCTCGGGTTTTGTCGGGCCCTGTCGGGTTTCCTCGGGCGCTGTCGGACTCTATCGAGCCCTGTCAGGCTCCGTCGGGCTCTTTCGGGTTTGCTCAGGCCCTGTCGGGCTCCGTCGGGCCCTGTCAGGCTTTGTCAGGTCCTGTCAGGTTTGCTCGGGCCCTGTCGGGCCTTGTCGGGCCCTGTCGGGTTTGCTCGGGCTCTGTCGGGCTCCAGCGTGACCTGTCGGGTTTGCCCGGGCCCTGTCAGGCTCCATCAGGTCCTGTCGGGTATGCTCGTGCCCTGTCGGGCTCCGTCGGGCCCTGTCAGGTTTGCTCGGGCCCTGTCAGGATCTGTCGGGCATGGAGACCCCCGCTTGTCCTCAGGGTCCATTGTGACATCTTGGGCACCTCCCATTGACCCCAGGACCCATTGTGACACCATGGGGACCCCCCCTTGTCACTGGGGACCCATTGTGACACCATGGAGACCCCCGCTTGTCCTCACGGTCCATTGTGACATCTTGGGCACCTCCCATTGTTCCCAGGACCTATTGTGACATCCTGGGGACCCCCTTGCTCCCAGGGCCCATTATGGCAACATGAGGACATCACCTTTGTCCCCAGGAACCATTGTGACATCCCAGGACCCCGCTTTGTCCCCAGGGCCCATTGTAGCACCATGGGGACCCCCTTTGACCCCAGGGCCCATTGTGGCACCATGGCAACCCCTTTTGCCCCAGGGCCCATTGTGACATTCTAGGACCCCACTTTGTCCCCAGGGCCTATTGTGACACCATGGGGACCCCTCCTTGTCACTGGGGACCCATTATGACACCATGGGGACCCCCCCTTCTTCTCAGGACTCATTCTCACATCCTGGGCACCCCCCATTGTCCCCAGGGCCCATTGTGACATCCTGGGGACCCTCATTGTCCCCAGGGCCCATTGTGACATCCCAGAACCTCCTATTGTCCCCAGGGCCCATTGTGACATCCTGGGGACCCCCATTGTCCCCAGGGCCCATTGTGACATCCACTGCACCCCCTTGTCCCCAGGGCCCATTGTGACATTCAGGGGACCCTCTTTGTCCCCAGGGCCCATTGTGACATCCTGGGGACCCCCCCTTGTCACTGGGGCCCATTGTGACGTCCCAGGACCCCCCGTTGTCCCCAGGGTTCATTGTGACATCCAGGGGACCCCCCATTGTCCCCAGGGCCCATTGTGACATCCTGGGGACCCCTCTTTGTCCCCAGGGCCCATTGTGACATCCTGGGGACCCCCCCTTGTCACTGGGGCCCATTGTGACGTCCCAGGATCCCTCCTTGTCCCCAGGGCCCATTGTGACGTCTTAGGACCCCACTTGTCCCCAGGGCCCATTGTGACATTCAGGGCACCCCCTTGTCCCCAGGGCCCATTGTGACATTCCGGGGACGCCTCTTTGTCCCCAGGGCACATTGTGACATCCTGGGGACCCCCCCTTGTCACTGGGGCCCATTGTGACGTCCCAGGATCCCCCATTGTCCCCAGGGCCCATTGTGACATTCAGGGCACCCCCTTGTCCTTAGGGCCAATTGTGACATTCCGGGGACGCCTCTTTGACCCCAGGGCCCATTGTGACGTCCCAGGACCCCCCATTGTCCCCAGGACCCATTGTGACATTCAGGGGGCCCCTTTGTCACTGGGGCCCATTGTGACATCCCAGGACCCCCCTTTGTCCCCAGGGCCCATTGTGACATCCAGGGGACCCCCTTTGTCCCCAGGGCCCATTGTGATATCGAAGGACCCCTCTGGTCCCCAGGGCCCATTATGACATCCTGGGGATGCCCCCTTATCACTGGGGCCCATTGTGACGTCCCAGGACCCCCCATTGTCCCCAGGGCCCATTGTGACATCCTGGGGATCCCTGTTTGGCCCCAGGGCCCATTGTGACATCCCAGGACCCCCCATTGTCCCCAGGGCCCATTGCGACATTCAGGGGACGCCTCTTTGTACCCAGGGCACATTGTGACATCCTGGGGACCCCCCCTTGTCCCCAGGGCCCATTGTGACATCCCAGGACCCCACATTGTCCTCAGGGTCCATTGTGACATCCTGGGGACCCCACTTGTCCCCAGGACCCATTGTGACACTATGGGCACCCCGCCTTGTTCCCAGGGCCCATTGTGACACCGTGGGTACCACCCTTGTCCCCAGAGCCCATTGTGACATCCAGGGGACCCCCTTTGTCCCCAGGGCCCATTGTGACATCGCAGGACCCCCCCTGGTCCCCAGGGCCCATTGTGACATCCTGCGGACCCCTTTTGTCCCCACGGCCCATTGTGGCACCATGGGGACCCCCTTTGTCACTGGGGCCCATTGTGACATCCCAGGACCCCACTTTGTCCCCAGGGCTTATTGTGACACCATGGGGACCTCCCTTGTCCCCAGGGCCCATTGTGACATCCCGTGACCCCCCTTTGTCCCCAGTGCTATTGTGAAATCCTGGGGACCCCCTTTGTGCCCTTGGCCCATTGTGGCACCATGGGGAACCCCTTTGTCACTGGGGGCCATTGTGACATTCCAGGATTCCACTTTGTCCCCAGGGCTCGTTCTGACACCTTGGGCACTCCCATTGTCCCCAGGGCCCATTGTGACATCCTGGGGATCCCCCTTTGTCCCCAGGGTCCATTGTGACATCCTGGGCAACCCCATTGTCCCCACGGCCCATTGTGACATCTAGGGGACCCCCTTGTCCCCAGGACCCATCGTGGCACCGTGGGGCCCTCCTTGTCACTTGGGCCCATTGTGACACCATGGGGACGCCCCCTTTGTCCCCAGTGCCCATTGTGACATCCTGCGACCCCCCTTTGTCCCCAGGGCCCATTTTGACATTCAGGGGACCCACCATTGTCCCCAGGGCCCATTGTGACATCCTGGGCAACCCCAATGTTCCCAGGGCCCATTGTGACATCTGGGGGACCCCCTTGTCCCCAGGACCCATCGTGGCACCGTGGGTGCCCTCATTGTCACTTGGGCCCATTGTGACACCATGGGGACGCCCCCTTTGTCCCCAGTGCCCATTGTGACATCCTGCGGACCCCCCCTTTGTCCCCAGGGCCCATTTTGACATTCAGGGCACCCACCATTGTCCCCAGGGCCCATTGTGACCTTCAAGGGACCCCCATTGTTCCCAGGGCCCATTGTGACGTCCTGGGGACCCCCTCTGTTCCCAGGGCTCATTGTGACTTTCAGGGGACTCCCCCCTTGTCCCCAGGGCTGATTGTGATGTCCTAGGGCCCCTCTGTGTCCCCAGGGCCCATTGTGACACTTTAGAGACCCCTCTTTGTCCCCAGGGCCCATTGTGACATCCTGGGGACCCCCCCTTGTCCCCAGGGCCCATTGTGATATTCAGGGGACCCCTCTTTGTCCCCAGGGCCCATTGTGACATCCTGGGGACCCCCTCTTGTCCCCAGGGCCCATTGTGACGTCCCAGGACCCCCCATTGTCCCCAGGGCCCATTGTGACATCCTGGGGATCCCTCCCTGTCCCCAGGGCCCATTGTGACGTCCCAGGACCCCAGATTGTCCCCAGGGCCCATTGTGACATCCTGGGGACCCCCTTTGTCACTGGGGCCCATTGTGACGTCCCAGGACCCCACATTGTCCCCAGGGCTCATTGTGACATCCTGGGGACCCCCTTTGTCTCCAGGGCCCATTGTGACGTCCCAGGACCCCCCATTGTCCCCAGGGTCCATTGTTACATCCTGGGGACCCCCTTGTCCCCAGGACCCATCGTGACACCATGGGGACCCTCCTTGTCACTGGGGACCCATTCCGACACCCTGGGGAGCCCCCCTTGTCCTCAGGGCCCATTGTGACATCCTGGGCATCCCCCTTTGTCCCCCGGGACCATTGTAACACCGTGGGGACCCCCTTTGTCCCCAGGGCCCATTGTGACACTGTGGGGACCCCCCTTGTCCCCAGGGCCTATTATTCCATCCCGGGACCCCCATTGTCCCCAGGGCCCATTGTGACACCTTGGGGACCACCCCTTGTCCTCAGGGCCTACTGTGAACATCCTGGGGAACCTCCATTGTCCCCAGAGCCCACTGTTAGTCCTGGGGACCCCCTTGTCCCCAGGTCCCATTGTGACATCCTGGGGAGCCTCTTTGTCCCCAGGGCCCATTCTGATACCGTGGGGAACCCCTTTGTCCCCAGGGCATATTGTGACATCCTGGGGACGCCCTTTGTCCCCAGGACCCATTTTGACACCGTCGACACCCCCGTTTGTCCCCAGGGCCCATTGTGACATCCTGGGGACACTCCTTGTCCCCAGAGCCCATTGTGACATCCAGGGGACCCCCTTTATCCCCAGGGCCCATTGTGACATCGCAGTACCCCCCCTGGTCCCCACGGCCCATTGTGGCACCATGGGGACCCCCTTTTGTCACTGGGGCCCATTGTGACATCCCAGCACCCCACTTTGTCCCCAGGGCTTATTGTGACACCATGGGGACCTCCCTTGTCCCCAGGGCCCACTGTGACATCCCATGACCCCCATTTGTCCCCAGTGCTATTGTCAAATCCTGGGGACCCCCTTTGTCCCCAGGGGCCATTGTGGCACCATGGGGAACCCCTTTGTCACTGGGGCCCATTGTGACATCCCAGGACTCCACATTGTCCCCAGGACCCATTGTGACATCCTGGGGACCCCACTTGTCCCCAGGACCCATTGTGACACTATGGGGACCCCCCCTTGTTCCCAGGGCCCATTGTGACACCATCGACACCCCCCTTGTCCGCAGGGGTCATTGTGACATCCTGGGGACCCTCCTTGTCCCCAGAGCCCATTGTGACATCCAGGGGACCCCCTTTCTCCCCAGGGCCCATTGTGACATCGCAGGACCCCCCTGGTCCCCAGGGCCCATTGTGACATCCTGGGGATCCCCCTTTGTCCCCAGGGTCCATTGTGACATCCTGGGCAACCCCATTGTCCCCACGGCCCATTGTGACATCTGGGGGACCCCCTTGTCCCCAGGACCCATCGTGGCACCGTGGGGACCCTCCTTGTCACTTGGGCCCATTGTGACACCATGGGGACCTCCCCTTTGTCCCCAGTGCCCATTGTGACATCCTGCGGACCCCCCTTTGTCTCCAGGGCCCATTTTGACATTCAGGGGACCCACCATTGTCCCCAGGGCCCATTGTGACCTTCAAGGGACCCCCATTGTTCCCAGGGCCCATTTTGACGTCCTGGGGAGCCCCCTCTGTTCCCAAGGCTCATTGTGACTTTCAGGGGATCCCCCCTTGTACCCAGGGCTGATTGTGACGTTGTAGGGCCCCTCTTTGTCCCCAGGGCCCATTTTGACATCTTGGGGAACCCCCTTGTTCCCCGGGCCCATTGTGATGTCCTGGGACCCCCCATTGTCCCCATGGCCCATTGTGACATCCTGGGGATCCCTCCTTGTCCCCAGGGCCCATTGTGACGTCCCAGGACCCCCCATTGTCCCCAGGGCCTATTGTGACATCCTCTGCACCCCCTTGTCCCCAGGGCCCATTGTGACATTCAGGGGACACCTCTTTGTCCCCAGGGCCCATTGTGACATCCTGGGGACCCCCCCTTGTCCCCAGGGCCCATTGTGATGTCCCAGGACCCCCCATTGTCCCCAGGGCCCATTGTGACATCCTGGGGATCCCTCCTTGTCCCCAGGGCCCATTGTGACGTCCCAGGACCCCCCCATTGTCCCCAGGGCCCATTGTGACATTCAGGGGACCCCCTTTGTCACTGGGGCCCATTGTGACATCCCAGGACCCCACATTGTCCCCAGGGCCCATTGTGACATCCTGGGGACCCCTCTTTGTCCTAAGGACCCATTGTGACGTCCCAGGACCCTGCATTGTCCCCAGAGCCCATTGTGACATCCTGGAGACACCCTTTGTCCCCAGGACCCATTGTGACGTCCCAGGACCCCCCATTGTCCCCAGGGTTCATTCTTACATCCTGGGGACCCCCTTGTCCCCAGGACCCATCGTGACACCATGGGGACCCTCCTTGTCACTGGGGACCCATTGTGACACCATGGAGACCCCTCCTTGTCCTCAGGGCCCATTGTGACATTCTGGGCATCCCCCTTTGTCACCCGGGACCATAGTAACACCGTGGGGACACCCTTTGTCCCTAGGGCCTATTGTTACGTCCCAGGACCCCCCATTGTTCCCAGGGCCCATTGTGACACCTTGGGGACCCCCTTGTCACTGGGGACCCATTGTGACACCATGGGGACCACCCCTTGTCCTCAGGGCCTATTGTGAACATCCTGGGGAACCTCCATTGTCCCCAGAGCCCATTGTGAGTTCCTGGGGACCCCCTTGTCCCCAGGTCCCATTGTGACATCCTGGGGAGTCTCTTTGTCCCCAGGGCCCATTGTGACATCCTGGGGACCCCCTTTGTCCCCAGGGCCCATGGTGACATCCTGGGGACCTCCTTGTCCGCAGGACCCATCCTGGCACCGTGGGGACCTCCCTTGTCACTGGGGACCCTTTGTGACACCATGGGGACCCCCCATTGTCCTCAGGGCCCATTGAGACATCCTGGGGACCCCCTTTGTCACTGGGGACCCGTTGTGACATCCCAGGAACCCCATTGTCCCAAGGGCCCATTGTGACATCCTAGGGACCTCCCTTTGTCCCCAGGGCTCATTGTGGCACCATGGGGACCCCCTTTGTCACTGTGTCACATTGTGATATCCAAGAACCCCACTTTGTCCCCAAGGCCCATTTTGACATCCTGGGGACCCCCTTTCTCCCCAGGGCCCATTGTGACATTCAGGGGACCCCCCCCCTTGTCCCCAGGGCCCATTGTGACTTCCCAGGACCCCCCATTGTCCCTAGAGCCCATTGTGACATCCTGGGGATCCCTCCTTGTCCCCAGGGCCCATTGTGACATCCTGGGGATCCCTCCGTGTCCCCAGGGCCCATTCTGACGTCCCAGGATCCCCCATTGTCCCCAGGGCCCATTGTGACATCCTGGGGACCCCCTTTGTCACTGGGGCCCATTGTGACATCCCAGGACCCCACATTGTCCCCAGGGCCCATTGTGACATTCAGGGGTCCCCCCCTTAGTCCCCAGGACCCATTGTGATGTCCCAGGACCCCTCATTGTCCCCACGACCCATTGTGACATCCTGGGTACCCCCCTTTGTCACTGGGGCTCATTGAGACATCGTGGGGACCAACTTTGTCCCCAGGGCCCATTGTGACGTCCCAGGACCTCCCATTGTCCCCAGTGTCCATTGTGACATCCGAGGAGCCCACTTTGTCCCCAGGACCCATTTTGATATTGAGGGGAACCACGTTTGTCCCCAGAGCCCATTGTGACACCATGGGGACCCCCCCTTGTCACTGGGGACCCATTGTGACACCATGGAGACCCCTGCTTGTCCTCAGGGTCCATTGTGACATCTTGGGCACCTCCCATTGTCCCCAGGACCCATTGTGACATCCTGGGGACCCCCTTGCTCCCAGGGCCCATTGTGGCACCATGGGGACATCCCCTTTGTCCCCAGGGCCCATTGTGACATTCCAGGACCCCCCATTGTCCCCAGGGCGCATTGTGACATTCAGGGGACCCCTCTTTGTCCCCAGGGCCCATTCTGACATCCTGGGGACCCCCCCTTGTCACTGGGGCCCATTGTGACGTCCCAGGACCCCCCATTGTCCCCAGGACCCATTGTGACATCCTGGGGATCCCTCCTTGTCCTCAGGGCCCATTGTGACATCTTAGGACCCCCCATTGTCCCCAGGGCCCATTGTGACATTCAGGGGACGCCTCTTTGAAACCCAGGGCACATTGTGACATCCTGGGGACCCCCCCTTGTCCCCAGAGCCCATTGTGACGTCCCAGGACCCCCCATTGTCCCCAGGGCCCATTGTGACATCCTGGGGATCCCTCCTTGTCCCCAGGGCCCATTGTGACGTCCCAGGACACCCCATTGTCCCCAGGGCCCATTGTGACAGTCAGGGGGCCCCTTTGTCACTGGGGCCCATTGTGACATCCCAGGACCCCACATTGTCCCCAGGACCTATTGTGACATCCTGGGGACCCCACTTGTCCCCAGGACCCATTGTGACACTATGGGGACCCCCCCTTGTTCCCAGGGCCCATTGTGACATCCTGGGTACCACCCTTGTCCGCAGGGCTCATTGTGACGTCCCAGGACCCCCCATTGTCCCCAGGGCCCATTGTGACATCCTCGGCACCCCCTTGTCCCCAGGGCCCATTGTGACATCCTGGGGACCCCCTCTTGTCACTGGGGCCCATTGTGACGTCCCAGGACCCCCCATTGTCCCCAGGGCCCATTGTGACATTCAGGGGACCCCTCTTTGTCCCCAGGGCCCATTGTGAAGTCAAAGGACCCCCCATTGTCCCCAGGGCCCATTGTGACATCCTGGGGATCCCTCCTTGTCCCCACGGCCCATTATGACATCCTGGGGACCCTCCTTGTCCCCAGAGCCCATTGTGACATGCAAGGGACCCCCTTTGTCTCCAGGGCCCATTGTGGCACCATGGGGACCCCCTTTGACACTGGGGCCCATTGTGACACCGTCGACACCCCCCTTTGTCCCCAGGACCGATTGTGACATCCTGAGGACCCCCCTTGTCCCCAGAGCCCATTGTGACATCCAGGGGACCCCCTCTTGTCCCCAGGGCCCATTGTGACGTCCCAGGACCCTCCATTGTCCCCAGGGCCCATTGTGACATCCTGGGGATCCCTCCTTGTCCTCAGGGCCCATTGTGACGTCCCAGGACCGCCCATTGTCCCCAGGGCCCATTGTGACATCCTGGGGATCCCTCCTTGTCCCCAGGGCCCATTGTGACGTCCCAGGACCCCCCATTGTCCCCAGGACCCATTGTGACATTCAGGGGACCCCCTTTGTCACTGGGGCCCATTGTGACATCCCAGGACCCCACATTGTCCCCAGGGCCCATTGTGACATCCTGGGGACCCCATTTGTCCCCAGGACCCATTGTGACACTATGGGGAACCCCCTTGTCCCCAGGGCCCATTGTGACGTCCTGGGTACCACCCTTGTCCGCAGGGCTCATTGTGACGTCCCAGGATCCCCCATTGTCCCCAGGGCCCATTGTGACATTCAGGGGACCCCTCTTTGTCCCCAGGGGCCATTGTGACGTCTAACGACCCCCCATTGTCCCCAGGGCCCATTGTGACATCCTGGGGATCCCTCCTTGTTCTCAGGGCCCATTGTGACGTCCCAGGACCGCCCATTGTCCCCAGGGCCCATTGTGACATTCAGGGGACCCCTCTTTGTCCCCAGGGCCCATCCTGACATCCTGGGGATCCCTCATTGTCCCCAGGGCTCATTGTGACGTCCCAGGACCCCCCATTGTCCCCAGGACCTATTGTCACATTCAGGGGAGCCCCTTTGTCACTGGGGCCCATTGTGACACCATGGAGACCCCCGCTTGTCCTCAGGGTCCATTGTGTCATCCTGGGCACCCCCTTGCTCCCAGGGCCCGTTGTGGCACCATGGGGATACCCCCTTTGTCCCCAGGGCCCATTGTGACATCCCAGGACCCCTCTTTGTCCCCAGGGCCATTGTGTAATCCTGGGGACCCCTTTTGTCCCCAGGGCCCATTGTGGCACCATGGGGAACCCCTTTGTCACTGGGGGCCATTGTGACATTCCAGGATTCCACTGTCCCCAGGGCTCGTTCTGACACCTTGGGGACTCCCATTGTCCCCAGGGCCCATTGTGACATCCCAGGAACCCACTTTGTCCCCAGGGCTTATTGTGACATCTGGGGGACGCCCTTGTCCCCAGGACCCATCGTGGCACCGTGGGGACCCTCCTTGTCACTTGGGCCCATTGTGACGTCCCAGAACCCGCCATTGTCCCCAGGGCCCATTGTGACATCCTGCGGACCCCCCGTTGTCCCCAGGGCCCATTGTGACATTCAGGGGACCCACCATTGTCCTCAGGGCCCATTGTGACGTCCCAGGACCCCCCATTGTCCCCAGGGCCCATTGTGACATCCTCAGCACCCCCTTGTCCCCAAGGTCCATTGTGACATTCAGGGGACCCCTCTTTTTCCCCAAGGCCCATTGTGACATCCTGGGGACCCCCCTTGTCCCCAGGGCCCATTGTGACGTCCCAGAACCCGCCATTGTCCCCAGGGCCCATTGTGACATCCTGGGGATCCCTGCTTGTCCCCAGGGCCCATTGGGACGTCTCAGGACCCGCTATTGTCCCCAGGGCCCATTGTGACATCCTGGGGATCCCTCCTAGTCCCCAGGGCCCATTGGGACGTCCCAGGACCCCCATTGTCCCCAGGGCCCATTGTGACATTCAGGGCCCCCCGTTTGTCACTGGGGCCCATTGTGACATCCCAGGACCCCACTTGTCCCCAGGACCCATTGTGACACTATAGGGACCCCCCCTTGTGCCCAGTGACCATTGTGACACCGTGGGTACCACCCTTGTCCGCACGGCCCATTGTGACATCCTAGGGACACCCCCTTGTCTCCAGGGCCCATTGTGACATCCTGGGAATCCCTCCTTGTCCCCAGGGCCCCTTTTGACATTCAGGGGACCCCCCATTGTCCCCAGGGCCCATTGTGACATTCAGGGGACCCCTCTTTGTCCCCAGGGCCCATTGTGACATCCTGGGGATCCCTCGTTGTCCCCAGGGCCCATTGTGACGTCCCAGGACCCCCCATTGTCCCCAGGACCTATTGTGACATTCAGGGGAGCCCTTTTGTCACTGGGGCCCATTGTGACACCATGGAGACCCCCGCTTGTCCTCAGGGTCCATTGTGACATCCTGGGCAGCCCCCGTTTTCCGCAGGACCCATTGTGACATCCTGGCCACCCCCTTGCTCCCAGGGCCCATTGTGGCACCATGGGGACACCCCCTTTGTCCCCAGGACCCATTGTGACATCCCAGGACCCCCCTTTGTCCCCAGGGCTCGTTCTGACACCTTGGGGACTCCCATTGACCCCAGGGCCCATTGTGGCACCATGGCAACCCCTTTTGTCCCCAGGGCCCATTGTGACATTCTTGGACCCCACTTTGTCCCCAGGGCCTATTGTGACACCATGGGGACCCCTCCTTGTCACTGGGGACCCATTGTGACACCATGGGGACCCCCCCTTGTCCTCAGGACTCATTCTCACATCCTGGACACCCCCCATTGTCCCCAGGGCCCATTGTGACATTCACTGCACCCCCTTGTCCCCAGGGCCCATTGTGACATTCAGGGGACCCCTCTTTGTCCCCAGGGCCCATTGTGACATCCTGGGGACCCCCCCTTGTCCCCAGGGCCCATTGAGACGTCCCAGGACCCCCCACTGTCCCCAGGGCCCATTGTGACATTCAGGGGACCCCCTTTGTCCCCGGGGCCCATTCTGATACCGTGGGGACCCCCTTTGTCCCCAGGGCCCATTGTGACATTCAGGGGACGCTCTTTGTCCACAGGGCCCATTGTGACATCCTGGGGACCCTCCTTTTCCCCAGAGCCCATTGTGACATCCAGGGGACCCCCTTTGTCCCCAGGGCCCATTGTGGCACCATGAGGACCCTCTTTGTCACTGGGGCCCATTGTGACATCACAGGACCCCCCTTTGTCCCCAGGGCCCATTGTGACATCCTGGGGACCCTCCTTGTCCCCAGAGCCCATTGTGAAATCCCAGGACCCCACTTTGTCCCCAGGGCTTATTGTGACACCATGGGGATCTCCCTTGTCCCCAGGGCCCATTGTGACATTCCATGACCCCCCTTTGTCCCCAGTGCTATTGTGAAATCCTGGGGACCCCTTTTGTCCCCAGGGCCCATTGTGACACCGTGGAGAACCCCTTTGTCACTGGGGGCCATTGTGACATTCCAGGATTTCACTTTGTCCCCAGGGCTCGTTCTGACACCTTGGGGACTCCCATTGTCCCCAGGGCCCATTGTGACATCCTGGGCAATCCCATTGTCCCCAGGGCCTATTGTGACACCATGGGGACCCCTCCTTGTCACTGGGGACCCATTGTGACACCATGGGGACCCCCCCTTGTCCTCAGGACTCATTCTCACATCCTGGACACCCCCCATTGTCCCCAGGGCCCATTGTGACATTCACTGCACCCCCTTGTCCCCAGGGCCCATTGTGACATTCAGGGGACCCCTCTTTGTCCCCAGGGCCCATTGTGACATCCTGGGGACCCCCCCTTGTCCCCAGGGCCCATTGAGACGTCCCAGGACCCCCCACTGTCCCCAGGGCCCATTGTGACATTCAGGGGACCCCCTTTGTCCCCAGGGCCCATTCTGATACAGTGGGGACCCCCTTTGTCCCCAGGGCCCATTGTGACATTCAGGGGACGCTCTTTGTCCACAGGGCCCATTGTGACATCCTGGGGACCCTCCTTTTCCCCAGAGCCCATTGTGACATCCAGGGGACCCCCTTTGTCCCCAGGGCCCATTGTGGCACCATGAGGACCCTCTTTGTCACTGGGGCCCATTGTGACATCACAGGACCCCCCTTTGTCCCCAGGGCCCATTGTGACATCCTGGGGACCCTCCTTGTCCCCAGAGCCCATTGTGAAATCCCAGGACCCCACTTTGTCCCCAGGGCTTATTGTGACACCATGGGGATCTCCCTTGTCCCCAGGGCCCATTGTGACATTCCATGACCCCCCTTTGTCCCCAGTGCTATTGTGAAATCCTGGGGACCCCTTTTGTCCCCAGGGCCCATTGTGACACCGTGGGGAACCCCTTTGTCACTGGGGGCCATTGTGACATTCCAGGATTTCACTTTGTCCCCAGGGCTCGTTCTGACACCTTGGGGACTCCCATTGTCCCCAGGGCCCATTGTGACATCCTGGGCAACCCCATTGTCCCCAGGGCCCATTGTGACATCCTGGGGACCCCCGTTTTCACTGGGGCCCATTGTGACGTCCCAGGACCCCCCATTGTCCCCAGGGCCCATTGTGACATCCTGGGGATCCCTCCTTGTCCCCAGGGCCCATTGTGACATCTTAGGACCCCCCATTGTCCCCAGGGCCCATTGCGACATTCAGGGGACGCCTCTTTGTACCCAGGGCACATTGTGACATCCTGGGGACCCCCCCTTGTCCCCAGGGCCCATTGTGACATCCTGGGGATCCCTCCTTGTCCCCAGGACCTATTGTGATGTCCCAGGACCCCCCATTGTCCTCCGGACCCATTGTAACATTCAGGGAACCCCTTTGTCACTGGGGCCCATTGTGACATCCCAGGACCGCCCATTGTCCCCAGGGCCCATTGTGACATCCTGGGGACCCCATTTTCCCCAGGACCCATTGTGACCCTATGGGGACCCGCCCTTGTTCCCAGGGCCCATTGTGACACCGTGGGTACCACCCTTGACCGCAGGGCTCATTGTGACATCGCAGGACCCCCCTTTGTCCCCAGAGCCCATTGTGACATACAGGGGACCCCCTTTGTCCCCAGGGCCCATTGTGACATCGCAGGACCCACCCTGGTCCCCAGGGCCCATTGTGACATCCTGGGCACCCCTTTTGTCCCCACGGCCCATTGTGGCACCATGGGGACACCCTTTGTCACTGGGGCCCATTGTGACATCCCAGGACCACACTTTGTCCCCACGGCTGATTGTGACGTCCCAGGGCCCCTCTGTGTCCCCAGGGCCCATTGTGGCACTGTGGGTACCACCCTTGTCCGCAGGGCTCATTGTGACATCCCAGGACCCCCCATTGTCCCCAGGGCCCATTGTGACATTCAGGGGACCCCCCTTTGTCGCCAGGGCCCATTCTGATACCGTGGGGACCCCGTTTGTCCCCAGGGCCCATTGTGACATCCTGGGGATCCTCCGTGTCTCCAGAGCCCATTGTGACATCCAGGGGACCCCCTTTGTCCCCAGGGCCCATTGTGGCACCATAGGGACCCACTTTGTCACTGGGGCCCATTGTGACATCCCAGGACCCCCCCTTTGTCCCCAGGGCCCATTGTGACATCCGGCGGACCCCCCTTTGTCCCTAGGGCCCATTGTGACATCCTGGGGACCCGTTTCTCCCCACGGCGTATTGTAGCACCATGGGGACTCCCCCTTGTCACTGGGGGCCCATTGTGACACCATGGAGACCCCTGCTTGTCCTCAGGGTCCATTGTGACATCCTGGGCACCCCCTTGCTCCCAGGGCCCATTGTGGCACCGTGGGGATACCCCCTTGTCCCCAGGGCCCATTGTGACATTCTAGGACCCCACTTTGTCCCCAGGGCCTATTGTGACACCATGGGGACCACTCCTTGTCCTCAGGACTCATTCTCACATCCTGGGTACCCCCCATTGTCCCCAGGGCCCATTGTGACATCGTGGGGACCCCACTTGTCCCCAGGGTCCATTGTGACACTATGGGGACCCCCCCTTGTGCCCAGGGCCCATAGTGACACCGTGGGTACCACCCTTGTCTGCAGGGCTCATTGTGACATCCCAGGACCCCCCATTGTCCCCAGGGCCCATTGTGACATTCAGGGGACCCCCTTTGTCCCCAGAGCCCATTGTGACATGCTGGGGACGCTCTTTGTCCCCAGGGCCCATTGTGACATCCTGGGGACCCCCTTTGTCCCCAGGGCCCATTGTGGCACCATAGGGACCCCCTTTGTCACTGGGGCCCATTGTGACATCCCAGGACCCCCCCTGGTCCCCAGGCCCCATTGTGACATCCTGGGGACCCCCTTTGTCCCAGGACTTCATTGTGACATCCTGGGGACCCCCCTTGTCCTCAGGGTCCATTGTGACAGCCCAGGACCTTACATTGTCCCCAGGGCCCATTGTGTTATCTGGGGGAACCCCTTGTTCCCAAGGCCCATTGTGACATCCTGGGGACCCACCCTTGTCCCCAGGGCCCATTGTGACATCCCAGGACCCCCCATTGTCCCCAGGGCCCATTGTGACATCCCAGGACCCCCCTTTGTCCCCAGGGCCCATTGTGACATTCAGGGGACCCCTCTTTGTCCCTAGGGCCCATTGTGACATCCTGGGGATCCCTCCTTGACCCCAGGGCCCATCATGGCACCATGGGGATCCTCCTTGTCCCCAGTGCCCATTGTGACACCGTGGGGACCCCCCCTTTGTCCCCAGGGCCCATTGTGACCTGCCCCGCAGACACGGCACCCAAAATCCTGCACCCCAAAATACTCTTCCCAAACCCTGCACCCCAGATCCTGACCCCAAGCCCTGCACCAAAACCCTGCCCCTCAATCCTGCACCCCCAAATCCTCCACCCCGATCCTGTCTTCCCAAACCCTGCACCCCAAACCCTGCACCCCCAAATTCGGCCCTACCAAACTCTGCACCCCTAAACCCTACAACTGAAACCTTGCACCCCCTAATCCTGCCCTCCCTACCTTCCTGAACCCCGAAACCTGCACCCCAAACCCTGTATTCCCAAATCCTTCCGTCCTATACCCTCCACCCCTAAACCTGCCCCCAAACCCTGCACCCCAAAGAATTCCCTCCCAAACCCTGCATCTCCAAATCCTGCACCTCAAAGGCCTGGAAACCCAAGCCCTTCAACCCCATCCCTGCAACACCAAATCCTGTACCCCAAACCCAGCACCCCAGAATCCTGCACCCCAAATCCTGCCTGCCAAACCTTTCACTGCAAACCCCTGCACCCCAAGATTGTGCTGCCCTAAACACTGAACCCCCAAATCCTGCAGACCCGGATCCTTGCCTCCCAAAACTCTGCACCCCCAAATCCTGCACCCCAAATCTCTCACCCCCACCACCCTGCACTCCCAACCCCTGCACCCCAAAACTCCACACCTCCAAATCCTGAACCCTGAAACCCCGCACCCCCAAATCCTGAGCCCCAGTCCTGTGCACCCCACACTCTGCAACCTTAAATTTCCCCCCAAGCCCCTGCACCGCAAACGCTGCACTCTGAGACCTGACTTCTAAACCCTGCACCCCCAAACAGTGCACCCCCAAATCCTGAAGCCCCAGATCCTTCCCTCCCATACTCTGCAGCCCCAAATCCTGAACCCTCAGATCCTGAATTCCAGGATCTTGCACCCCCAGACCCTGCACCCCCAAATCAGACACACGAAAACTCTGCACCCCCAAATCTTGCACCTCTAAGCCTCCACCTCTTAACACTGCATCCCCAAATCTTTCACCCCAAAACCTCAACCCAGAACCCTTTACCCCAAAACCCTACACCTCCAAATCCTGAACCCTTAAACCCTGCACCCCCAGATCCTCCCCCCAAATGAATGAACCCCCAAAACCTACACCCCCAGATGCTGCTGCCCCATACCCCGCACCCCAAACTCTGCACCCAGAAATCCTGCACTCTCATAACCCTGCACCTCAAATAATTCCCTCGACCCTGCACCCCCAGAACCTGTAACCCCAATCGCTGCACCCCCAGGTCCTGTCCCCACACTCTGCACTGCCAGATCCTGCCCCCCTAAACCCTTAAAGCCCAAATATTGTACCCTCAGATCCTTCCTCAACACCCTGCACCCCCAAATTCCCCACCGAAAACCTGCACCCCCAGATCCTGCACCACCAAGTTCTGTGCCCTGAAGCCCTGCACTGAAAATCCTGCCCCCTAACTCTGCACTTCCAAATCCTGCACCCCCAAATCCGGCATCCCTAAACCCTGCACCCCCAAATCCTTCAACCCCCAAAGCCAATGCACTGCCAAACCCTGGACACCCAGATCCTGCACCCCAGAACCCTGCACGTTGAAATCCTGCACCCCCAAACCCTGCAGCCCAGAACCCTGTACCCGATATCCTGCCGCCCCACAACTTGCACCCCCAAACCTGCAACCCCAAATACTGCACCCCAAATCCTGCATCTTGAAACCCTGCACCCCTAAATCCTTCCTCCCAAGCCATGATTCCCCAAAACCTGTAATACCAAATCCTGCACCCCTAAATTCAGCCCTACCATACTTTGCACCCCTATAATTCAGCCCTACCATACTTTGCACCCCTAAACCCTGAAATCTTACACCCCCTGATCCTGCCCTCCCAAATCCTGAGCCCTGCACCCCCAAAGCCTGCATTCCCAAACGCAGCAACCCCAGGTCCTGAACACCCAAACACTGCACCCCCAAATTAGGCAGCCCCAAACCCAGCACCCCAAAATCCTCCATTCACAAACTCTGCATCCCCCAAACCTGGACCCCCACATGTGCACCCCCAAAACCATGCCCCCCTTAAACGCTGCACTTCAAAACCCTGCACCCCTAAATCCTTCCCCCAAAACCCTGCCCCCCCAAACCCTACACCCCAAGGTCCTTCCCCCACCTCCTGGAACCCCAAACCCTGCACCCCAAAGAATTCCCTCCCAAACCTTGCACCTCCAAATCCTGCACCTCAAAGGCCCGGAAACCCAAGCCCTTCAACCCCATCCCTGCAACACCAAATCCTGTACCCCAAACCCAGCACCCCAGAATCCTGCACCCCAAATCCTGCCTACCAAACCTTTCACTGCAAACCCCTGCACCCCGAGGTTGTGCTGCCCTAAACACTGAACCCCCAAATCCTGCAGCCCCAGTCCTATGCACCCCACACTCTGCAACCTTAAATTTCCCCCCAAGCCCCTGCACCCCAAACGCTGCACTCTTAGACCTGACTTCTAAACCCTGCACCCCCAAACAGTGCACCCCCAAATCCTGCACCCCTAATCCTCCACCCTTTTAACACTGCACCCCCAAAACCTGAACCACCAAATCTTTCACCCCCAAAACCTCCCTCCTCCAAACCCTGCACTTCAAAATGCTGCACCCCCAAATCCTTCTCCCCAACACCCTGCACCCCCAGATCCTGACCCCAAAACCCTGCACCCCAAATCCTGTACCCCAAAGCCCTGCACTCCCAAATCATACATGCCCAGAACGTGCACCCTAAACTGTGCACCCCAAAATCCTAAACCCCTTAACCCTGCACCCCAAAACCTCCAGACCCATGTGCCGAACCCAGCACCCCAAAATCTACCCCCCAAAACCTACATCCTCAAATCTGGCACCCCCAGGTCCTGAACAGCCAAAATCTGCACCCCCAATTCTGCCTCCCCAAGACCTGCACCCCCAATTCTGCCTCCACAAGACCTTCACCCCCAGTCCCTGCTCCACTAAATCCTACACCCCAAACCCTGCACCCCCAACCTCCTGTACCCCAAATCCTGCCCCCACAAGTTGCACCCCAAAACCCTGCTACCCCAAATCTTGTACCCCCAGATCCTTCCCCCAACACCCTGCAATCCCAAACCCTGCACCCCCAATTCTGGCGCTAAACCCTGCACCCCCAGAACGCTGCACCACTGAACCTTGCACCCCAAAACCCTGCTCCCCCAATCCTCCCCCCCAAAACTCTGCACCCCAAAACCCTATACCCAAAACCCTGCACCCCACAAGTTGCACCCCATATCCCTGCACCCCCAAATCCCTGCACCCCCAAATCCTCCAACCCCCAAGTCCTGCACCCCTAGGTGCTGAACACCTGAACCCCTCACCCCAGACCCCTCACCCCAAAGCCCTGCACCCCCAAATCCTGCCTCTAAACGCTGAACTACAAGGTTCTGTACCCCAACAGCCTGCTCACCCAGATCCTGCACCCCAGAACCCTGCACCCCCATATTCTGATCCCTACAGCCTGCACCCCCAGCTCCTGCACCCCCAAAACCTGTACCCCTAAATCCTGCACCCTTCAACCCTGCAGCCCACAACGCTGCACCCCCAACCTCTGCAGCCCCAGTTCCTTAACGTGTGAAACCTGCGCCCCCAAGTCCTGCACCCCAAAACCTTACACCCGGAATCCTGCCCCCCAAACCATGCACCCCAAAATCAAGGCCCCTCAAACTTGCACTCAAAAGTCCGCACCACAAAATCCTGCCCCCCCAGTTCCTAAAGACATGGAACCTGCACCCCCAAAGCCTCACCCTAAAGCCCTGCACCCCAAATCCGGCCCTACCAAACCCTTCAGCCCCGCACCCCACGATCCTCCTACCCTAAACCCCAAAAGCCTGCACCCATAAATCCTGGAGCCCCAGATCCTGCACCCGACACCCTGCACCCCAGAACTCTGCACCTCCAGATCTAAACCCTTCAACCCTGCACCCCAAATCCTCCCCAAAACACTCCACCCCCAACGCCTACAGCCCTGAATCCTGCCCCACAAACCCTGCACCCCCAGATCTGTCCCCGAAACTCTGAGCCCCAACAGCACGCACGCTCAAATCCTCCACCCCACATCCTGACCCCCAAATCCCTCACCCCAAAACCCTGCACCCCAATACCCCAGACCACCAAATCTTGCACCTCCAAATCCTGCCCGCTTTAGACCTGCACTTCAAACCCTGCACCCCCAAATCCTGCAACCAAACCCTGTACCCCAAATCCTTGACCTCCACATCCCGAATCTCCAAACGCAGCAACCCCAATACCCTACACCCCCAATCCCTGCACCCCCAAATCATTGTCCTTCAAATCCCACACCCAACGCTCGTACACCCCCAGATCTTGCACCCCCACACACTGCACCCCAAATCCTGCACCCCCAAATCCTCCAGCCCCACGTCCCAAACCCCCAAACCCTGCACCCCCAGTTCCTGAACATGCGAACCCTGCACCCCCAAACCCGAAGCCCGAAGTCCTGCACCCCCAAATCCTGTCCTACCCAACCCTTCACCCCAAACCACTTCACCCCAAGATCCTGCTGCCCTAAACCCTGCACCCCAAAATCATCCCTCCCAACCCTGCCCCCCAAACCCTGTCCCCGTAAAGCCTGACCCCGAAACCCTGCTCCCCAAAACCCTGCTACCCCCAATCTTGCACCCCCCAACTCTGCACCCCCAGATCCTGCTGCTCCAAACCCTGCACCCCAAATCCTCCAGCCCCACGTCCCGATCTCCCAAACCCTGCACCCCAGAACCCTGCACCCCACAACCCTGCACCCAACAACCCCTTCACCCCCAAATCCTGCACCCCCAGCCCTACCCCCTAAACTTTCCACCCGCAAACCCTGCCCTACCAAGCCCTCCACCCCAAACCCCTGCACCCCAAGATCCTGCACCCTAAACCCTGCACCTCCATATCCTCCTTCCCCAAATCCTGCACCCCAAAACACTGCACTCCAAACCACTGCACCCCTAAACCCTGAACCCCCAAATCCTGGCCCCCAAACCCGGCACCCCAAACTCCTGCACCCAAAGATCCTACTGCCCTAAACCCTGAACCCCCAAATCCTGCACCCCTGGAACCTGCAACCCCACACCCTGTAGCCCCAAATCAGGCCCCGCAAAATCCTGCTCCCCCAGCCTTGCACCCCCAAATCCTGCACCACCTAATCCTCCAACCCCCTAACACAACCCCCTAACCCCTTGTCCCCAGGGTCCATTGTGACACCCTGGGGATCCCGCTTGTCCCCAGGGCCCATTGTGACACCATGGGGGACCCCCTTCTCACTGAGGACCCATTGTGACACCATGGGGTCCTCCCCTTGTCCTCAGGGCCCATTGTGACATCCTGGGGACTCCCCTTTGTCCCCAGGGCCCATTGTGACAGGGTGGAGATCCCCCTTGTCCCCAGGCCTGTTGTGATGTCCCAGGACCCCCCATTGTCCCCAGGGCCCATTGTGACACCTTGGGGACCCCCCTTGTCACTGGGGACCCATTGTGACACCATGGGGACCACCCGTTGTCCTAAGGGCCCATTGTGACATCCTGGGGACCCCCTTGTCCCCAGGGCCCATAGTGAAGTCCCAGGACCCCCCTTTGTCCCCAGGGCCCATTGTGACATCCTGGGGACCCCCTTGTCCCCAGGACCCATTGTGACATCTTGGGGACCCCCCCTTGTCCCCAGGGCCCATAGTGAAGTCCCAGGACCCCCTTTGTCCCCAGGGCCCATTGTGACATCCTGGTGACCCCCTTTTTCCCCAGGACCCATTGTGGCACCATTGGGACCCCCTTTGTCACTGGGGCCCATTGTGACGTCCTGGGGACCCCCTTTGTCCCCAGGGCCCATTGTGACGTCCCCGGATCCCCCATTGTCCCCAGAGCCCATTGTGACATCCTGGGGACCCCCATTGTCCACAGGGCCCATTGTGACATTCAGGGGACAGCCTTTGTCCCTAGGGCCCATTGTGACACCGTCGGGACCCCCGTTGTCCCCAGGGGGCCCATTGTGACATCCCAGGACCCCGCATTGTCCCCAGGGCCCATTGTGACATACTGGGGACTCCCCTTTGTCCCCAGAGCCCATTGTGACACCGTGGGGACCCCCTTTGTCCCCAGGGCCCATTGTGGCATCTAAGGACCCCCCAATTGTGCCCAGGGTTCATTGTAACATATCAGGACGCCCCATTGTCCCCAGGGCCCATTGTGACGTCCCAGGACCCCCCTTGTCCCCAGGGCCCATTGTGTCATCCTGGGGACCTCCTTTGTCCCCAGAGCCCATTGTGACATCCTGGGGAACCCTTTGTCCCCAGGGTCCATTGTGAAATCCTGGGGACCCTTCTTTGTCCCCACGGCCCACTGTGAGATCCTGGGGACCCCCTTGTCCCCAGGGCCCATTTTGAAACCGTGGGTATCCCGCTAGTCCCCAGGGCCCACTGTGACATCCTGAGGACCCCCTTTGTCCCCAGGGCCCATTGTGACACCGTGGGGACCCCCTTTGTCCCCAGGGCCCATTGTGACAACCTGGGGACCCCCTTTGTCCCCAGGACCCATTGTGACATCCCAGGACCCCCTTTGTCCCCAGCCCCATTGTGACATCCAAGGGACCCCCCTTTGTCCCTAGGGCCCATTGTGACATTCCAGGACCCCCCATTGTCCCCAGAGCCCATTGTAACATCCAGGGCACCATCCTTGATCCGCAGGGCCCATTGTGATGTCCCAGGACCCCCCTTTGTCCCCAGGGCCCATTGTGACATCCCAGGACCCCACTTTATACTGAAGGCCCATTGTGACATCCTGGGGACCCCCTTTGCCCCAGGGCCCATTGTGACGTCCCCGGACCCCCCATTGTCCCCAGGGCCCATTGTGACATTCAGGGGACAGCCTTTGTCCCAAGGGCCCATTGTGACACCGTCGGGACCCCTGTTGTCCCCAGAGCCCATTGTGACATCCTGGAAACCCCCTTTGTCCCCAGGGCCCATTGTGACCTCCCAGGACCCCACTTTGTCCCCAGGGCCCATTGTGACATCCTCGGGACGCCGCTGGTCCCCAGAGCCCGTTGTGACATCCTGGGGAGCCCCCTCTGTCCCCTGGGCCCATTGTGACACCGTGGGGACCCCCTTTGTCCCCAGGGCCCATTGTGACATTTAGGGACCTCCCAGTTGTGCCCAGGGCTCCTTGTGACATCCCAAGACCCCCCATTGTCCCCAGGGCCCATTGTGACGTCCCAGGACCCCCCGTCATCCCCAGGGCCCATTGTGACATCCTGGGGACCCCCTTGTCCCCAGTGCCTATTGTGAAATCCTGGGGACCCCCTTTGTCCCCAGGGCCCATTGTGACATTCCAGGACCCCCCTTGTCCCCATGGCCCATTGTGAAATCCTGGGGACCTCCTTTGTCCCCAGGGCCCATTGTGACGTCCCAGGACCCCCCTTTGTCCCCAGGGTCCATTGTGACATCCTGGGGACCCTCTTTGTCCCCAGGGCCCATTGTGACAGGGTGGGGACTCTCTTTGTCCCCAGGGGCCATTGTGACGTCCCAGAATCCCCCTTTGTCCCCAGGGCCCATTGTGACTTCTCAGGACACCCCAATTGTTTCCAGGGCCCATTGTGACGTCCTGGGGACCGCCCAGTTGTCCCCAGGGCCCATTGTGGCGTCCTGGGGACCCCCCTTTTTCCCCAGGGCCCATTGTGACATTCAGGGAACATTGTTTTGTCCCCAGGGCACATTGCGACATTTCAGGACCCCCCAATCTTCCCCAGGGCCCATTGTGGCATCCTGGGTACCCCTTTTATCCCCGGGGCCCATTGTGACATCCTGGGGACTCCCCTTGTCACTGGTGACCCATTGTGACACCATGGGGACCACCCCTTTCTCCCCAGTGCCCATTGTGACATCCTGGGGACCCCTTTGTCCCCAGAGCCCATTGTGACATTCTGGTGAGCCCCCTTTGTCCCCAGGGCCCATTGTGACATCCCAGGACCCCCTTTGTCACCAGGGCCCATTGTGACGTCCCAGGACCCCTCTTTGTCCCCAGGGCCCATTGTGACATCCCCGGACCCCCCATTGTCCCCAGAGCCCATTGTGACATCCTTGGGACCCCCATTGTCCCCAGGGCCCATTGTGACATTCAGGGGACAGCCTTTTTCCCAAGGGCCCATTGTGACACCATCGGGACCCCCGTTGTCCCCAGGGCCAATTGTGACACCATGGGGACCCTCCTCGTCACTGCGGACCCATTGTGACACCATGGGGACCTGCCCTTGTCCTCAGGGCCCATTGTGACATCCTGGGGACCCTCTTGTCCCCAGGGCCCATAGTTGCACCCTGGGGACCCCCTCTTTATTCCCAGTGCCCATTGTGACATCCCAGGACCCCCCTATGTCCCCAGGGCCCATTGTGACACCATGGGGACACCCCTTTGACTCCAGGGCCCATTGTCACATCCCAGGACCCCCCAATTGTCCCCAGGGCCCATTGTGACATCCTGGGGACCCGCCCTTGTCCGCAGGGCCCATTGTGAAGTCCCAGGACCCCCTTTGTCCCCAGGGCCCATTGTGACATCCTGGGGACCCCCCTTGTCACTGGGGACCCATTGTATACACCATGGGGACCCCTCTTTGTCCCCAGGGCCCATTGTGACATCCTGGGGACGCCCCTTGTCACTGGTGACCCATTGTGACACCATGGGGACCCCCGTTTGTCCCCAGGGCTCATTGTGACATCCCAGGACACCCATTGTCCCAAGGACCCATTGTGACATCTCAGGACCCCACTTGTCACTGGCGACCCATTGTGACACCATAGGGACCCCCGTTTGTCCCCAGGGCTCATTGTGACATCCCAGGACCTCCCATTGTCCCCAGGGCCCATTGTGACATCATGGGGACCGCCTTGTCCCTCTGGCCCGTTGTGGCACCGTGGGGACCTCCTTTGTCCCCAGGGCCCGTTGTGACACCATGGGGACCCCTTTTGTCACTGTGGCCCAATGTGACATCCCAGGACCCCACTTTGTACCCAAGGCCCATTGTGACAGCGTGGGGACTCCCCTTGTCCCCAGAACCCATTGTGACATCCTGGGGACCCCCCTTGTCTCCAGGGCCCACCGTGGCACCGTGGGGACCACCCTTGTCACTGGGCCCCATTGTAACACTATGGGGACCCCCCCTTGTCTCCAGAGCCCATTGTGACATCCTGGGGACCCCCTTGTTCCCCAGGGCCCACTGTGATGTCCCAGGACCCCCCCTTGTCCCCAGAGCCCATTGTGACATCCTGGGGACGCCCTTTTTCCCCAGGACCCATTGTGGCACCATTGGGACCCCCTTTGTCACTGGGGCCCATTGTGACGTCCTGGGGACCCCCTTTGTCCCCAGGGCCCATTGTGACGTCCCCGGATCCCCCATTGTCCCCAGAGCCCATTGTGACGTCCCAGGACCCCCCTTTGTCCCCAGGGCCCATTGTGACGTCCCCGGACCTCCCATTGTCCCCAGAGCCCATTGTGACATCCTGGGGACCCCCTTTGTCCCAAGGGCCCATTGTGACACCGTTGGAATCCCCGTTGTCCCCAGAGCCCATTGTGACATCCTGGGAACCCCCTTTGTGCCCAGGGCCCATTGTGACATCCTGGAGACGCCCTTTGTCCCCAGAGCCCGTTGTGACATCTAAGGACCCCCGAATTGTGCCCAGGGCTCATTGTGACATCCCAGGACCCCCCATTGTCCCCAGGGCCAATTGTGACGTCCCAGGCCCCCCCTTTGTCCCCAGGGTCCATTGTGAGATCCTGGGGACCCCCTTGTCCCCAGGGCCCATTGTGACATCCTGGGGACCCCGTTTGTCACTAGGGTCCATTGTGGCACCATGGGGATGCCCTTTGTCCCCAGGACCCATTGTGACATCCTGGGCACCCCCTTTGTCCCCAGGGCCTATTGTGACAGGGTGGGGACTCCCTTTGTCCCTAGGGCCCATTGTGACATCCTGGGGACCTCGTTTGTCCCCAGGGTCCATTGTGGCACCATGGGGACCCCCTTTGTCCCCAGGGCCCATTGTGACATCACAGGACCCCCTTTGTCCCCAGGACCCATTGTGACATCCTGGGCACCCCCTGTGTCCCCAGGGCCTATTGTGACAGTGTGGGGACTCCCTTTGTCCCCAAGGCCCATTGTGAAATCCTGGGGACCCCCTTTGTCCCCAGGGCCCATTGTGACATCTCAGGACCCCCCAATTGTTTCCAGGGCTTATTGTGACATCCTGGGGACCCCCCTTTGTCCCCAGGGCCCATTGTGACATTCAGGGGACCCCTCTTTGTCCCCAGGGCCTATTGTGACATCCTGGGGACCCCACTTTGTTCCCAGGACCCATTGTGATGTCCACAATGGCCCCGTTGTCCCAAGGGGTCATTGTGACATCCTGGGGACCTCCTTTGTCCCCAGGGCCCATTGTGACGTCCCAGGACCCTCCATTTTTCCAAGAGCCCATTGTGACATCCTGGCGACCCCGCTTTTTCCTCAGGGCCCATTGTGGCACCATGGGGAGCCCCTCTGTCTCCAGGGCCCATTGTGACATTTAGGGGACTCATCTTTGTCCCCAGGGCCCATTGTGACATCCCAGGATCCCCCAATTGTCCCCAGGGCCCATTGTGACATCCTCGGGACCCCCCTTTGTCCCCAGGGCCCATTGTGACACCGTGGGTACCCTGCTTGTCCCCAGGGCTCATTGTGGCATCCTGGGGACCCCCCGTTGTCCCAGGTCCCATTGTGACATCCCAGGACCCCCCTTTGTTCCCAGGGCCCATTGTGACTTCCTGGGGACCCCCTTTGTCCCCAGGGCCCATTTTGGCACCATAGGGACGCCCTTTGTCACTGGGGCCCATTGTGACATCCCAGGACACCCCCTTGTCCCCAGGGCTCTTTGTGACATTCAGGGGACCCCTCTTTGTCCCCAGGGCCCGTTGTTGCATCCTGGGGTCCCCCCTTGTCCCCAGCGCCCATTTTGACATTCAGGAGAGCCCTCTTTGTCCCCAAGGCCTGTTGTGACATCCTGGGGACCCCCTTTGTCACTGGGGCCCATTGTGGCATCCCAGGACCCCCCTTTGTCTGCAGGTCCCAATGTGACATTCAGGGGACCCCACTTTGTCCCCAGGGCCCACTGTGACGTCCTAGGACCTCCCTTTGTCCCCAGGGCCCATTGTGACACCGTGGGGACCCCCTGTTTTCCCCAGGGCCCATTGTGACATCTGGTGGACCCCCTTGTCCCCAGGGCCCATCGTGGAACCGTGGGGACCCTCCTTGTCACTAGGGCCCATTGTGACACCATGGGGACCACCCCTTTCTCCCCAGTGCCCATTGTGACATCCTGGGGACCCCACTTGTCCCCAGAGCCCATTATCACATCCTTGGGACCCCTGTGTCCCCAGGGCCCATTGTGACGTCCCAGGACCCCCTATTGTCCCCAGGGTGCATTGTGACACCGTGGGGACCCCCTTTGTCCCCAGAGCCCATTGTGACATCCTGGGGAGCCCCCTTTGTCCCCAGGGCCCATTGTGACATTTCTGGACCCCCCACTGTCTCCAGGGCCCATTGTGAACATCCTGGGGACCCCTCTTTGTCCCCAGGGCCCATTGTGACATCCTGGGCTGCCCCGTATGTCACCAGGGCCCATTTTGACACCGTGGGCACCCCCTGTTGTCCTCAGGGCCCATTGTGACATCCCAGGACCCCCAATTGTCCCCAGGGCCCATTGTGACACCATGGGGAACCCTCTTGTCACTGGGGACGCATTGTGACACAATGGGGACCCCACCTTTGTCTCAAGTGCCCATTGTGACATCATGGGGACCCCCTTTATCCCCAGGACCCATTGTGACGTCCCAGGACCCCCCATTGTCCCCAGAGCCCATTGTGACATCCTTGGGACCCCCATTGTCCCCAGGGCCCATTGTTACAGGGTGGGACCCCCCTTGTCCCCAGGACCCATTGTGACATCCTGGTGACTCCCTTTGTCCCCAGGGCCCATTGTGGCACCATGGGGACCCTCTTTGTCACTGGGGCCCATTGTGACATCCCAGGACCCCACTTTGTCTTAGAAGGTCACTGATCGGACTACTGGTACATCCTGACTCTGCTTTCTCAATAAACATTGAAGAACACCTGGGGTTTGTTTGCTCCAAGGGAAAACTTCCCTCCCACGGTTCCTGGTTCCCGGTCCTGTTTCCCGGTCCGGTTTGGCTTCGCTATCAGAACAGCTGCTGCCTCCACAGCCGCGCTCAAAGTCCCCGTTGTGACACCGGGATGGCGGGAGAAGGGGGGTGGCGGGGGCGGCAGCGGCGGCGATTGGGGGGGGGCAGTCGGGGCTGGGCGGACAAGCGGCGGCTGCTGCGGCTCCTCAGGCAGCGACAGCAGCAGCGATCGGGGGGACGTGGGGGGCGGACAAGCGGCGGCTGCTGCGGCTCCTCAGGCAGCGACAGCAGCAGCGATCGGGGGGACGTGGGGGGCGGACAAGCGGCGGCTCCTCCGGCCGCGGCCAGGACGTGGCTTCGCCGGCACCGGGGCCCGAGACCGCGCGCTGTGGGGCTGCGGGGCGGGTGTGGGGCCGGGGGGCTCCGGGGGTCCCGCAGCGGCCGCTGTGGGGCGGGATGGGGCGGCTGTGGAATTACCTGTGGGGCACTCATGGGGCTGCTGTAGGGGTCTTAAGAGGCATGTCTGGAGCACTTATGGGGCGACTATGGGGCAGGTGCTGGGCTGCTACAGCGGGACCTGTGGGGCACCCAGGTATGTGCACCCAGCACCGCGTGCACGCACACGCAGCTACACACTGATGTGTAAGCAAACACGTGGCCACACACACGCACACTTCCACAAGCGTGCCCAGTCCCATCTATTGACAGAAAGATGTACGTGAAATGCACTGACATGCTTGAGGGTAAACACGTGCGTGGATGTTTGGCACACTGCACACACGCACACGTCTGAACGATGATGCTCCAGCTTTAGCATAAATGGAGCTGACATCAAGGCACTCACATGTGGACAGACCAACGTTTATAGGCACTAAGGCTTTCGCGCACAGGTTCGTCCAAGAACAGGCACATACCTGCAGGCACCTCCGAATGTGTGTTCTGTGCATTCTCTTAAGGGACGCTAGATGGCAGCAAAGACCATGAAATTATTAACCTCAGTCTAACCCTAGGTTTATGACATTTTTTCTTACTATAGATGCGTTTGATGCTAAAAATTCCCCCAAATTGTAATGAATATGCGATAATTGTGTGAATACAAGCATCGCAAGAGCATCCAGTTTTTGGAGCACTTATGGAACATGATAAAGCCAGGCAGAGCCTGACAAAGCGCGACAGAGCCCAACAGGGCTTGACAGAGCCTGATAGAACTCAACAGGGGCCGACAAATCCCGACAGCGCCTGACAGCGAACAGTGGAGTCTGGCAGGGCCTGACAGAGGCTGTCACAGCACGACAGAGCCAGAGGAGCCTGACAGAGCCCAGCAAACCCGACAGGAATAGACAAGGCCTGGGTGCACAGACCTGGGTGCGTGTGGAAAGGTTTCTGCCTGTTTTCCAGTGAGGAATGGTGTGTGTGCACGTGGACAAACAGAAGGCGAAGCAGCTCGGTTCCAACACTGAAGAAGGCTGTACAGTCACGTAGACACGGGGGCTGCTCCGCTCCTGCTCTCCTGCTCTCTTGCAGGACACAGAGGCCTCAGAGCCCTGTTCAGTTCAGTTCAGTTCCATACAATGTTCACTGACTGCAAGAAAATCCCTCAAATCCCCCACAATGTGGGGCTCAAAAGGGAGTCCCCCTGAAAAGAGGGGGTCACAGTCCAAAAATGCCTGAAAATTCCTGGGGGAGGATAAAACTTATTAAACCCTGTAAATATGAGCGTGAGAATTTCAAACAGAGAGAAGTCTGTCGTTTGTATTTAGATATTGCAGAATGGTATTCATGTAGACATAAAATGATTTTAAAATAAAACCCCTTTTCTACTCTGTTATATAAAGGATTTGAGAATGTAAAAAATTTCTGTTGATGGTTTTAAGAATACAAACATCTTATCTATTTGTAGATTAAAAAGTGAAGGACTTGAAAAAGAAGAAAATATCTAGATAGGAACTTAAAATAGAAAAAAGTGTGAGTAGGCAGAGCTCTGTATAATTACTACGTGTTACATAGTCTAAATAGGTAATAAATATCATCTATATATATCCACTCACACCCGTATACATACCTTTAATTTATTAATAAATGTAAATCGATATCCCAGTCTAAATATATATAATTGTAAATATGTCAAAATCTGTACATTTGAAAAGATACCTGAGTGTTAAAATGGAAGTTTAAATGTATTTAAGTGTAAATAGACACTGGATCAGAGCGCAGCGCGGGGCAAACGGGGACGGGTGATGATAGGCGGAGAGAATGGAAATTGACGTGCTTAGCTGGCCAATCAGATTGCGGAGAGGGAAGAGAAGGGGCGGGCCGCGGGGGAAGGGTTGTCTCGAGGGCTTCCCAATGCGCATGCGCAGAAATGGGCGCTGCGAGGTGCACGGGGCGCTCTCGGCGGCCACGTGCGCGCACCGTTGGAGCCCGGAGCGGACTCGCTGCGCCGCTGTTTCTGCGAGGCCCCGGGGAGTGCCCGGCCCGGCCCCGCCCGGCCCGCTCCGCTCCGTCTCAGAGCCGCCTGGAGAGCCGGGTCGGGCAGCCCCTTCTCGGCTCCACCTCTTCCCGAGCTAAGCCACGCCCCCTTGGGGCCGTGCCATGTTGACCGCACCCTCTCCCTACCCCAAGAGGCTCCTCCCATGGGGGCGTGCCCCAGAGAATGCCCGCCCCCAGACCACCTCCCATGGGGCGTGACACAGAGGCTCCGCCCCCCCGAGGGGCTCCCCGTGGGCGTGCCCTCTCAGTACCCGCCCCTCGGCACTGACCCCACCCCATGTAGGCGGGGCCACACCCAGCTGCCCCCTCCCATCTGTGACCCATAAGCAACCCCATAGCAGCCCTATGGCTGCCCCACAGGTCCCGCTGTAGCAGCCCAGCACCTGCCCCATAGTCGCCCCATAAGTGCTCCAGACATGCCTCTTAAGAGCCCCTACAGCAGCCCCATGAGTGCCCCACAGGTAATTCCACAGCCGCCCCATCCCGCCCCACAGCGGCCGCTGCGGGACCCCCGGAGACCCCCGGCCCCACACCCGCCCCGCAGCCCCACAGCGCGCGGTCTCGGGCCCCGGTGCCGGCGAAGCCACGTCCTGGCCGCGGCCGGAGGAGCCGCCGCTTGTCCGCCCCCCACGTCCCCCCGATCGCTGCTGCTGTCGCTGCCTGAGGAGCCGCAGGAGCCGCCGCTTGTCCGCCCCCCACGTCCCCCCGATCGCTGCTGCTGTCGCTGCCTGAGGAGCCGCAGCAGCCGCCGCTTGTCCGCCCCCCACGTCCCCCCGATCGCTGCTGCTGTCGCTGCCTGAGGAGCCGCAGCAGCCGCCGCTTGTCCGCCCAGCCCCGACTGCCCCCCCCCAATCGCCGCCGCTGCCGCCCCCGCCACCCCCCTTCTCCCGCCATCCCGGTGTCACAACGGGGACTTCGAGCGCGGCTGTGGAGGCAGCAGCTGTTCTGATAGCGAAGCCAAACCGGACCGGGAAACAGGACCGGGAACCAGGAACCGTGGCAGGGAAGTTTTCCCTTGGAGCAAACAAACCCCAGGTGTTCTTCAATGTTTATTGAGAAAGCAGTGTCAGGATGTACCAGTAGTCCGATCAGTGACCTTCTAAGACAAAGGGGGGTCCTGGGATGTCACAATGGGCCCCAGTGACAAAGAGGGTCCCCATGGTGCCACAATGGGCCCTGGGGACAAAGAGGGGTCCCCAGGATGTTCACAATGGGCCCTGGAGACAGTGGGGGGTCCAGAAATGTCACAATGGGCCCTGGGGACAAAGGGGGCTCCCCAGGATGTCACAATGGGCTTTGGGGACAGAGGGGGTCCCCACGGTGTCACAATGGGCCCTGGGGACAAATGGGGGTCCCCTGAATGTCACAATGCACCCTGAGGACAATGGGGGGTCCTGGGACGTCACAATGGGCCCTGGGGACACAGGGGTCCCCAGGATGTGATAATGGGTTCTGGGGACAAGTGGGGTCCCCAGGATGTTACAATGGGCACTGGGGGGAAAGGGGTGGTCCCCATGGTGTCACAATGGGCCCAAGTGACAAGGAGGGTCCCCACGGTTCCACGATGGGCCCTGGGGACAACGGGGTCCACTGGATGTCACAATGGGCCCTGGGGACATAGGGAGGTCCTAGGATGTCACAGTGGGCCCTGGGGACAAAGTGGGGTGCCCTGAATGTCAGAATGGGACCTGGGGACAAAGGGGGTCCTGGGATGTCACAATGGGCCCCAGTGACAAAGGGGGTCCCCATGGCGTCACAATGGGCCCTGGGGACAAAGGGGGTTCCCCAAGATGTCTCAATGGGCCCTAGAGACAATGGGGAGTCCTGGAACATCACAATGGGCCCTGGGGACAAAGTGGGGTCCTGGGACATAACAATGTGCCCTGGGGAAAAGGGAGGGTCCCCAGGATGCAACAATGGGCCCTGGGGACAAAGTGGGGTCTCCTGAATGTCAAAATGGGCCCTGGGGACAAAGTGGGGTACCCTGAATGTCAGAATGGGACCTGGGGACAAAGGGGGTCCTGGGATGTCACAATGGGCTCCAATGACAAAGGGGGTCCCCATGGTGCCAAAATGGGCCCTCAGGACAAAGTGGGTCCCCAGGATGTCACAATGGGCCCTGGGGACAAAGGGGGTCCTGGGACGTCACAATAGGCCCTGGCGACAAAGGCGGTCCCCATGGTGTCACAATGGGCCCTGGGGACAAAGAGGGGTTGCCTGAATGTCACAATGGCCCCTGGGGACAAAGGAGGGTCCCCAGGATCTCAAAATGGGCCCTGGGGACAAGGGGGGACCTGCAATGTCACAATAGGTTCTGGGGACTAAGGGGGTCCCCAGGATGTCACAATGGGCCCTGGGGATAATGGGGTGTCCTGGGACGTCACAATGGCCCCTGGGGATAATGGGGGATCCCCAGGGTGACACAATGGGCCCTGGGGACAATGGGGGTACCCACAGTGTCAGAACGGGCCCTGGGGAAAAAGTGGAATCCTGCAATGTCACAATGGACCCTCAGGACAAGGGGGGGTCCCCATGGTGTCACAATGGCTCCCTAGTGACAAGGGGTTCCCCATGATGTCTTGATGGGCCCTGGGGACAATTGGGGGGTTCTGAGATGTCACAATGGCCCCTGGGGACAATGGGGGTCCCCATGGTGCCACAATGGGCCCTGGGGACAATTGGGGGGTCCGGAGATGTTGCAATGGGCCCTGGGGACAAAGGGGGTCCTGGGACTTCACAATGGGCCCTGGGGACAAGGGCGGGTCCCCAGGAGGTCACAATGGGCCCTGGGGGGAAAGGGGGCTCCTGGGATGTGACAATGGGCCCTCGAGTCAAAGGGGTGTCCCCATGGTGTCACAATGGGCCCTGAGGACAATGGGGGGTCCTGGGATGTCACAATGGGCACTGGGAAGAAAGAGGGGGTCCCCAGGGTGCTACTATGGGCCCTGGGGACAAGAGGGTCCCCAGGATATCACAATGTGCCCTGGGGACAACGAGGGTTCCGACGGTGTCACAATGGGCCCTTGGGAAAAAGGCTGTCCCCTGAATGTCACAATGGGCCCTGGGGACAATGGGGGTCCCCAGGATGTCACAATGGGCTCTGGGGAGAAAGGGGTGGTCCCCATGGTGTCACAATGGGCCCAAGTGACAAGGAGGGTCTCCATGGTTCCACGATGGGCCCTGCGGACAACGGGGTCCACCGGATGTCACAATGGGCCCTGGGGACAAAGGGAGGTCCTAGGATGTCACAGTGGGCCCTGGGGACAAAGTGGGGTCCCCTGACTGTCACAATGGGAGCTGGGGACAAAGGGGGTCCTGGGATGTCACAATGGGCCCCAGTGACAAAGGGGGTCCCCATGGTGTCACAATGGGCCATGGGGACAAAGGGGGGTCCTCGGATGCCACAATGGGCCCTCGGGACAACTGGGGGGTCCTGAGATGTCGCAATGGGCCCTGGGGACAAGGGGGGGTCCCCAGGATGTCACAATGGGCCTTGGGAACAAGGGGGTCCCCCAGATATCACAATGGGCCCTGGGGACAATGTAAGGTCCTGGGCTGTCACAATGGACCCTGAGGACAAGGGGGGTCCCCAGGATGTCACAATGAAGTCTTGGGACAAAGGGGGTCCCCAGGATGTCACAATGGGCCCTGGGGACCAGGGGGGGTCCTGGGATGTCACAATGGGCCCCAGTGACAAAGGGGGTCCCTATGGTGCCACAATGGGCCCTGGGGACAAAGGGGGTCCCCTGGATGTCACAATGGGCTCTGGGGACAAGGAGGGTCCCCAGGATGTCACAATGGGCCCTGGGGACAAAGAGCGTCCCCAGCATGTCACAATGGGCTCTGGGGACAAAGGGGGTCCCCACGGTATCAGAGTGGGCCCTGGGGACAAGGGGGTCTCCTGAATGTCACAATGGGCCCTGGGGACAATGGGGGGTCCTGGGATGTCACAATGAGCCCTGCAGACAAGGGTGGTACCCACGGTGTCAGAATGGGCCCTGGGCACCAGGGGGGGTCCCCATAGTGTCACAATGGACCCTGGGGACAAGGGGGTGCCGAGGATGTCACAATGGGCCCTGGGGACAATGGGGGGTCCTGGGACCTCACAATGGGCCCTGAGGACAATGGTGGGTCCCCTGAATGTCAAAATGGGCCCTGGGGACAAAGGGGGGTCCGCAGGATGTCACAATGGGCACTGGGGACAAAGGGGGGGTCCCCAGGATGTCACAATGGGCCCTGGGGACAATGTGGGGTCCTGGGATTTCACAATGGGCCCCAGTGACAAAGGGGGTCCCCTGAATGTCACAATGGTTCCTGGGGACAATGGGGGGTCCTGGGACGTCACAATGGGCCCTGGGGACAAGGAGGGATCCCCAGGATGTCACGATGGGCCCTGGGGACAAGGGGGTGTCCCCAGGATGTCACAATGGGCCCTGCGGACAAGGGTGGTACCCACGGTGTCACAATGGGCACTGGGCACAAGGGGGGGTCCCTATAGTGTCACAATGGGTCCTGGGGACAAGTGGGGTCCCCTGAAAGTCACAATGGGCCCTTGGGACAGTGTGGGGTCCTGGGATCTCACAATGGGCCCCAATGACAAACGGGGGCCCCTGAATGTCATAATGGGCCCTGGGGACAATGGGGGGTCCTGGGACGTCACAATGGGCCCTGGGGACAAAGGGCGGTCCTCAGGATGTCACAATGGGCCCTGGGGACAAAGGGTGGTCAAGAGGATATCACAATGGGCTCTGGTGGCAATGGGGGCCCCAGGATATCACAATGGGCCCTGGGGACAACAGGCGGTCCTGGGATGTCACAATGGGCCCTGGGGACAAAGAGTGTCCCCAGGATATCAGAATGGGCCCTGAGGACAAGTTGGGGTCCCCTGAATTTCAAAATGGGCCCTGGGGACAAAGAGGGCTCCCCAGCATATCACAATGGGCCCTGGGGACAATGGGGGGTCCTGGGACGTCACAATGGGCCCTGGGGACAAGGAGGGATCCACAGGATGTCACAATGGACCCTGGGGACAATGGGGGGTCCTGGGACGTCACAATGGGCCCTGGGGACAAGGGGGAGTCCCCAGGATGTCACAATGGGCCCTGGGGACAAAGAGGGGTCCCCTGAATGTCAAAATGGGCCCTGGGGACAAGGGGGTGCAGTGGATGTCACAATGGGCCCTGGGGACAATGCGGGGTGTCCAGGATGTGAGAATGAGTCCTGAGGACAAGGGGGGGTCCCCATGGTGTCACAATGGGTCCCCAGTGACAAGGAGGGATCCCCATGGTGTCACAATAGGCCCTGGGGACAAAGTGGGGTCCAAGAATGTCACAATGGGCCCTGGGGACAAAAGGGGTTGCCATAGTGCCACAATGGGCCCTGGGGTCAAAGGGGGTCCCCATGGTGCTACAATGGGCCCTGGGGACAAAGGGGGGTCCTGGGATGTCACAATGGGTCCTGGGGACAAGTGGGGTCCTGGGATGTCACAATGGGCCCCAGTGACAAACGGGGGCCCCTGAATGTCACAACGGGCCCTGGGGACAATGGGGGGTCCTGGGACGTCACAATGGGCCCTGGGGACAAGGAGGGATCCCAAGGATGTCACAATGGGCCCTGGGGACAATGGCGGGTCCTGGGACGTCACAATGGGCCCTGGGGACAAGGGGGGGTCCCCAGGATGTCACAATGGGCCCTGGGGACAAAGAGGGGTCCCCTGAATGTCACAATGGGCCCTGGGCACAAGGGGGTGCCGAGGATGTCACAATGGGCCCTGGGGACAATGGGGGGTCCTGGGACCTCACAATGGGCCCTGAGGACAATGGTGGGTCCCCTGAATGTCACAATGGGCCCTGGGGACAAAGGGGGGCGTCCCCATGGTGTCACAATGGGCCCAAGTGACAAGGAGGGTCCCCACGGTGCCACGATGGGTCCTGGGGACAAGGGCGTCCCCCAGATGTCACAATGGGCCCTGGGGACAAAAGGGGTCCCCAGGATTTCACAATAGCACTGGGGACAAAGGGGGTCATGGGATGTCACAATGGGCTCCAGTGACAAAGAGGGTCCTCATGGTGCCACAATGGGCCCTGGGGACAAAGGGGGTCCCCTGGATGTCACAATGGGCTCTGGGGACAAGGAGGGCCCCAGCATGTCACAATGGGCCCTGGGGACAAAGGGGGTCCCCACGGTATCAGAATGGGCCCTGGGGACAAAGGGGGGTCCCCTGAATGTCACAATGGGCCCTGGGGACAATGGGGGGTCCTGGGACGTCACAATGGGCCCTGGGGACAAGGGGGTGCAGAGGATGTCACAATGGGCCCTGGGGACAATGTCGGGTCCTGGGACGTCACAATGGGCCCTGGGGACAATGGGGGGTCCCCAGGATGTCACAATGGGCCCTGGGGACAAAGAGGGGTCCCCTGAATGTCACAATGGGCCCTGGGGACAAGGGGGTGCAGTGGATGTCACAATGGGCCCTGGGGACAAAGAGGGGTCCCCTGAATGTCACAATGGGCCCTGGGGACAAGGGGGTGCAGTGGATGTCACAATGGGCCCTGGGGACAATGGGGGGTGTCCAGGATGTGAGAATGAGTCCTGAGGACAAGGGGGGGTCCCCATGGTGTCACAATGGGTCCCCAGTGACAAGGAGGGGTCCCCATGGTGTCACAATAGGCCCTGGGGACAAAGTGGGGTCCAAGAATGTCACAATGGGCCCTGGGGACAAAAGGGGTTGCCATGGTGCCACAATGGGCCCTGGGGTCAAAGGGGGTCCCCATGGTGCTACAATGGGCCCTGGGGACAAAGGGGGGTCCTGGGATGTCACAATGGGCCCTGGGGACAAAGGGGGTGTCCCCATGGTGCCACAACAGGCCCTGGGAGCAAGGGGATGGCCAGGATGTCACAATGGGTCCTGGGGAAAATGGGGGGTGCCCAGGATGTCACAATGGACCCTGAGGACAAGCGGGGGTCTCCATGGTGTCACAATGGGCCCCAGTGACAAATGCGATCCCCTGAATGTCACAATCGGTCCTGGGGACAATGGGGGGTCCTGGGACCTCACAATGGGCCCTGAGGACAATGGTGGGTCCCCTGAAGGTCACAATGGGCCCTGGGGACAAAGGGGGGTCCGCAGAATGTCACAATGGTCACTGGGGACAAAGCGGGGGTCCCCATAGTGTCACAATGGGCCCAAGTGACAAGGAGGGTCCCCACGGTGCCAGGATGGGTCCTGGGGACAAGGGCGTCCCCCAGATGTCACAATGGGCCCTGGGGACAATGGGGTTGCCCAGGATGTCACAATGGGCCCTGGGGACAAGGGAGATCCCCATGGTGTCACAATAAGCCCTGGGGACAAAGTGGGGTCCTGGGATGTCACAATGGGCTCTGGGGACAAGGAGGGTCCCCAGGATGTCACAATGGGCCCCAGTGACAAAGGGGGGTCCTGGGATGTCACAATGGGCTCCAGTGACAAAGAGGGTCCTCATGGTGCCACAATGGGCCCTGGGGACAAAGGGGGTCCCCTGGATGTCACAATGGGCCCTGGGGACAAAGGGGGTCCCCACGGTATCAGAATGGGCCCTGGGGACAAAGGGGGGTCCCCTGAATGTCACAATGGGCCCTGCGGACAAGGGTGGTACCCACGGTGTCACAATGGGCACTGGGCACAAGGGGGGGTCCCTATAGTATCACAATGGGTCCTGGGGACAAGTGGGGTCCCCTGAAAGTCACAATGGGCCCTGGGGACAATGTGGGGTCCTGGGATGTCACAATGGGCCCCAGTGACAAACGGGGGCCCCTGAATGTCACAATGGGCCCTGGGGACAAGGGGGTGCAGAGGATGTCACAATGGGCCCTGGGGACAATGGGGGGTCCTGGGACATCACAATAGGCCCTGGGGACAAGGAGGGATCCCCAGGATGTCACAATGGGCCCTGGAGACAATGGGGGGTCCTGAGACGTCACAATGGGCCCTGGGGACAAGGGTGGGTCCCCAGGATGTCACAATGGGCCTTGGGGACAAGGGGGTCCCGAGGATGTCACAATGGGCCCTGGGGACAATGGGGGGTCCTGGGATGTCACAATGGGTCCTGGGGACAATGTGGGGTCCCCATGGTGTCACAATGGGCCCAAGTGACAAGGAGGGTCCCCACAGTGCCACGATGGGTCCTGGGGACAAGGGCGTTCCCCAGATGTCACAGTGGGCCCTGGGGACAAAAGGGGTCCCCAGGATTTCACAATAGCACTGGGGATAAAGGGGGGACATGGAATGTCACAATGGGCCCTGGGGACAAGGGAGATCCCCATGGTGTCACAATAAGCCCTGGGGACAAAGTGGGGTCCTGGGATGTCACAATGGGCCCCAGTGACAAAGGTGGTCCCCTGAATGTTACAATGGGTCCTGAAGGACAGTGGAAGGTCCTGGGACGTCACAATGGGCCCGGGAGACAAGGAGGGATCCCCAGGATGTCACAATGGGCCCTGGGGACAAGGGGGGGTCCCCAGGATGTCACAATGGGCCCTGGGGACAACGGGGGGTCCTAAGACGTCACAATGGGCCCTGGGGCCAAGCAGGGATCCCCAGGATGTCACAATGGGCCCTGGGGACAAGGGGGGGTCCCCAGGATGTCACAATGGGCCCTGGGGACAACGGGGGGTCCTAAGACGTCACAATGGGCCCTGGGGCCAAGCAGGGATCCCCAGGATGTCACAATGGGCCCTGGACACAATGGGGGGTCCTGGGACGTCACAATGGGCCCCGTTGACAAGGGGGCATCCCCAGGATGTCAAAATGCGCCCTGGGGCCCAGGGGAGTCCTGCGATGTCACAATGGGCCCTGGGGACAAAGGGGGTCCCCTGGATGTCACAATGGACTCTGGGGACAAAGGGGATCCCCACGGTATCAGAATGGGCCCTGGGGAAAAAGGGGGGTCCTGGGATGTCACAATGAGCCCTGCGGACAAGGGTGGTACCCACGGTGTCACAATGGGCCCTGGGCACAAGGGGGGGTCCCCATAGTGTCACAATGGGTCCTGGGGACAAGTGGGGTCCCCAGGATGTGACAATGTGTCCTGGGGACAATGTGGGGTCCTGGGATGTCACAATGGGCCCCAGTGACAAAGGGGCCCCCTGAATGTCACAATTGGTCCTGGGAACAATCGGGGGTCCTGGGACGTCACAATGGGCCCTGGGGACAATGGGGGGTCCTGGGACGTCACAATGGGCCCTGGGGATAAGGAGGGATCCCCAGGATGTCACAATGGGCCCTGGGGACAAAGAGGCGTCCCCTGAATGTCACAATGGGCCCTGGGGACAAGGGGGTGCCGAGGATGTCACAATGGGCCCTGGGGACAAGGGAGATCCCCATGGTGTCACAATAAGCCCTGGGGACAAAGTGGGGTCCTGGGATGTCACAATGGGCCCTGGGGACAAAGGGGGTCCCCATGGTGTCACAATGGGCCTTGAGGACAATGGGGTCTCCCCAGGATGTCACAATGGGCCTTGGGGACAAAGGGGTGTCCCCTGAATGTGCATAATGGGCCCTGGGGACAAAGGGGGTCCCTTAATTGTCACAATGGGCCCTGGGGACAAGGGGGGTCCCTTAATTGTCACAATGGGCCCTGGGGACAAAGTGGGGTCCTGGAATGTCACAATGGGCCCAGAGGACAAAGGGGGTCCCCATGGTGCCACAGTGGGCCCTGGGGACAAAGGGGGTCCTGAGACGTCACAATGGGCCCTGGGGAAAAGGCGGGGTCCCCACGGTGTCACAATGGGCCCTGGGGACAATGGGGGGTCCTGGGATGTCACAATGGGCCCTAGTGACAAAGGGGGTCCCCATGTTGCGACAACGAGCTCTGGGGATAAAGGGGGTCTCCAGGATGTCACAATGGGCCCTGGGGACAAAGGAAGTCCCCAGAATGCCACAATGGGTCCTGGAAAGAAGTGGGGTCCCCACCGTGTCACAATGGGCCTTGGGGACAAAGGGGGGTCCCCAGGATGTCACAGTGGGCCCCGGGGACAAAGGGGTCCCCAGGATGTCACAATGGGTACTGGGGACAAAGGCGGGGTCCCCATGGTGTCACAATGGACCCAAGTGACAGGACGAGTCCCCACGGTACCACTATGGGCCCTGGAGACCAGGGGGTTCCCCGGATTTCACAATGGGCCCTGGGGACAAGGGGGGTCCCCAGGATGTCACAATGGGCCCTGAGGACAAATTGGGGTTCTGGGATGTCACAATGGGCCCTGGGGACAAAGGGGGTGTCCATGGTGCCACAATGGGCCCTGGGGACAAAGAGGGGTCCCCAGAATGTCACAATGGGCCCTGGGGACATTTGGGGTCCTCAGAATGTCACAATGGGCCGTGGGAACAATAGGGGGTCCTGGGACGTCACAATGGGCCCTGGAGTAAAGGGGGGTCCCCAGGATGTCACAATAGGCCCTGGGGACAAAGGGGGTCCCCATGATTTCACAATGGGCCCAGGGGACAATGGGGCATCCTGGGACGTCACAATAGGCCCTGGGGACAAAGGGGGTCTTCAGGATGTCACAATGGGCCCGGGGGACAAAGGGGGTCCCCAGGATGTCACAATAGGCCCTGGGGAAAAAGAGGGCTCCCCAGGATATCACAATGGGCCCTGGGGACAAAGAGGGGTCCACAGGATGTGCACAACGGGCCCTGGGGACAAAGGGGGCTCCCCAGCATATCACAATGGGCTCTGGTGACATAGGGGTCCCCAAGATGTCACAACGGGTCCTGGGGACAAGGGGGGTCCCAAGGATGTCACAATGGGCACTGGAGACAAAGGGGGGGTCCCCACGGTGCCACGATGGGCCCTGGGGACAAGGGGGTCCCCAGGATGTAACAATGTGCCCTTGGGACAATGGGGGCTCCTGCGATGTCACAATGGGCCCTGGGGACAAAGGGAGGCCCCAGGATGTCACAATGGACCCTGGGGACAAAAGGGGTCCCCGGGATGTCACAATGGGCCCAGGGGACAACGAAGCATCCTGGGACGCCACAATGGGCCCGGGGAAAAAGGGGGGTCCCCAGGTTGTTCACAATGGGCCCTGGGGACAATGGGGGTCCTGGGATGTCACAATGAACCCTAGGGACAAAGGGGGTCCCCAGGATGTCACAATGGGCCCTGGGGATAAAGGGGACTCCCCAGGATGTCACAATAGGCCCTGGGGACAAAGGGGGTCCCCAGGATGTCACAACGGGCCCTGGGTACAAGGGGGGTCCCACCCTGTCACAATGAGCACTGGGGACAAAGGGGGTCCCCAGGATGTCACAATGGGCACTGGAGACAAAGTGGGGGTCTCCACGGTGCCACAATGGGCCCTGGGGACAAGAGGGTCCCCACGGTTTCACAATGGGCCCTGGGGACAAGGGGGATCCCCGCCCTGTCACAATGGGCCCTGGGGCCAAAGGGATCCCCAGGATGTCACAATGGGCCCTGGGGACTGCGGGGGGTACTAGGATGTCACAATGGGTCTTGGGGACAAAGGGGGTACCCAGGATGTCACAATGGGCCCTGGGGACAATGGGGGGTCCCTTGAAGGTCACAATGGGCCCATGGGACAAAGAGGGTGCCCACGGTGTCACAGTGGGCCCTGGCGACAAAGGGGGATCCCCAGGATGTCACAATGGGCCCCGGGGACAAAGTAAAATCCTGGAATGTCACAATGGTCCCCAGTGACAAAGGCGCTCCCCATGGTGCCACAATGGGCCCTGGGGACAAAGTGGGTCCCCAGGATTTCACAATGAGCACTGGGGACAAAGGGGGGTCCCAGGATGTCACAATGGGCCCTGGGGACAAGGGGGGGTTCCCATGGAGTCACAATGGGTCCTGGGGACAACGAGGCGTCCTGGGACGTCACAATGGGACTTGGGGACAAAGGGGGTCTTCCACAGTCTCACAATGGGCCCTAGAGACAAGGGGAGATCCCCAGGATGACACAATAGGCCCTGGGGACAAAGAGGAGTCCCCCTGAATGTCACAATGGGCCCTGGGGACAAGGGGGGTCCCCATGGTATCACAATAAGCCCTGGGGACAAAGTGGGGTCCTGGGATGTCACAATTGGCCCTGGGCACAAAGGGGGGTGCACATGGTGTCAAAATGGGCCCTGGGGACAAAGGGCGTCCCCAGGATGTCACAGTGGGCCCTGGGGACAAAGTGGTCCCCATGGTATCAGAATGGGCCCTGGGGACAAAGAGGGGTGCCCTGAATGTCACAATGGGCCCTGAGGACAAAGGGGGGTCCCCAGGATGTCACAATGGTCCCTGGGGACAATGGGGGTTCCTGGGACATCACAGTGGGCCCTGGGGACAAAGGCGGTCCCAGGGTGTCACAATAAGCCATGGGGACAAGGGGGGTCCCCAGGATGTCAGAATGGGCCCTGGGGACAACGCGGGGTCCTGGGATGTCACAATGGGCCACGGGGACAAAGGCGATCCCCATGGTGTCACAATGGGCCCTGGGGACAAGGGGGTCCCCAGGATGTCACAATGGGCTCATGGGATAAAGGGGGTACCCACGGTGTCACTATAGGCCCTGGGGACAACGGGGGGTCCCCACGGTGCCACGATGGGTCGTGTGGACAAGGGGGTCCCCAGGATGTTCACAACGGGCCCTGAGGACAAAGGGGGCCCCCACGGTGTCACAATGGTCCCTGGGGACAACTTGGGGTCCTGGGATGTCACAATGGGCCCTGGGGACAAAGGCGGTCCCCAGGATGTCACAATAAGCCCTGGGGACAAGGGGGGTCCCCAGGATGTCACAATGGGCACTGGGGACAAAGGGGGTACCCACGGTGTCACTATAGGCCCTGGGGACAACGGGGGGTCCCCACGGTGCCACGATGGGCCCTGGGGACAAGGGGGTCCCCAGGATGTTCACAATGGGCCCTGGAGACAATGGGGTGTCCCCAGGATGTCACAATGGGCCCTGGGGACAAAGAGCGTCCCCAGGATGTCACAATCGGCCCTGGGCACAAAGGGGGGTGCACATGGTGTCAAAATGGGCCCTGGGGACAAAGGGCGTCCCCAGGATGTCACAGTGGGCCCTGGGGACAAAGTGGTCCCCATGGTATCAGAATGGGCCCTGGGGACAAAGAGGGGTGCCCTGAATGTCACAATGGGCCCTGAGGACAAAGGGGGGTCCCCAGGATGTCGCAATGGGCCTTGGGGACAATGGGGGGTCCTAGGATGTCACAATGGGCCCGAGTGACAAATGGGGTCTCCATGGTGTCACAATGGGCCCTGAAGACAAAGGGGGTCCCCTGAATGTCACAATGGGCCCTGAGGACAATGGGGGTTCCTGGAACGTCACAATGGGCCCTGGGGAGAAAGGGAGGTCCCCAGGATGTCACAATGGGCCCTGGAGACAATTGGGGGTTTTGGGATGTCACGATGGGCTCTGACGACAAGGGGAGGTGCCCATGGTGTCACAATGGGTCCTCAGTGACAAGGGGGGTCCCTATAGTGTCACAATGGGCTCTGCAGACAATGGGGGGTCCTGGGATGTCACAATGGGCACCAGTGACAAAGGGGGTCCTCATGGTGCCACAATGGGCCCTGGGGAGTAAGTGGGGTCCTGGGATGTCACAATGGGTCCTGGGGACAAAGGGTGATCCTTTGATGTCACAAGGGGCCCTGGAGGCAAGGGGGTCCCCAGGATGTTACAATGGGCCCTGGGCACAAAGGGGGGTCCCCATAGTGTCACAATGGGTCCCCAGTGACAAGGGGGTCCCCACGGTGCCACGATGGGCCCTGGGGACAAGAGGGGGTCCCCATGGTGTCACAATGGACCCTGGGGTCAAAGGGGGTTCCCAGGACATCACAATGGGCTCTGGGGACAATGGGGATCCTGGGACATCACAATGAGCCCTGAGGACAAGGGGGGGTCCTGGGACGTCACAATGGGTCCTGGGGACAAAGCGGTTCCCCAGGATGTCACAATGGGCCCCGGGGACAAAGCAGGGTCCTGGGACGTCACAATGGGCCCTGGAGACAAAGGGATTCCCCAGGATGTCACAATGGGCCCTGGGGACAAAGGGGGTCCCCACAGTGTCACAATGGTCCCTGGGGACAAAGGAGATCCCCACAGTGTCACAATGGGCCCAGGGGACAAAAGGGGGACCCCAGGATGTCACTATGAGCCCAGGGGACAATGGGGGATCCTGGGACGTTATAATGGGCCCTCGGGAAAAAGGGGGTCCACATGGTGCCACAATGGGCCCTGGGGACAACGGGGGTCCCAGGATGCCACAATGGACACTGGGGACAAGGGGGTCCCCAGGATGTCACAATGGGCCCTGGGGACAAAGTGGGGTCCTAAGATGTCACAATGGGCACTGGGGACAAAGGGGGTCCCCATGGTGCCACAATGGGCCTTGGGGACAATGGGGTCTCCCCAGGATGTCACAATAGGCCTTGGGGACAAAGGGGTGTCCCCTGAATGTGCATAATGGGCCCTGGGGACAAAGGGTGGTCGCCGGGATGTCTCAGTGGGCCCTGGGGACAATGGGGTGTCCTGGGATGTCACAATGGGCCCCAGTGACAAATGGGGTCTCCACGGTGTCACAATGGGCCCTGGGGATAAAGGGGGGTCTCCAGGATGTCACAATGGGCCCAAGTGATGAGTCCCCACAGTGCCACTATGGGCCCTGGAGACAAGGGGGGTCCCCAGGATGTCACGATGGGGCCTGGGGACAACGAGGGGTCCTGGGACGTCACAATGAGCCCTGGGGAAAAAGGGTGGTCCCCATGATGTCACAATGGGCACTGGAGACAGTGGGGGGTCCTGGGATGTCACAATGGGCCCTGGGGACAAAGTAAGGTCCTCGGCTGTCACAATGAGCCCTGAGGACAAGGGGGGTCCCCAGAATTTCACAATGAGCACTGGGGACAAAGTGGGGTCCTGGGATGTCAAAATGGGCCCTGGGGACAAAGGGGGTCCCTTAATTGTCACAATGGGCCCTGGGGACAAGGGGGGTCCCTTAATTGTCACAATGGGCCCTGGGGACAAAGTGGGGTCCTGGAATGTCACAATGGGCCCAGAGGACAAAGGGGGTCCCCATGGTGCCACAGTGGGCCCTGGGGACAAAGGGGGTCCTGAGACGTCACAATGGGCCCTGGGGAAAAGGCGGGGTCCCCACGGTGTCACAATGGGCCCTGGGGACAATGGGGGGTCCTGGGATGTCACAATGGGCCCCAGTGACAAAGGGGGTCCCCATGGTGCGACAACGAGCTCTGGGGATAAAGGGGGTCTCCAGGATGTCACAATGGGCCCTAGGGACAAAGGAAGTCCCCAGAATGCCACAATGGGTCCTGGAAAGAAGTGGGGTCCCCACGGTGTCACAATGGGCCGTGGGGACAAAGGGGGGTCCCCAGGATGTCACAACGGGCCCTGGGGACATTTGGGGTCCCCAGAATGTCACAATGGGCCCTGGGAACAATAGGGGGTCCTGGGACGTCACAATGGGCCCTGGAGTAAAGGGGGGTCCCCAGGATGTCACAATAGTCCCTGGGGACAAAGAGGAGTCCCCTGAATGTCATAATGGGCCCTGAGGACAAGGAGGGTCTCCACGGTGTCACAATGGGCCCTGGGGACAATGGGGGGTCCTGGGATGTCACAATAGGCCCTGGGGACAAAGGAGGTCCCCATGATTTCACAATGGGCCCAGGGGACAATGGGGCATCCTGGGACGTCACAATGGGCCCTGGGGACAAAGGGGGTCCCCATGGTGTCACAATGGCCCTGGGGATAAAGGGGGACCCCAGGATGTGTATAATGGGGCCTGGGGACAATGGGGGGTCCTGGGATGTCACAATGGGCTCTGGGGACAATAGGGGGTCCTGGGACGTCACAATGGGCCCTGGAGAAAAGGGGGGGTCCTGGCATGTCACAATAGGCCCTGGGGACAAAGGGGGTCTTCAGGATGTCACAATGGGCCCGGGGGACAAAGGGGGTCCCCAGGATGTCACAATAGGCCCTGGGGAAAAAGAGGGCTCCCCAGGATATCACAATGGGCCCTGGGGACAAAGAGGGGTCCACAGGATGTGCACAATGGGCCCTGGGGACAAAGGGGGCTCCCCAGGATATCACAATGGGCTCTGGTGACATAGGGGTCCCCAAGATGTCACAACGGGTCCTGGGGACAAGGGGGGTCCCAAGGATGTCACAATGGGCACTGGAGACAAAGGGGGGGTCCCCACGGTGCCACGATGGGCCCTGGGGACAAGGGGGTCCCCAGGATGTAACAATGTGCCCTTGGGACAATGGGGGCTCCTGCGATGTCACAATGGGCCCTGGGGACAAAGGGAGGCCCCAGGATGTCACAATGGACCCTGGGGACAAAAGGGGTCCCCGGGATGTCACAATGGGCCCAGGGGACAACGAAGCATCCTGGGACGCCACAATGGGCCCGGGGAAAAAGGGGGGTCCCCAGGTTGTTCACAATGGGCCCTGGGGACAATGGGGGTCCTGGGATGTCACAATGAACCCTAGGGACAAAGGGGGTCCCCAGGATGTCACAATGGGCCCTGGGGATAAAGGGGACTCCCCAGGATGTCACAATAGGCCCTGGGGACAAAGGGGGTCCCCAGGATGTCACAACGGGCCCTGGGTACAAGGGGGGTCCCACCCTGTCACAATGAGCACTGGGGACAAAGGGGGTCCCCAGGATGTCACAATGGGCACTGGAGACAAAGGGGGGGTCTCCACGGTGCCACAATGGGCCCTGGGGACAAGAGGGTCCCCACGGTTTCACAATGGGCCCTGGGGACAAGGGGGATCCCTGCCCTGTCACAATGGGCCCTGGGGCCAAAGGGATCCCCAGGATGTCACAATGGGCCCTGGGGACTGCGGGGGGTACTAGGATGTCACAATGGGTCTTGGGGACAAAGGGGGTCCCCAGGATGTCACAAGTGGCCCTGGGGATAAAGGGGGTCCCCATGGTGCCACAACGTGCCCCTGGGACAAAGGGGTCCCCAGGATGTCACAATAAGCCCTGGGGACAAGGAGGGTCCCCAGGATGTCAGAATGGGCCCTGGGGACAACGCGGGGTCCTGGGATGTCACAATGGGCCACGGGGACAAAGGCGATCCCCATGGTGTCACAATGGGCCCTGGGGACAAGGGGGTCCCCAGGATGTCACAATGGGCTCATGGGATAAAGGGGGTACCCACGGTGTCACTATAGGCCCTGGGGACAACGGGGGGTCCCCACGGTGCCACGATGGGTCGTGTGGACAAGGGGGTCCCCAGGATGTTCACAACGGGCCCTGAGGACAAAGGGGGTCCCCACGGTGTCACAATGGTCCCTGGGGACAACACGGGGTCCTGGGATGTCACAATGGGCCCTGGGGACAAAGGCGGTCCCCAGGATGTCACAATAAGCCCTGGGGACAAGGGGGGTCCCCAGGATGTCACAATGGGCACTGGGGACAAAGGGGGTACCCACGGTGTCACTATAAGCCCTGGGGACAACGGGGGGTCCCCACGGTGCCACGATGGGCCCTGGGGACAAGGGGGTCCCCAGGATGTTCACAATGGGCCCTGGAGACAATGGGGTGTCCCCAGGATGTCACAATGGGCCCTGGGGACAAAGAGGGTCCCCAGGATGTCACAATCGGCCCTGGGCACAAAGGGGGGTGCACATGGTGTCAAAATGGGCCCTGGGGACAAAGGGCGTCCCCAGGATGTCACAGTGGGCCCTGGGGACAAAGTGGTCCCCATGGTATCAGAATGGGCCCTGGGGACAAAGAGGGGTGCCCTGAATGTCACAATGGGCCCTGAGGACAAAGGGGGGTCCCCAGGATGTCGCAATGGGCCTTGGGGACAATGGGGGGTCCTAGGATGTCACAATGGGCTCGAGTGACAAATGGGGTCTCCATGGTGTCACAATGGGCCCTGAAGACAAAGGGGGTCCCCTGAATGTCACAATGGGCCCTGAGGACAATGGGGGTTCCTGGAACGTCACAATGGGCCCTGGGGAGAAAGGGAGGTCCCCAGGATGTCACAATGGGCCCTGGAGACAATTGGGGGTTTTGGGATGTCACGATGGGCTCTGACGACAAGGGGAGGTGCCCATGGTGTCACAATGGCTCCTCAGTGACAAGGGGGGTCCCTATAGTGTCACAATGGGCTCTGCAGACAATGGGGGGTCCTGGGATGTCACAATGGGCACCAGTGACAAAGGGGGTCCTCATGGTGCCACAATGGGCCCTGGGGAGTAAGTGGGGTCCTGGGATGTCACAATGGGTCCTGGGGACAAAGGGTGATCCTTTGATGTCACAAGGGGCCCTGGAGGCAAGGGGGTCCCCAGGATGTTACAATGGGCCCTGGGCACAAAGGGGGGTCCCCATAGTGTCACAATGGGTCCCCAGTGACAAGGGGGTCCCCACGGTGCCACGATGGGCCCTGGGGACAAGAGGGGGTCCCCATGGTGTCACAATGGACCCTGGGGTCAAAGGGGGTTCCCAGGACATCACAATGGGCTCTGGGGACAATGGGGATCCTGGGACATCACAATGAGCCCTGGGGACAAGGGGGGGTCCTGGGACGTCACAATGGGTCCTGGGGACAAAGCGGTTCCCCAGGATGTCACAATGGGCCCCGGGGACAAAGCAGGGTCCTGGGACGTCACAATGGGCCCTGGAGACAAAGGGATTCCCCAGGATGTCACAATGGGCCCTGGGGACAAAGGGGGTCCCCACAGTGTCACAATGGTCCCTGGGGACAAAGGAGATCCCCACAGTGTCACAATGGGCCCAGGGGACAAAAGGGGGACCCCAGGATGTCACAATGGGGTCAGGGGACAATGGCGGGTCCTGGGACGTTATAATGGGCCCTCGGGAAAAAGGGGGTCCACATGGTGCCACAATGGGCCCTGGGGACAACGGGGGTCCCAGGATGCCACAATGGACACTGGGGACAAGGGGGTCCCCAGGATGTCACAATGGGCCCTGGGGACAACCGTGGCTCCTGGGATGTCACAATGGGCCCTGGGGACACAGGTGGTCCCCAGGATGTCACAATGGGCCCTGGGGACAAAGTGGGGTCCTAAGATGTCACAATGGGCACTGGGGACAAAGGGGGTCCCCATGGTGCCACAATGGGCCTTGGGGACAATGGGGTCTCCCCAGGATGTCACAATGGGCCTTGGGGAGAAAGGGGTGTCCCCTGAATGTGCATAATGGGCCCTGGGGACAAAGGGTGGTCGCCGGGATGTCTCAGTGGGCCCTGGGGACAATGGGGTGTCCTGGGATGTCACAATGGGCCCCAGTGACAAATGGGGTCTCCACGGTGTCACAATGGGCCCTGGGGATTAAGGGGGGTCTCCAGGATGTCACAATGGGCCCAAGTGATGAGTCCCCACAGTGCCACTATGGGCCCTGGAGACAAGGGGGGTCCCCAGGATGTCACGATGGGGCCTGGGGACAACGAGGGGTCCTGGGACGTCACAATGAGCCCTGGGGAAAAAGGGTGGTCCCCATGATGTCACAATGGGCACTGGAGACAGTGGGGGGTCCTGGGATGTCACAATGGGCCCTGGGGACAAAGTAAGGTCCTCGGCTGTCACAATGAGCCCTGAGGACAAGGGGGGTCCCCAGAATTTCACAATGAGCACTGGGGACAAAGTGGGGTCCTGGGATGTCAAAATGGGCCCTGGGGACAAAGGGGGTCCCTTAATTGTCACAATGGGCCCTGGGGACAAGGGGGGTCCCTTAATTGTCACAATGGGCCCTGGGGACAAAGTGGGGTCCTGGAATGTCACAATGGGCCCAGAGGACAAAGGGGGTCCCCATGGTGCCACAGTGGGCCCTGGGGACAAAGGGGGTCCTGAGACGTCACAATGGGCCCTGGGGAAAAGGCGGGGTCCCCACGGTGTCACAATGGGCCCTGGGGACAATGGGGGGTCCTGGGATGTCACAATGGGCCCCAGTGACAAAGGGGGTCCCCATGGTGCGACAACGAGCTCTGGGGATAAAGGGGGTCTCCAGGATGTCACAATGGGCCCTGGGGACAAAGGAAGTCCCCAGAATGCCACAATGGGTCCTGGAAAGAAGTGGGGTCCCCACCGTGTCACAATGGGCCTTGGGGACAAAGGGGGGTCCCCAGGATGTCACAATGGGCCCCGGGGACAAAGGGGTCCCCAGGATGTCACAATGAGTACTGGGGACAAAGGCGGGGTCCCCATGGTGTCACAATGGACCCAAGTGACAGGACGAGTCCCCACGGTACCACCATGGGCCCTGGAGACCAGGGGGTTCCCCGGATTTCACAATGGGCCCTGGGGACAAGGGGGGTCCCAGGATGTCACAATGGGCACTGGGGACAACGAGGGGTCCTGGGACGTCACAATGAGCCCTGGGGAGAAAGGGGGGTCCCCACCCTGTCAGAAGGGACCCTGGGGACAAGGTGGGGTCCTGGGATGTCACAATGGGCCCTGGGGACAAAGGGGGTGTCCATGGTGCCACAATGGGCCCTGGGGAGTAGGGGGGGGGGGGGTCCCCTCGGTGCCACGATGGGCCCTGGGGACAAGGGGGTCCCCAGGATGTCACAATGGGCCTTGAGGACAAATTGGGGTTCTGGGATGTCACAATGGGCCCTGGGGACAAAGGGGGTCCCCAGAATGTCACAATGGGCCCTGGGGACATTTGGGGTCCCCAGAATGTCACAATGGGTCCTGGGGACAATGGGGGATCCTGAGACGTCACAATGGGCCCTGGGGACAAAGTGGGTCCCCATGGTGTCACAATGGCCCTGGGGACAATGCAGGGTCCCCAGGATGTCACAATGGCCCCTGGGGACATTAGGGGTCCCCACAGTTTCACGATCTTAACCCTTGACACCCCCCAACTACTGGGTCCTTAGGGTTACTCCCGGGTCCCTCCTGAACTGAATCCCCGCCCGAACTCCTGGGTCTGATAGAGGGCACGAACATTTTAAGGGTTAACAAAACATAATTGGGTGCCCACTAACGAGCCAACACTTTAGGGCTGAGCCACACGAGCCCTTAGTTCAGAGCTTTAGGTGAACTCATGGTAAGGAAACCAGAACCCAGCAGTGCCAGGATCAGGAGTTTTACGGCACCAGCTGTGAACTCGAGGGGACGAGAGAACCGAGATTTACAGCAAAAAGGGGGCGCCAGGCTGGGTTCAACCGACCTGGAGCTTGGGTCCCAGTCCATTCAACACAAGGAGCCAAACCTGAGGAAGCTGAAGGAGCCTTCATCCAAAGACCCCTCCTCCAGAGCACCAGGTGGCGCCGCGCAGGCGAACAGGGGGCGTCCAGGCGGAGACTACGGCAGTGATGAGCGGGAAAGGTTCTGGATGTGCGCGGGCGCTCTGGGGTCGTTGGGACACGAGCACCTCGCTGTATTTAAACGCAGCTCCTGCCGCTCGGAGCGGCGCACGAGGGGTGGAACCATCGCTCCCCTTGCGCCCGACGGCGAAACAAACGCAGCTGCTCTGGAGCCCTGCGGGGTGTGGAGGTTCATGGCTCCGGAGGCTGTAAAGTTGTTTTTGCGCCTCCGTTCCCCTCATGCCCCCCCCATTCCCTTCACACCGACCCCCAATCCACCCCCCACCCCGACCCCCAGCTCCCCCCCCCCACCCCGACCCCCAATCCACCCCCCACCCGACCCCCAGCTCCCCCCACCCCGACCCCCCAATGCCCCCCAGTTCCTCCCCAGACTGACCCCCAATGCCCCCTCACACCGACCCCCAAGGCCGCCCCCGCACACCAACCCCCCAGTTCCCCCCTCAAACACCGACCCCCAATCCCCCCCCGGACCCTAATTCCCCCTCGCACTGACCCCCAACGCCCCCCACACCAACCCCTAATGCCCCTCACATCGACCCCCAAATCCTCCCCAGACTGACCCCTCAAATCCTCCCCAGACCAACCCCCAACTTCCCCCCCACACCGACCCCCAATTCCCCCTCACACCGACCCCCAATGTCCCCCCCCCCACACCAGACCCCAATTCCCCCCCACACCGACCCCCAATTCCCCCCCACACTGATCCCCAATGCCCCCCCCACACACCGACCCCCAATTCCTCCCCAGACTGACCCCCAATGCCCCCTCACACCGACCCCCAAGGCCCCCCCTGCACTGACCCCCCCACACCGACCCCCCAATTCCCCCCTCAAACACCGACCCCCAGTGCCCCCCCACTGGACCCTAATTCCCCCTCGCACCGACCCCCAATGCCCCCCCACACACTGACCCCCAGTTCCTGCCCCCCACACCAACCCCTAATGCCCCTCACATCGACCCCCAAATCCTCCCCACACTGACCCCTCAAATCCTCCCCAGACCAACCCCCAACTTCCCCCACACCGACCCCCAATTCCCCCTCACACCGACCCCCCAAGCCCCCCCCACCGATCCTCAATTCCTCCCCACACCGACCCCCAATGTCCTGCTCACACCGACCCTCAGTTCCTCCCCCACACCGCCCCCCAATTCCCCCCTCACACCGACCCCAAATCCCCACCACCACACTGCCCCCCAAATCCCCCCCTCACACCGACCCCCAGTGCCCCTCACGCCGACCCCAATTCCTCCCCCCACACCGACCCCCAATGCCCCTCACGCCGACCCCCAGTTCCCCTCACAACCTCCACCAAAACGGCGGCGCCTCCCTCTCCTCCCTCCCGCCTTTTCCCGCCACACACTCCCGGCACGTGACGCCGGCGAGGGGGCGTGGCCGGCGGCGAGGGGGCGTGGCCGCGGCGCCGGCGGGCGGGAAGCACCGGGGCGGGAAACACCGGGTGAGGAGATCGCGTCCCCTCGGGTCCCTCGTGTCCCTTCATGTCCCATCGTGTCCCCTCGTGTCCCTCGGGTCCCCTCATCGTCCCCTCGTGTCCCTCGGGTCCCCTCGTGTCCCCTCATCTCCTCAGCACCCCCGCTGGAGCCCGCCCGTCCCTCCCCTCCAGGAGAGACCCCGGGGCTGGGGCAGATCCGCCATCAATCCCCCCACAGACTTTTTCTCTCTTTCCTCCCCCTTTTCCCTCTTTTCCCTCTTTCCCCCTTTATGCCTCTTTCCCCCCTTTTTCTCTTCCCCCCTTTTTCCCTCTTTTCCCTCTTTCCACCGTTTTTTCCTCTTTTCGCTCTTTCCCCCTTTATCCCTGTTTCCCCCCTTTTTCCCCCTTTCCCCCCTTTTTCCCTCTTCCCCCTCTTTTCCCCCCTTTCCCTCTTTCCCCTTTTATCCCTCTTTTCCCTCTTTCCCCCCCTTTTCCCTCTTTCCCCTTTATCCCTCTTTCCCCCCTTTTCCCCTCTTTTTCCTCTTTCCCCCCTCTTTCCCCCTTTTCCCTCTTCCCCCTTTTTCCCTTTTCCCCCCTTTTTCCCTTTTCCCTCTTCCCTCTTTTCCCTTCTTTCCCCCCTTTCCCTCTTCCCCCCTCTTTCCATCTTTTCCCTCTTTTCCCCCTTTATCCCTGTTTCTTCCCTTTTCCCCCCTTTTCCCTCTTTTCCCTTTTTCCCCCTTTTCCCTCTTTCCCCCCTTTTTCCTCCTTTCCCCCCTTTTCCCTCTTCCCCGTTTCCCTCTCCCGTTTTCCCGTCCCTCCTCCCATTCCCGTGCAGCCCAACCCCTTCCCCCCTTTTCCCCAGAGCAGTTTTTACACAGATCCCCCCTTTCCCCCCAGCCCCGAACCCCCGGGGGTTTCTCAGCATCAGCAGCCACTTCACTCCCCCCAATTTAACTCTTTGTGTCCCTTTTCCAGGCTCTTTGGGAGCCCGGGTGTCCTGGGGCCGCTCTGGTTTTTGCTCCGGGGTGTTTGGAGCCCGGTGACCATGGACCTGTTTCCCTTGGGCGACGAGCTGCGTGGCTTTGCCCAGAGCCCCGGGCTGCTCTGCGGGGAAGCGCTGGACCTGAGCCTGGAGCCCAGTCTGAGCCTGGAGCCCAACCTGGAGCCCAACCTGAGCCTGGAGCCCGACCTGAGCCTGGAGCCCAACCTGAGCCTGGAGCCCGACCTGGAGCCCAACCTGAGCCTGGAGCCCAACCTGAGCCTGGAGCCCGACCTGAGCCTGGAGCCCAGTCTGAGCCTGGAGCCCAACCTGAGCCTGGAGCCTGACCTGGAGCCCAACCTGAGCCTGGAGCCTGACCTGGAGCCCAACCTGAGCCTTGAGCTCAGTATTTACTAATGATCAGTATTTACTAATGATGGTCAGTATTTATTAATGATGATCAGTAACTATTAATAACGGCTAGTATTTATTAATGACGCTCAGTATTTATTAATGAGGGTCAGTATTTATTAATGATGATCAGTATTTATTAGTGGTGATCAGTAATTATTAATAACGGTCAGTATTTATTAATGATGGCCAGTATTTATTAATGACGATCAGCATTATTAATAAGGATCAATATTTATTAATGGTGATCAGTATTTATTAATAACAATCAGTATTTATTAGTGATGGTCAGTATTTATTAATGGTGATCAGTATTTATTAATAACAATCAGTATTTATTAGTGATGGTCAGTATTTATTAATCGTGATCAGTATTTATTAATGATGGTCGGTATTTATTAAGGACAATCAGTATTTATTAATGATGGTCAGTATTTATTCATGACAATCAGCATTATTAATAAGGATCAATATTTATTAATGGTGATCAGTATTAATAATGATCAGTATTTATTGATAGCAATCGGTATTTATTAATGATGGTCAGTATTTATTAATGGTGATCAGTATTTATTAATGATGGTCAATATTTATTAATGGTGATCAGCATTATTAATAAGGATCAATATTTATTAATGGTGATCAGCATTTATTAATAACGACCAGTATTTATTAATGATGGTCAGTATTTATTAATGGCGATCAGTATTTATTAATGATGGTCAGTATTTATTAATGGCGATCAGTATTTATTAATGGCGATCAGTATTTATTAATGATGGTCAGTATTTATTAATGGCGATCAGTATTTATTAACGATGGTTAGTATTTATTAATGGTGATCAGTATTTATTAATAATGATCAGTATTAATGATGATCAGTATTAATGATGGTCAGTATTTATTAATGATGGTCAGTATTTATTAATGACAATCACCATTATTAATAAGGATCAATATTTATTAATGGTGATCAGCATTTATTAATAACGATCAGTATTTATTAGTGATGGTCAGTATTTATTAATGACAATCAGTATTTATTAATGATGGTCAGTATTTATTAATGGTGACCAGTATTTATTAATAACGATCAATATTAATGATGATCAGTATTTATTAATAACGATCAATATTAATGATGATCAGTATTTATTAATGATGGTCAGTATTTATTAATGGTTACCAGTATTTATTAATAAGGGTCAGTATTAATGATGATCAGTATTTATTAATGATGGTCAGTATTTATTAATGGTGATCAGTATTTATTAATAACGATCAATATTAATGATGATCAGTATTTATTAATGATGGTCAGTATTTATTAATGATGATCAGCATTATTAATAAGGATCAATATTTATTAACAGTGATCAGCATTTATTAATAACGATCAGTATTTATTAATGATGGTCAGTATTTATTAATGGCGATCAGTATTTATTAATGATGGTCAGTATTTATTAATAACGATCAGTATTTATTAATGACAATCAGTATTTATTAATGACGGTCAGTATTTATTAATAACGATTGGTATTTATTAATGATGATCAGTATTTATTAATGATGGTCAGTATTTATTAAAGGTGATCAGTATTTATTAATAAGGGTCAGTATTAATGATGATCAGTATTTATTAATGATGGTCAGTATTTATTAATGGCGATCAGTATTTATTAATAACGATCAGTATTAATGATGATCAGTATTTATTAATGATGGTCAGTATTTATTAATGATGATCAGCATTATTAATAAGGATCAATATTTATTAATGGTGATCAGCATTTATTAATAACGACCAGTATTTATTAATGATGGTCAGTATTTATTAATGGCGATCAGTATTTATTAATGATGGTCAGTATTTATTAATGGTGACCAGTATTTATTAATAACGATCAATATTAATGATGATCAGTATTTATTAATGATGGTCAGTATTTATTAAAGGTGATCAGTATTTATTAATAACGATCAATATTAATGATGATCAGTATTTATTAATGATGGTCAGTATTTATTAATGGCGATCAGTATTTATTAATAACGATCAGTATTAATGATGATCAGTATTTATTAATGATGGCCAGTATTTATTAATGATGATCAGCATTATTAATAAGGATCAATATTTATCAACGGTGATCAGCATTTATTAATAACGACCAGTATTTATTAATGATGGTCAGTATTTATTAATGGCGATCAGTATTTATTAATGATGGTCAGTATTTATTAATGGTGACCAGTATTTATTAATAACGATCAATATTAATGATGATCAGTATTTATTAATAACGATCAATATTAATGATGATCAGTATTTATTAATGATGGTCAGTATTTATTAATGGTTACCAGTATTTATTAATAAGGGTCAGTATTAATGATGATCAGTATTTATTAATGATGGTCAGTATTTATTAATGGTGATCAGTATTTATTAATAACGATCAATATTAATGATGATCAGTATTTATTAATGATGGTCAGTATTTATTAATGATGATCAGCATTATTAATAAGGATCAATATTTATTAACAGTGATCAGCATTTATTAATAACGATCAGTATTTATTAATGATGGTCAGTATTTATTAATGGCGATCAGTATTTATTAATGATGGTCAGTATTTATTAATAACGATCAGTATTTATTAATGACAATCAGTATTTATTAATGACGGTCAGTATTTATTAATAACGATTGGTATTTATTAATGATGATCAGTATTTATTAATGATGGTCAGTATTTATTAAAGGTGATCAGTATTTATTAATAAGGGTCAGTATTAATGATGATCAGTATTTATTAATGATGGTCAGTATTTATTAATGGCGATCAGTATTTATTAATAACGATCAGTATTAATGATGATCAGTATTTATTAATGATGGTCAGTATTTATTAATGATGATCAGCATTATTAATAAGGATCAATATTTATTAATGGTGATCAGCATTTATTAATAACGACCAGTATTTATTAATGATGGTCAGTATTTATTAATGGCGATCAGTATTTATTAATGATGGTCAGTATTTATTAATGGTGACCAGTATTTATTAATAACGATCAATATTAATGATGATCAGTATTTATTAATGATGGTCAGTATTTATTAAAGGTGATCAGTATTTATTAATAACGATCAATATTAATGATGATCAGTATTTATTAATGATGGTCAGTATTTATTAATGGCGATCAGTATTTATTAATAACGATCAGTATTAATGATGATCAGTATTTATTAATGATGGCCAGTATTTATTAATGATGATCAGCATTATTAATAAGGATCAATATTTATCAACGGTGATCAGCATTTATTAATAACGACCAGTATTTATTAATGATGGTCAGTATTTATTAATGGCGATCAGTATTTATTAATGATGGTCAGTATTTATTAATGGTGATCAGTATTTATTAATAACGATCAATATTAATGATGATCAGTATTTATTACTGATGGTCAGTATTTATTAATGGCGATCAGTATTTATTAATGATGGTCAGTATTTATTAATGGCGATCAGTATTTATTAATAACGATCAGTATTAATTAATAACGATCAGTATTAATGATGATCAGTATTTATTAATGATGGTCAGTATTTATTAATGATGATCAGCATTATTAATAAGGATCAATATTTATCAACGGTGATCAGCATTTATTAATAACGACCAGTATTTATTAATGATGGTCAGTATTTATTAACGGCGATCAGTATTTATTAAGGATCACAGTCTCACAGTATCACAGTATGTTTGGGATTGGAAGGGACCTGGGAAGCTCATCCAGTGCAATCCCCCCATGGAGCAGGAACACCCAGCTGAGGTTCCACAGGAAGGGGTCCAGGGGGTTTGAATGTCTGCAGAGAAGGAGACTCCACAACCTCCCTGGGCAGCCTGGGCCAGGCTCTGACACCCTCACCATGAACAAGTTTCTTCTCATCTTTCAGTGGAACCTCCTGTGTTCCAGCTTGATCCCATTGCCCCTTGTCCTACCATTGTTTGCCACTGAGAAGAGCCTGACTCCATCCTCGTGGCACTCACCCTTTATATATTTATAAACATTAATAAGGTCACCCCTCAGTCTCCTCTTCTCCAAACTAAAGAGCCCCAGCTCCCTCAGCCTTTCTCCATAAGGGAGATGCTCCACTCCCTTAATCATCTTTGTTGCCCTACGCTGGGCCCTCTCCAGCAGTTCCCTGTCCTTCTTGAACTGAGGGGCCCAGAACTGGACACAATATTCCAGATGGGGTCTCACCAGGGCGGAGTAGAGGGGAAGGAGGACCTCTCTCGATCTACTGACCACCCCCCTTGTAATACACCCAAGGATGCCATTGGCCTTCCTGGCCACAAGGGCCCAGTGCTGGCTCATGGTCACCCTGCTGTCCACCAGGACCCCCAGGTCACTTTCCCCTACACTGCTCTCTAACAGCTCATTCCCCAACCTATACTGGAACCTGGGGTTGTTCCTGCCCAGATGCAGGACTCTACACTTCCCCTTGTTAAATTCCATCAGGTTATCCCCCGCCCAACTCTCCAGCCTGTCCAGGTCTCTGATGGCAGCACAGCTTCCAGTGTCAGCCACTCCTCCCAGCTTCGTGTCATCAGCAAACTTGCTGATGGTACACTCAATTCCCTCCTCTAAATCATTAATGAATATATTGAATAACATTGGCCCCAGTACTGACCCCTGAGGCACTGCACTAGGTTCAGGCCTCCAAGTGGACTCCGCACCATTGACCACCTCACTACTCTATTGTCTAGACCACACCTCCTCAATTTAGCTGTGAGGATGCTGTGAGGGACTGTGTCAAAGGCTTTACTGAAGTCAAGGTAGACCACATCCACCGCTCTGCCATCATCCATCCACCTTGTCACATTCTCATAAAAGGCTATGAGGTTGGTCAAGCATGACTTCCCCTTGGTAAAGCCGTGCTGACTGCCCCTAATGACCCTCTTATCCCTGATGTGCCTTCAGATGGCACCAAGGATAAGCTGTTCCATTACTTTCCCAGGGACAGAGGTGAGGCTGACCGGTCTATAATTACCCGGGTCCTCCTTCTTGCCCTTTTTGAAGCCTGCAGTGACATTTGCTTTCCTCCAATCCTCGGGCACCTCTCCCGTTTCCTGAGACTTGGCAAAAATGATGGAGAGCGGTCCAGCAATGACTTCAGCCAGCTCCCTCAGCACCCGCGGATGCATCCCATCTGGGCCCATGGATTTATGGACGTCCAGACTATTTAATTGTTCCCTAACCCAGTCCTCATCGACTAAAGCAAACTCCTCCATTGACCTGGCTTCATCCGGGGTCTCAGGGGTACAGGGTTCCCCAGGACAGCCTCCAGCGGAGTAGACAGAGACAAAGGCGGCATTCAGCAATTCTGCCTTCTCTGTGTCTTCTGCCACCAGGGCACCCACCTCATTCATCAGTGGGCCTACATTGCCTCTGGTATTAGTTTTATCTGCTATGTATTTGAAAAAGTTCTTCTTGCTGTCCTTGACCCCTCTCGCCAGCTGTAATTCTAAGGAGGCCTTGGCTACCCTAGCTGCCTTCCTGCATCCTCTAACAGCAGCCTTATATTCCTCCCAAGTGGCCAGCCCCTGCTTCCATGACCTGTAAACTCGCCTCTTCTGCTTGAGCATACCCAACAGATCCCTATTGAACCACACAGGCCTCCTGGCTCCCTTCCTCGACTTCCTACGTGTGGGGATGCTCTGATCCTGAGCATGGAAGAAGCAATCTCTGAATGCAATCCAGCTCTCTTGGGCCCCTTTTCCTTCAAGCAGTCTTGCCCATGGGATTTCCCCCAGCAATTGCTTGGAAAGGCCGAAATTAGCCCTGCCAAAGTCCAGGGTTGCAATTCTACTTGCTGTTCTGTTCCTGCCACACGAGATGCTGAACTCCACCATCTCGTGGTCACTGCAACCCAGGCAGCCCTCGACCTTTACTGCTTCGACCAGACCCTCTTTGTTAGTGAGGATGAGATCCAGCAGTGCACCTCTCCTGGTCGGCTCCTCCACCATCTGCATGAGGAAGTGATCATCAATGCGCTGGAGGAACCTCCTGGACTGTGGCTGGCTGGCTGAATGGTCCTTCCAGCCATTAATAAATACTGGCCATCATTAATAAATACTGATCGTTATTAATAAATGCTGATCACCATTAATAAATATTGATCCTTATTCATAATGCTGATCATCATTAATAAATACTTGCCATCATTAATAAATACTGATCATCATTAATAAATACCAATCGTTATTAATAAATACTGACCGTCATTAATAAATACTGATTGTCATTAATAAATACTGATCGTTACTAATAAATACTGACCACCATTAATACATACTGATCGCCATTAATAAATACTGACCATCACTAATAAATACTGATCGTTATTAATAAATGCTGATCACCATTAATAAATATCAATCCTTATTAATAATGCTGATTGTCATGAATAAATACTGACCATCATTAATAAATGCTGATTGTCCTTAATAAATACTGACCATCATTAATAAATACTGATCGTCATTAACAAATAGTGACCGTTATTAATAATTACTGATCACCATTAATAAATATTGATCCTTATTAATAATGCTGATCATCATTAATAAATACTGACCATCATTAATAAATGCTGATTGTCCTTAATAAATACTGACCATCATTAATAAATACTGATCGTCATTAATAAATACTGACCATCATTAATAAATACTGATCGTCATTAATAAATACTGACCGTTATTAATAATTACTGATCACCATTAATAAATACTGATCATCATTAATAAATACTGACCATCATTAGTAAATACTGATCATTAGTAAATACTGAGCTCAAGGCTCAGGTTGGGCTCCAGGTCAGGCTCCAGGCTCAGGTCGGGCTCCAGGTCAGGCTCCAGGCTCAGGTTGGGCTCCAGGTCAGGCTCCAGGCTCAGGTTGGGCTCCAGGTCGGGCTCCAGGCTCAGGTTGGGCTCCAGGTCGGGCTCCAGGCTCAGGTTGGGCTCCAGGTCAGGCTCCAGGCTCACGTTGGGCTCCAGGTCGGGCTCCAGGCTCACGTTGGGCTCCAGGTCGGGCTCCAGGCTCAGGTTGGGCTCCAGGTCAGGCTCCAGGCTCACGTTGGGCTCCAGGTCGGGCTCCAGGCTCAGGTCAGGCTCCAGGTCGGGCTCCAGGCTCAGGTCGGGCTCCAGGCTCAGGTCCAGCGCTTCCCCGCAGAGCAGCCCGGGGCTCTGGGCAAAGCCACGCAGCTCGTCGCCCAAGGGAAACAGGTCCATGGTCACCGGGCTCCAAACACCCCGGAGCAAAAACCAGAGCGGCCCCAGGACACCCGGGCTCCCAAAGAGCCTGGAAAAGGGACACAAAGAGTTAAATTGGGGGGGAGTGAAGTGGCTGCTGATGCTGAGAAACCCCCGGGGGTTCGGGGCTGGGGGGAAAGGGGGGATCTGTATGAAAACTGCTCTGGGGAAAAGGGGGGAAGGGGTTGGGCTGCATGGGAATGGGAGGAGGGACGGGAAAACGGGAGAGGGAAACGGGGAAGAGGGAAAAGGGGGGAAAAGGGAAAAGGGAGAAAGAGGGAAAGGGGGAAAAAGGGAGGAAAGAGGGGAAGAGGGGGAAAGGGGGGAAAGAGGGAAAAAGGGGGGAAAAGGGGAAGAGGGGGGAAAGGGGGAAAGAGGAAAAAGAGGGGGAAAGGGGGGAAAGAGGGGAAGAGGGAAAAGGAGGGAAAGAAGGAAAAAAGGGGGAAAAGGGGGAAGAGGGAAAAAGGGGGGAAAGGGGGGAAGAGGAAAAAGAGGGAAAAGGGGGGGAAAGGGGGGAAGAGGAAAAAGAGGGAAAAGGGGGGAAAGAGGGGAAGAGGGAAAAAGGGAGGAAAGAGGGAAAAGGGGGGAAGAGGGGAAGAGGGGGGAAAAGGGGGGAAAGAGGAAAAAGAGGGAAAAGGGGGGAAAGAGGGGAAGAAGGAAAAAAGGGGGAAAGAGGGAAAAAGGGGGAAACAGGGATAAAGGGGGAAAGAGGAAAAATATGGAAAAAGGGGGGAAAGAGGGAAAAGGGGGAAAAGACGGAAAAGGGGGTGAAAGGGGGGAAGGGAAAAAGAGGGGAAAGAGGGATAAAGGGGGGAAAAGAGGGGAAAGAGGGAAAAAGGGAAAGAGGGGAAAGAGGGAAAAAGAGGGGAAGAGGGATAAAGGGGGAAGAGAGAAAAGGGAGGCAAGAGGGGAAAGAGGAGAAAGGGGGGGAAAGAGGAAAAAGAGGGAAAAAGGGGGGGAAAGGGAAAAAGGGGGGAAAGAGGGATAAAGGGGGAAAAGGGGGCAAAAGAGGGAAGAGGGGGAGGAAAGAGGGAAAAAGTCTGTGGGGGGATTGATGGCGGATCTGCCCCAGCCCCGGGGTCTCTCCTGGAGGGGAGGGACGGGCGGGCTCCAGCGGGGGTGCTGAGGAGATGAGGGGACACGATGGGACATGAGGGGACACGATGGGACATGAGGGGACACGATGGGACATGAAGGGACACGAGGGACCCGAGGGACGCGATGGGACATGAAGAGACACGAGGGACCCGAGGGGACGCGATCTCCTCACCCGGCGTTTCCCGCCCCGGCGCTTCCCGCCCGCCGGCGCCGCGGCCACGCCCCCTCGCCGCCGGCCACGCCCCCTCCCCGGCGTCACGTCCGGGAGTGTGTGGCGGGAAAAGGCGGGAGGGAGGAGAGGGAGGCGCTGCCGTTTTGGTGGAGGTTGTGAGGGGAACTGGGGGTCGGCGTGAGGGGCATTGGGGGTCGGTGTGGGGGGAGGAATTGGGGTCGGCGTCAGGGGCATTGGGGGTCGGTGTGAGGGGGGGATTTGGGGGGCAGTGTGGGGGTGGGGATTTGGGGTCGGTGTGAGGGGGGAATTGGGGGGCGGTGTGGGGGAGGAACTGAGGGTCGGTGTGAGCGGGACATTAGGGGTCGGTGTGGGGAGGAATTGAGGATCGGTGGGGGGGGCTTGGGGGGTCGGTGTGAGGGGGAATTGGGGGTCGGTGTGGGGGAAGTTGGGGGTTGGTCTGGGGAGGATTTGAGGGGTCAGTGTGGGGAGGATTTGGGGGTCGATGTGAGGGGCATTAGGGGTTGGTGTGGGGGGCAGGAACTGGGGGTCAGTGTGTGGGGGGGCATTGGGGGTCGGTGCGAGGGGGAATTAGGGTCCAGTGGGGGGGCACTGGGGGTCGGTGTTTGAGGGGGGAATTGGGGGGCCGGTGTGGGGGGGTCAGTGCAGGGGGGGCCTTGGGGGTCGGTGTGAGGGGGCATTGGGGGTCAGTCTGGGGAGGAATTGGGGGTCGGTGTGGGGGGGGGCATTGGGGATCAGTGTGGGGGGAATTGGGGGTCGGTGTGTGGGGGAATTGGGGTCTGGTGTGGGGGGGGGGACATTGGGGGTCGGTGTGAGGGGGAATTGGGGGTCGGTGTGGGGGGGAAGTTGGGGGTTGGTCTGGGGAGGATTTGAGGGGTCAGTCTGGGGAGGATTTGGGGGTCGATGTGAGGGGCATTAGGGGTTGGTGTGGGGGGCGTTGGGGGTCAGTGCGAGGGGGAATTAGGGTCCGGGGGGGGATTGGGGGTCAGTGTTTGAGGGGGGAACTGGGGGGTTGGTGTGCGGGGGCGGCCTTGGGGGTCGGTGTGAGGGGGCATTGGGGGTCAGTCTGGGGAGGAATTGGGGGTCGGGGGGGCATTTGGGGGTCGGTGGGGGGGAGCTGGGGGTCGGGGTTTGGGGGGAGCTGGGGGTCGGGTAGGGGGTGGATTGAGGGTCGGTGTGAAGGGAATGGGGGGGGCATGAGGGGAACGGAGGCGCAGAAACAACTTTACAGCCTCCGGAGCCATGAACCTCCACACCCCGCAGGGCTCCAGAGCAGCTGCGTTCGTTTCGCCGTCGGGCGCAAGGGGAGCGATGGTTCCACCCCTCGTGCGCCGCTCCGAGCGGCAGGAGCTGCGTTTAAATACAGCGAGGTGCTCGTGTCCCAGCGACCCCGGAGCGCCCGCACACATCCAGAACCTTTCCCGCTCATCACTGCCGTAGTCTCCGCCTGGACGCCCCCTGTTCGCCTGCGCGGCGCCACCTGGTGCTCTGGAGGAGGGGTCTTTGGATGAAGGCTCCTTCAGCTTCCTCAGGTTTGGCTCCTTGTGTTGAATGGACTGGGACCCAAGCTCCAGGTCGGTTGAACCCAGCCTGGCACCCCCTTTTTGCTGTAAATCTCGGTTCTCTCGTCCCCTCGAGTTCACAGCTGGTGCCGTAAAACTCCTAATCCTGGCACTGCTGGGTTCTGGTTTCCTTACCATGAGTTCACCTAAAGCTCTGAACTAAGGGCTCGTGTGGCTCAGCCCTAAAGTGTTGGCTCGTTAGTGGGCACCCAATTATGTTTTGTTAACCCTTAAAATGTTCGTGCCCTCTATCAGACCCAGGAGTTCGGGCGGGGATTCAGTTCAGGAGGGACCCGGGAGTAACCCTAAGGACCCAGTAGTTGGGGGGTGTCAAGGGTTAAGATCGTGAAACTGTGGGGACCCCTAATGTCCCCAGGGGCCATTGTGACATCCTGGGGACCCTGCATTGTCCCCAGGGTGTTGTGACACCATGGGGACCCACTTTGTCCCCAGGGCCCATTGTGACGTCTCAGGATCCCCCATTGTCCCCAGGGCCCATTGTGACATGCTGGGGACCCCAAATGTCCCCAGGGCCCATTGTGACATTCTGGGGACCCCCTTTGTCCCCAGGGCCCATTGTGACATCCCAGAACCCCAATTTGTCCTCAGGGCCCATTGTGACATCCTGGGGACCCCCTTGTCCCCAGGGCCCATCGTGGCACCGAGGGGACCCACCCCGCCTAGTCCCCAGGGCCCATTGTGGCACCATGGACACCCCCTTTGTCTCCAGGGCCCATTGTGACATCCCAGGACCCCACCTTGTCCCCAGGGTCCCTTCTGACAGGGTGGGGACCCCCCTTTCTCCCCAGGGCTCATTGTGACGTCCCAGGACCCCTCGTTGTCCCCAGTGCCCATTGTGACATCCTGGGGACCCCCCTAGTCCCCAGGGCCCATTGTGAAATCCGGGGAACCCCCTGGTCTCCAGGGCCCATAGTGGTACCGTGGGGACTCGTCCTGTCACTTGGGTCCATTGTGACACCATGGGGACCCCGCCTTTGTCCCCAGTACCCATTGTGACATCCTGGGGACCCCTTTGTCCCCGGGGCCCATTGTGACATCCTGGGGACCCCCCTTTGTCCCCAAGGCCCATTGTGACACCGTGGGGACCCCACTTCTTTCCAGGACCCATTGTGGCATTCTGGGGACTTCCTTTGTCCCCAGGGCCCATTGTGACATCCTGGAGACCCCCTTTATCCCCAGAGCTCGTTGTCGCACCATGGGGACCCCCTTTGTCACTGGGGCCCATTGTGACATCCCAGGACCCCCCATTGTCCCCAGGGCCCATTGTGACACCGTGGGGACCCCGCCTTTTCCCCAGGGCCCATTGTGACGTCTCAGGACCCCCTTTGTCCCCAGGGCCCACTGTGGCACCATGGGGACCCCCTTTGTCCTCTGGGCCCATTGTGACATTCCAGGACCCCACTTTTTCCCCAGGGCCCATTGTGACAATTAAGGGACCCCCCTTGTCCCCAGGGCCCATTGTGACAATTAAGGGACCCCCTTTGTCCCCAGGGCCCATTTTGACATCCCAGGACCCCACTTTGTCCCCAGTGCTCATTGTGAAATTCTGGGGACCCCCCTTGTCCTCAGGGCTCATTGTGACAGCCGAGGACCTTACTTTGTCCCCAGGGCCCATTGTGACATCCCAGGACCCCCCACTGTCTCCAGTGCCCATTGTGACATCATGGGGACCACCCTTTTTCCCCAGGGCTCATTGTGACGTCCCAGGACCCCTCGTTGTCCCCAGGCCCCATCGTGACATCCTGGGGACCCCCCTTGTCTCCAGGGCCCATAGTGGCACTGTGGGGACTCATCACTTGGGCCCATTGTGACATCCTGGAGACCCCCCTTTATCCCCAGGGCCCATTGTGACACCATGGAGACCCCATTTGTCACTGGGGCCCATTGTGACATCCCAGGACACCCCATTGTCCCCAGGGCCCACTGAGACATCCCGGCGACCACCCTTTGTCCCCAGGGCCCATTATGCACATTCAGGGGACACCCCTTTGTCCCCAAGGCCCATTGTGACATCCTGGGGAGACCCCATTGTCCCCAAGGCCCATTGTGGCACCATGGGGACCCCCTTTGTCCCCAGTGCCCATTGTGACATCTTAGGACCCCACTTTGTCCCCAGGGCCCATTGTGACATCCTGGGGACCACCTGTGTCCCCAGGGCCCATTGTGACATCCCAGGAGCCACGGTTGTCCCCAGGGCCCATTGTGACATCCTGGGGACCCCCTTGTCCCCAGTGTCCATTGTGGCATCCTGGGACCCCCGTTGTCCCCAGGGCCCATTGTGGCACCATGTGGACCCCCTTTTTCCCGAGGGCCCATTATAACGTCCCAGGACCCCCCATTGTCCCCTGGGCCCATTGTGACACTGTGGGGATCTCCTTTGTCCCCAGGGACCATTGTGACACTGTGGGGACCCCCTTTGTCCCCAGGGCCCATTGTGACATCCTGGGGAATCCCTTTGTCTCCAGGGCCCATTGTGACGTCCCAGGACCCTGCTTTGTCCCCGGGGCCCATTGTGACATCCTGGGGAACCGCTTTGTCCCCAGGACCCATTGTGACGTCCCAGGACCCCCCCTTGTCCCCAGGGCTCATTGTGATGTCCCAGGATCCCCATTGTCCCCAGAGCCCATTGTGATGTCCTGGGAACCCCCTTTGACCCCAGGGTCCATTGTGACACCATGGGGACCCCCTCTTGTCCCCAGGGCCCATCGTGGCACCGTGGGGACCCCCTTGTCACTGGGGACCCATTGTGACACTATGGGGACCCCCCTTTGTGCCCAGGGCCCATTGTAACATCCTGGGGACCCCCTTGCCTCCAGGGCCCCTTGTGACATCAAAGGATCACCCTTTGTCCCCAGGACCCATTGTGACATCCCAGGACCCCACTTACTCCCCAGGGCCCATTGTGGCACCATGAGGACCCCCTTTGTCACTGGTGCCCATTGTGACATCCCAGGACCCCCCATTGTCTGCAGAGCCCATTGTGACACTATAGGGACCCCCCTTGTCACTGAGGACCCATTGTGACACCATGGGCACCTCCCCTTGTCGTCAGAGCCCATCGTGACATCCCAAAACCCCCAATTGTCTCCAGGGCCCATTGTGACATCCTGGGGACCTCCCTTTCTCCCCAGGGCCCATTGTGACGTTCCAGGAACCCCCATTGTCCTCAGGGCCCATTGTGACATTCAGGGGACCCCCTTTGTCTTCAGGGCCCATTGTGACACCATGGAGACCCCATTTGTCACTCGGGCCCATTGTGACATCCTAGGACCCCCCATTGTCCCCAAGGCCCATTGCGACATCCTGGGGACCCCCCTTTGTCCTCAGGGCCCATTGTGACATTCAGGGCACCCCTCTTTGTCCCCAGGGCCCATTCTGATACCATGGGGACCACTTTGTCCCCAGGGCCCACTGTGACATCCTGGGGACGCCCTTTGTCCCCAGGGCCCATTTTGACACCATGTGCACCCCCCTTTGTGCCCAGGGCCGATTGTGACATCCTGGGGACCCTCTTTGTCCCCAGGGCCCATTGTGACATCCTGGGGACACCCCATTGTCTCCAGGGCCCATTGTGAACATCCTGGGGACCCCCTTGTCCCCAGGGCCCATCGTGGCACCGTGGGGACCCCCCGTTGTCCCCAGGGCCTATAGTGACACCGTGGGTACCCCCTTTGTCCCCAGTGCCCATTGTGACATCCTGGGGACCCCCCTTGTCCCCAGGGCTTATTGTGACATCCTGGGGACCCCTTTGTCCCAGGGGCACATTGTGGCACCATGGGGACCCCCTTTATCCCCAGGGCCACTTGTGACATCCTGGGGACCCCCCTTGTCCCCAGTGCCCATTATGACATTCTGGGGACCCCCTTTGTCCCAGGGGCACATTGTGGCACCACGGGGACCCCCTTTGTCACCGGGGCCCATTGTGACATCCCAGGACCCCAAGTTGTCCCCAGGGCCCATTGTGACACCATGGGTACCCCCTTTGTCCCATGGGCCCATTGTGACATCCTGGGGACCCCCTTGTCGCCAGTGCCCATCATGGCACCGTGGGGCCCCCCCTTTGTCCCCAGTGCCCATTGTGACATCCTGGGGACCCCCCTTGTCCTCATGGCTTATTGTGACACCCTGGGACCGCCTTTGTCCCCAGGGCCCATTGTGATGTCCCAGGACCCCCCATTGTCCCCAGGGACCATTGTGACATCCTGGGGACCCCCTTTGTCCCAAGACCCCATTGTGACATCCTGGGGACCCCGCCTTGTCCCCAAAGCCCATTGTGACATCCTGGGGACCCTCTTTGTCCCCAGGGCCCATTGTGGCACCATGGGGACACCCTTTGTCACTGGGGCCAGTTGTGACATCCCAGGACCCCACTTTGTCCCCAGGGCTTATTGTGATACCATGGGGACCCCCCTTGTCCCCAGGGCCCATTGTGACATTCAGGGGGACTCCTCTTTGTCCCCAGGGCCTATTGTGTCATCCTGGGGATCTCCCCTTGTCTCTAGGGCCCATTGTGAGACTGTGGAAGACCCCCTTTGTCCCCAAGTCCCATTGTGACGTCCCAGGACGCCTCGTTGTCCCCAGGACCCATTGTGACTCCATGGGAACCCCCCCTTGTCCCCAGGGCCCATTGTGACATCCTGGGACCCCCCTTTGTCCCCAGTGCTCATTGTGAAATCCTGGGGACCCACTTTGTCCCCAGGGCCCATTGTGGCACCATGGGGAGCGCCTTTGTCACTGGGGACCATTGTGACATTCCAGGATTTTACTTTGTCCCCGGGGCCCATTGTGACATCCTGGAGATCCCCCTTTGTCGCCAGGGCCCACTGTGACACCGTGGGCACCCTCTTTGTCCCATGGGCCCATTGTGACCTTCAAGGGACCCCCCATTGTCCCCAGGGCCCATTGTGACATCCTGGGTACCCCCTTTGTCCCCAAGACCCATTGTGACATCCTAGTACCCCCCGCAGTCCCCAGGGCCCATTGTGACATCCTGGGGACCCCCTTTGTCCCTAGGGTTCATTGTGACATCCCAGGACCCCCATTGTCCCCAGGGCCCATTGTGAACAACCTGGGGACCCTCCTTTTTCCCCGGGCCCATTGTGGCGTCCCAGGATGCTTCGTTGTCCCCTGGGCCCATTGTGACATCCCGGGGACCCCTTTTGTCCCCAGGGTCCATTGTGACATCCTGGGGCCTACCTTTGTCCCCAGGGCCCATTGTGACATCGCAGGAGCCCCAATTGTCCCAACGGCACATTGTTACATCCTGGGGACCCCCTTGTCCCCAGGGCCCATCGTGGCACCGTGGGGACCCCCCCTTTGTCTCCAGTGCCCATTGTGACATCCTTGGGACCCCCCTTGTCCCCAGGACCCGTTGTGACATCTTGGGGACCCCTATGTCACCAGAGCCCATTGTGATATCCTGGGGAGCCCCCTTTGTCCCCAGGGCCCATTGTGCACATCCTGTGGACCCCTCTTTGTCCCCAGGGCCCATTGTGATATCCTGGGGAGCCCTCTTTTTCCCCAGGGCCTATTGTGACATCCTGGGGACCCCGTTTGTCCCCCGGGCCCATTGTGACATCCTGAAGACCCCCTTTGTCCCCAGGGCCTATTGTGACATGCCAGGACCCCCCCTTTTCTCCAGGGCCCATTGTGACGTCCCAGGACCCCCTATTGTCCCCAGAGCCCATTGTGACATCCCAGGACCCCCCATTGTCCCCAGGCCCCATTATACACATCCTGAGGTCCCCCTTTATCCCCAGGGCCATTGTGACACCATGGGGACCCCCTTTGTCCCCAGGACCCATTGTGACGTCCCAGGATGCCCCATTGTCCCCTGGGCCCATGGTGAAATCATGGGGACCCCCTTTGTCCCCAGGGCCTATTGTGACATCCCAGGACCCCCCATTGTCCCCAGGGCCCATTGTGACACCGTGGAGACCCTCCTTGTCCTCAGGGCCCATTATGACATTCAGGGGACTCCTCTTTGTCCCCAGGGCCTATTGTGACATCCTGGGGACCCCCCTTTACTCCAGGGCCCATTGTGACGTCCCAGGACCCCCTATTGTTTCCAGGGCCCATTGTGACATTCTGGGGACCCCAAATGTCCCCAGGGCCCATTGTGACATTCTGGGGACCCCTCTTTGTCCCCAGGGCCCATTGTGGCACCATGGGGACCCCCTTTGTTCCCAGGGCCCATTGTGACATCCCAGAACCCCAATTTGTCCTCAGGGCCCATTGTGACATCCTGGGGACCCCCTTGTCCCCAGGGCCCATCGTGGAACCGAGGGGACCCCCCCCCCCTAGTCCCCAGGGCCCATTGTGGCACCATGGACACCCCCTTTGTCCCCAGGGCCCATTGTGACATCCCAGGACCCCACCTTCTCCCCAGGGTCCCTTCTGACAGGGTGGGGACCCCCCTTTCTCCCCAGGGCTCATTGTGACGTCCCAGGACCCCTCGTTGTCCCCAGTGCCCATTGTGACATCCTGGGGACCCCACTTATTTCCAGGACCCATTGTGGCATTCTGGGGACTTCCTTTGTCCCCAGGGCCCATTGTGACATCCTGGAGACCCCCTTTATCCCCAGAGCTCGTTGTCGCACCATGGGGACCCCCTTTGTCACTGGGGCCCATTGTGACATCCCAGGACCCCCCATTGTCCCCAGGGCCCATTGTGACACCGTGGGGACCCCGCCTTTTCCCCAGGGCCCATTGTGACGTCTCAGGACCCCCTTTGTCCCCAGGGCCCACTGTGGCACCATGGGGACCCCCTTTGTCCTCTGGGCCCATTGTGACATTCCAGGACCCCACTTTGTCCCCAGGGCCCATTGTGACAATTAAGGGACCCCCCTTGTCCCCAGGGCCCATTGTGACAATTAAGGGACCCCCTTTGTCCCCAGGGCCCATTTTGACATCCCGGGACCCCACTTTGTCCCCAGTGCTCATTGTGAAATTCTGGGGACCCCCCTTGTCCTCAGGGCTCATTGTGACAGCCGAGGACCTTACTTTGTCCCCAGGGCCCATTGTGACATCCCAGGACCCCCCACTGTCTCCAGTGCCCATTGTGACATCATGGGGACCACCCTTTTTCCCCAGGGCTCATTGTGACGTCCCAGGACCCCTCGTTGTCCCCAGGCCCCATCGTGACATCCTGGGGACCCCCCTTGTCTCCAGGGCCCATAGTGGCACTGTGGGGACTCATCACTTGGGCCCATTGTGACATCCTGGAGACCCCCCTTTATCCCCAGGGCCCATTGTGACACCGTGGAGACCCCATTTGTCACTGGGGCCCATTGTGACACCGTGGAGACCCCATTTGTCACTGGGGCCCATTGTGACATCCCAGGACACCCCATTGTCCCCAGGGCCCACTGAGACATCCCGGCGACCACCCTTTGTCCCCAGGGCCCATTATGCACATTCAGGGGACACCCCTTTGTCCCCAAGGCCCATTGTGACATCCTGGGGAGACCCCATTGTCCCCAAGGCCCATTGTGGCACCATGGGGACCCCCTTTGTCCCCAGTGCCCATTGTGACATCTTAGGACCCCACTTTGTCCCCAGGGCCCATTGTGACATCCTGGGGACCACCTGTGTCCCCAGGGCCCATTGTGACATCAGGAGCCACCGTTGTCCCCAGGGCCCATTGTGACATCCTGGGGACCCCCTTGTCCCCAGTGTCCATTGTGGCATCCATGTGGACCCCCGTTGTCCCCAGGGCCCATTGTGGCACCATGTGGACCCCCTTTTTCCCGAGGGCCCATTATAACGTCCCAGGACCCCCCATTGTCCCCTGGGCCCATTGTGACACTGTGGGGATCTCCTTTGTCCCCAGGGACCATTGTGACACTGTGGGGACCCCCTTTGTCCCCAGGGCCCATTGTGACATCCTGGGGAATCCCTTTGTCTCCAGGGCCCATTGTGACGTCCCAGGACCCTGCTTTGTCCCCGGGGCCCATTGTGACATCCTGGGGAACCGCTTTGTCCCCAGGACCCATTGTGACGTCCTGGGAACCCCCTTTGACCCCAGGGTCCATTGTGACACCATGGGGACCCCCTCTTGTCCCCAGGGCCCATCGTGGCACCGTGGGGACCCCCTTGTCACTGGGGACCCATTGTGACACTATGGGGACCCCCCTTTGTGCCCAGGGCCCATTGTAACATCCTGGGGACCCCCTTGCCTCCAGGGCCCCTTGTGACATCAAAGGATCACCCTTTGTCCCCAGGACCCATTGTGACATCCCAGGACCCCACTTACTCCCCAGGGCCCATTGTGGCACCATGAGGACCCCCTTTGTCACTGGTGCCCATTGTGACATCCCAGGACCCCCCATTGTCTGCAGAGCCCATTGTGACACTATAGGGACCCCCCTTGTCACTGAGGAGCCATTGTGACACCATGGGCACCTCCCCTTGTCGTCAGAGCCCATCGTGACATCCCAAAACCCCCAATTGTCTCCAGGGCCCATTGTGACATCCTGGGGACCTCCCTTTCTCCCCAGGGCCCATTGTGACGTTCCAGGAACCCCCATTGTCCTCAGGGCCCATTGTGACATTCAGGGGACCCCCTTTGTCTTCAGGGCCCATTGTGACACCATGGAGACCCCATTTGTCACTCGGGCCCATTGTGACATCCTAGGACCCCCCATTGTCCCCAAGGCCCATTGCGACATCCTGGGGACCCCCCTTTGTCCTCAGGGCCCATTGTGACATTCAGGGCACCCCTCTTTGTCCCCAGGGCCCATTCTGATACCATGGGGACCACTTTGTCCCCAGGGCCCACTGTGACATCCTGGGGACGCCCTTTGTCCCCAGGGCCCATTTTGACACCATGAGCACCCCCCTTTGTGCCCAGGGCCGATTGTGACATCCTGGGGACCCTCTTTGTCCCCAGGGCCCATTGTGACATCCTGGGGAGACCCCATTGTCTCCAGGGCCCATTGTGAACATCCTGGGGACCCCCTTGTCCCCAGGGCCCATCGTGGCACCGTGGGGACCCCCCGTTGTCCCCAGGGCCTATAGTGACACCGTGGGTACCCCCTTTGTCCCCAGTGCCCATTGTGACATCCTGGGGACCCCCCTTGTCCCCAGGGCTTATTGTGACATCCTGGGGACCGCCTTTGTCCCCAGGGCCCATTATGACATCCCAGGACCCCGCGTTGTCCCCAGGGCCCATTCTGACATCCTGGGGACCCCCCTTGTCCCCAGGGCTTATAGTGACATCCTGGGGACCGCCTTTGTCCCCAGGGCCCATTGTGACATCCCAGGACCCCAAGTTGTCCCCAGGGACCATTGTGACACCGTGGGGACCCCCTTTGTCCTCAGGGCCCATTGTGAACATCCTGGGGACCCCCTTGTCCACACGACCCATCGTGGCACCGTGGGGACCCCCCGTTGTCCCCAGGGTCTATAGTGACACCGTGGGTACCCCCTTTATCCCATGAGCCCATTGTGACATCCTGGGGACCCCCTTGTCCCCAGGGCCCATTGTGACACCATGGGGATCGCCTTTGTCCCCGTGGCCCATTGTGACATCCCAGGACCCCGCGTTGTCCCCAGGGCCCATTCTGACATCCTGGGGACAACCCCTTGTCCCCAGGGCTTATTGTGACATCCTGGGGACCCCTTTGTCCCAGGGGCACATTGTGGCACCATGGGGACCCCCTTTATCCCCAGGGCCACTTGTGACATCCTGGGGACCCCCCTTGTCCCCAGTGCCCATTATGACATTCTGGGGACCCCCTTTGTCCCAGGGGCACATTGTGGCACCACGGGGACCCCCTTTGTCACCGGGGCCCATTGTGACATCCCAGGACCCCAAGTTGTCCCCAGGGCCCATTGTGACACCATGGGTACCCCCTTTGTCCCATGGGCCCATTGTGACATCCTGGGGACCCCCTTGTCGCCAGGGCCCATCATGGCACCGTGGGGACCCCCCTTTGTCCCCAGTGCCCATTGTGACATCCTGGGGACCCCCCTTGTCCCCATGGCTTATTGTGACACCCTGGGACCGCCTTTGTCCCCAGGGCCCATTGTGACATCCCAGGACCCCCCATTGTCCCCAGGGACCATTGTGACATCCTGGGGACCCCCTTTGTCCCAAGACCCCATTGTGACATCCTGGGGACCCCGCCTTGTCCCCAAAGCCCATTGTGACATCCTGGGGACCCTCTTTGTCCCCAGGGCCCATTGTGGCACCATGGGCACACCCTTTGTCACTGGGGCCAGTTGTGACATCCCAGGACCCCACTTTGTCCCCAGGGCTTATTGTGATACCATGGGGACCCCCCTTGTCCCCAGGGCCCATTGTGACATTCAGGGGGACTCCTCTTTGTCCCCAGGGCCTATTGTGTCATCCTGGGGATCTCCCCTTGTCTCTAGGGCCCATTGTGAGACTGTGGAAGACCCCCTTTGTCCCCAAGTCCCATTGTGACGTCCCAGGACGCCTCGTTGTCCCCAGGACCCATTGTGACTCCATGGGAACCCCCCCTTGTCCCCAGGGCCCATTGTGACATCCTGGGACCCCCCTTTGTCCCCAGTGCTCATTGTGAAATCCTGGGGACCCACTTTGTCCCCAGGGCCCATTGTGGCACCATGGGGAGCGCCTTTGTCACTGGGGACCATTGTGACATTCCAGGATTTTACTTTGTCCCCGGGGCCCATTGTGACATCCTGGGGATCCCCCTTTGTCGCCAGGGCCCACTGTGACACCGTGGGCACCCTCTTTGTCCCATGGGCCCATTGTGACCTTCAAGGGACCCCCCATTGTCCCCAGGGCCCATTGTGACATCCTGGGTACCCCCTTTGTCCCCAAGACCCATTGTGACATCCTAGTACCCCCCGCAGTCCCCAGGGCCCATTGTGACATCCTGGGGATCCCTTTGGCCCCAGGGCCCATTGTGACAGGGCGGGGATCCCCCTTGTCCCCAGGGCCCATTGTGAAACCGTGGGGACCCTCTTGTCCCCAGGGCCCATTGTGGCACCGTGGAGACCCCCCCTTTGTCTCCAGTGCCCATTGTGACATCCTCGGGACCCCCTTTGTCCCCAGTGCTCATTGTGACAGGGTGGGACCCCCCTTGTACCCAGGGCCCGTTGTGACATCCTGGGGACCCCCTTTGTCCCCAGGGCCTATTGTGACATCCTGGGGAGTCCCCTTTATCCCCAGGGCCCATTGTGACATCCTGGGGACCCCCTTTGTCCCTAGGGTTCATTGTGACATCCCAGGACCCCCATTGTCCCCAGGGCCCATTGTGAACAACCTGGGGACCCCCCTTTTTCCCCGGGCCCATTGTGGCGTCCCAGGATGCGTCGTTGTCCCCTGGGCCCATTGTGACATCCCGGGGACCCCTTTTGTCCCCAGGGTCCATTGTGACATCCTGGGGCCTCCCTTTGTCCCCAGGGCCCATTGTGACATCGCAGGAGCCCCCATTGTCCCAAGGGCACATTGTTACATCCTGGGGACCCCCTTGTCCCCAGGGCCCATCGTGGCACCGTGGGGACCCCCCCTTTGTCTCCAGTGCCCATTGTGACATCCTTGGGACCCCCCTTGTCCCCAGGACCCGTTGTGACATCTTGGGGACCCCTATGTCACCAGAGCCCATTGTGATATCCTGGGGAGCCCCCTTTGTCCCCAGGGCCCATTGTGCACATCCTGTGGACCCCTCTTTGTCCCCAGGGCCCATTGTGATATCCTGGGGAGCCCTCTTTTTCCCCAGGGCCTATTGTGACATCCTGGGGACCCCCTTTGTCCCCCGGGCCCATTGTGACATCCTGAAGACCCCCTTTGTCCCCAGGGCCTATTGTGACATCCCAGGACCCCCCCTTTTCTCCAGGGCCCATTGTGACGTCCCAGGACCCCCTATTGTCCCCAGAGCCCATTGTGACATCCCAGGACCCCCCATTGTCCCCAGGCCCCACTATACACATCCTGGGGTCCCCCTTTATCCCCAGGGCCATTGTGACACCATGGGGACCCCCTTTGTCCCCAGGGCCCATTGTGACGTCCCAGGATGCCCCATTGTCCCCTGGGCCCATTGTGACATCATGGGGACCCCCTTTGTCCCCAGGGCCTATTGTGACATCCCAGGACCCCCCATTGTCCCCAGGGCCCACTGAGACATCCCGGCGACCACCCTTTGTCCCCAGGGCCCATTATGCACATTCAGGGGACACCCCTTTGTCCCCAAGGCCCATTGTGACATCCTGGGGAGACCCCATTGTCCCCAAGGCCTATTGTGGCACCATGGGGACCCACTTTGTCCCCAGTGCCCATTGTGACATCTTAGGACCCCACTTTGTCCCCAGGGCCCATTGTGACATCCTGGGGACCACCTGTGTCCCCAGGGCCCATTGTGACATCCCAGGAGCCACCGTTGTCCCCAGGGCCCATGGTGACATCCTGGGGACCCCCTTGTCCCCAGTGTCCATTGTGGCATCCTGGGACCCCCGTTGTCCCCAGGGCCCATTGTGGCACCATGTGGACCCCCTTTTTCCCGAGGGCCCATTATAACGTCCCAGGACCCCCCATTGTCCCCTGGGCCCATTGTGACATCCTGGGGTCCCCCTTTTGTCCCCTGGGCCCATTGTGACACCATGGGTACCCCCTTTGTCCCATGGGCCCATTGTGACATCCTGAAGACCCCCTTTGTCCCCAGGGCCTATTGTGACATGCCAGGACCCCCCCTTTTCTCCAGGGCCCATTGTGACGTCCCAGGACCCCCTATTGTCCCCAGAGCCCATTGTGACATCCCAGGACCCCCCATTGTCCCCAGGCCCCATTATACACATCCTGGGGTCCCCCTTTATCCCCAGGGCCATTGTGACACCATGGGGACCCCCTTTGTCCCCAGGGCCCATTGTGACGTCCCAGGATGCCCCATTGTCCCCTGGGCCCATTGTGAAATCATGGGGACCCCCTTTGTCCCCAGGGCCTATTGTGACATCCCAGGACCCCCCATTGTCCCCAGGGCCCATTGTGACACCGTGGAGACCCTCCTTGTCCTCAGGGCCCATTATGACATTCAGGGGACTCCTCTTTGTCCCCAGGGCCTATTGTGACATCCTGGGGACCCCCCTTTACTCCAGGGCCCATTGTGACATCCCAGGACCCCACTTACTCCCCAGGGCCCATTGTGGCACCATGAGGACCCCCTTTGTCACTGGTGCCCATTGTGACATCCCAGGACCCCCCATTGTCTGCAGAGCCCATTGTGACACTATAGGGACCCCCCTTGTCACTGAGGACCCATTGTGACACCATGGGCACCTCCCCTTGTCGTCAGAGCCCATCGTGACATCCCAAAACCCCCAATTGTCTCCAGGGCCCATTGTGACATCCTGGGGACCTCCCTTTCTCCCCAGGGCCCATTGTGACGTTCCAGGAACCCCCATTGTCCTCAGGGCCCATTGTGACATTCAGGGGACCCCCTTTGTCTTCAGGGCCCATTGTGACACCATGGAGACCCCATTTGTCACTCGGGCCCATTGTGACATCCTAGGACCCCCCATTGTCCCCAAGGCCCATTGCGACATCCTGGGGACCCCCCTTTGTCCTCAGGGCCCATTGTGACATTCAGGGCACCCCTCTTTGTCCCCAGGGCCCATTCTGATACCATGGGGACCACTTTGTCCCCAGGGCCCACTGTGACATCCTGGGGACGCCCTTTGTCCCCAGGGCCCATTTTGACACCATGTGCACCCCCCTTTGTGCCCAGGGCCGATTGTGACATCCTGGGGACCCTCTTTGTCCCCAGGGCCCATTGTGACATCCTGAAGACCCCCTTTGTCCCCAGGGCCTATTGTGACATGCCAGGACCCCCCATTGTCCCCAGGGCCCATTGTGACACCGTGGAGACCCTCCTTGTCCTCAGGGCCCATTATGACATTCAGGGGACTCCTCTTTGTCCCCAGGGCCTATTGTGACATCCTGGGGACCCCCCTTTACTCCAGGGCCCATTGTGACGTCCCAGGACCCCCTATTGTTCCCAGGGCCCATTGTGACATTCTGGGGACCCCAAATGTCCCCAGGGCCCGTTGTGACATCCTGGGGACCCCCTTTGTCTCCAGGGCCCATTGTGACATCCTGGGACCCCCCTTTGTCCCCAGTGCTCATTGTGAAATCCTGGGGACCCACTTTGTCCCTAGGGCCCATTGTGGCACCATGGGGAGCGCCTTTGTCACTGGGGACCATTGTGACATTCCAGGATTTTACTTTGTCCCCGGGGCCCATTGTGACATCCTGGGGATCCCCCTTTGTCGCCAGGGCCCACTGTGACACCGTGGGCACCCTCTTTGTCCCATGGGCCCATTGTGACCTTCAAGGGACCCCCCATTGTCCCCAGGGCCCATTGTGACATCCTGGGTACCCCCTTTGTCCCCAAGACCCATTGTGACATCCTAGTACCCCCCGCAGTCCCCAGGGCCCATTGTGACATCCTGGGGATCCCTTTGGCCCCAGGGCCCATTGTGACAGGGCGGGGATCCCCCTTGTCCCCAGGGCCCATTGTGAAACCGTGGGGACCCTCTTGTCCCCAGGGCCCATTGTGACAGGGCGGGGATCCCCCTTGTCCCCAGGGCCCATTGTGAAACCGTGGGGACCCTCTTGTCCCCAGGGCCCATTGTGGCACCGTGGAGACCCCCCCTTTGTCTCCAGTGCCCATTGTGACATCCTGGGGACCCCCTTTGTCCCCAGTGCTCATTGTGACAGGGTGGGACCCCCCTTGTACCCAGGGCCCGTTGTGACATCCTGGGGACCCCCTTTGTCCCCAGGGCCTATTGTGACATCCTGGGGAGTCCCCTTTATCCCCAGGGCCCATTGTGACATACTGGGGACCCCCTTTGTCCCTAGGGTTCATTGTGACATCCCAGGACCCCCATTGTCCCCAGGGCCCATTGTGAACAACCTGGGGACCCCCCTTTTTCCCCGGGCCCATTGTGGCGTCCCAGGATGCGTCGTTGTCCCCTGGGCCCATTGTGACATCCCGGGGACCCCTTTTGTCCCCAGGGTCCATTGTGACATCCTGGGGCCTCCCTTTGTCCCGAGGGCCCATTGTGACATCGCAGGAGCCCCCATTGTCCCAAGGGCACATTGTTACATCCTGGGGACCCCCTTGTCCCCAGGGCCCATCGTGGCACCGTGGGGACCCCCCCTTTGTCTCCAGTGCCCATTGTGACATCCTTGGGACCCCCCTTGTCCCCAGGACCCGTTGTGACATCTTGGGGACCCCTATGTCACCAGAGCCCATTGTGATATCCTGGGGAGCCCCCTTTGTCCCCAGGGCCCATTGTGCACATCCTGTGGACCCCTCTTTGTCCCCAGGGCCCATTGTGATATCCTGGGGAGCCCTCTTTTTCCCCAGGGCCTATTGTGACATCCTGGGGACCCCCTTTGTCCCCCGGGCCCATTGTGACATCCTGAAGACCCCCTTTGTCCCCAGGGCCTATTGTGACATCCCAGGACCCCCCCTTTTCTCCAGGGCCCATTGTGACGTCCCAGGACCCCCTATTGTCCCCAGAGCCCATTGTGACATCCCAGGACCCCCCCATTGTCCCCAGGCCCCACTATACACATCCTGGGGTCCCCTTTTATCCCCAGGGCCATTGTGACATCATGGGGACCCCCTTTGTCCCCAGGGCCTATTGTGACATGCCAGGACCCCCCATTGTCCCCAGGGCCCATTGTGACACCGTGGAGACCCTCCTTGTCCTCAGGGCCCATTATGACATTCAGGGGACTCCTCTTTGTCCCCAGGGCCTATTGTGACATCCTGGGGACCCCCCTTTACTCCAGGGCCCATTGTGACGTCCCAGGACCCCCTATTGTTCCCAGGGCCCATTGTGACATTCTGGGGACCCCAAATGTCCCCAGGGCCCGTTGTGACATCCTGGGGACCCCCTTTGTCTCCAGGGCCTATTGTGACATCCTGGGGAGTACCCTTTATCCCCAGGGACCATTGTGACACTGTGGGGATCTCCTTTGTCCCCAGGGCCCATTGTGACATCCTGGGGACCCCCCCTTGTCCCCAGGGCCCATTATGAAATCCGGGGAACCCCCTGGTCTCCAGGGCCCATAGTGGTACCGTGGGGACTCGTCCTGTCACTTGGGTCCATTGTGACACCATGGGGACCCCGCCTTTGTCCCCAGTACCCATTGTGACATCCTGGGCACCCCTTTGTCCCCGGGGCCCATTGTGACATCCTGGGGACCCCCCTTTGTCCCCAAGGCCCATTGTGACACCGTGGGGACCCCACTTCTTTCCAGGACCCATTGTGGCATTCTGGGGACTTCCTTTGTCCCCAGGGCCCATTGTGACATCCTGGAGACCCCCTTTATCCCCAGAGCTCGTTGTCGCACCATGGGGACCCCCTTTGTCACTGGGGCCCATTGTGACATCCCAGGACCCCCCATTGTCCCCAGGGCCCATTGTGACACCGTGGGGACCCCGCCTTTTCCCCAGGGCCCATTGTGACGTCTCAGGACCCCCTTTGTCCCCAGGGCCCACTGTGGCACCATGGGGACCCCCTTTGTCCTCTGGGCCCATTGTGACATTCCAGGACCCCACTTTGTCCCCAGGGCCCATTGTGACAATTAAGGGACCCCCCTTGTCCCCAGGGCCCATTGTGACAATTAAGGGACCCCCTTTGTCCCCAGGGCCCATTTTGACATCCCAGGACCCCACTTTGTCCCCAGTGCTCATTGTGAAATTCTGGGGACCCCCCTTGTCCTCAGGGCTCATTGTGACAGCCGAGGACCTTACTTTGTCCCCAGGGCCCATTGTGACATCCCAGGACCCCCCACTGTCTCCAGTGCCCATTGTGACATCATGGGGACCACCCTTTTTCCCCAGGGCTCATTGTGACGTCCCAGGACCCCTCGTTGTCCCCAGGCCCCATCGTGACATCCTGGGGACCCCCCTTGTCTCCAGGGCCCATAGTGGCACTGTGGGGACTCATCACTTGGGCCCATTCTGACATCCTGGAGACCCCCCTTTATCCCCAGGGCCCATTGTGACACCGTGGAGACCCCATTTGTCACTGGGGCCCATTGTGACATCCCAGGACACCCCATTGTCCCCAGGGCCCACTGAGACATCCCGGCGACCACCCTTTGTCCCCAGGGCCCATTATGCACATTCAGGGGACACCCCTTTGTCCCCAAGGCCCATTGTGACATCCTGGGGAGACCCCATTGTCCCCAAGGCCCATTGTGGCACCATGGGGACCCCCTTTGTCCCCAGTGCCCATTGTGACATCTTAGGACCCCACTTTGTCCCCAGGGCCCATTGTGACATCCTGGGGACCACCTGTGTCCCCAGGGCCCATTGTGACATCCCAGGAGCCACCGTTGTCCCCAGGGCCCATTGTGACATCCTGGGGACCCCCGTTGTCCCCAGGGCCCATTGTGGCACCATGTGGACCCCCTTTTTCCCGAGGGCCCATTATAACGTCCCAGGACCCCCCATTGTCCCCTGGGCCCATTGTGACACTGTGGGGATCTCCTTTGTCCCCAGGGACCATTTTGACACTGTGGGGACCCCCTTTGTCCCCAGGGCCCATTGTGACATCCTGGGGAATCCCTTTGTCTCCAGGGCCCATTGTGACGTCCCAGGACCCTGCTTTGTCCCCGGGGCCCATTGTGACATCCTGGGGAACCGCTTTGTCCCCAGGACCCATTGTGACATCCTGGGGAACCGCTTTGTCCCCAGGACCCATTGTGACGTCCCAGGACCCCCCCTTGTCCCCAGGGCTCATTGTGATGTCCCAGGATCCCCATTGTCCCCAGAGCCCATTGTGATGTCCTGGGAACCCCCTTTGACCCCAGGGTCCATTGTGACACCATGGGGACCCCCTCTTGTCCCCAGGGACCATCATGGCACCGTGGGGACCCCCTTGTCACTGGGGACCCATTGTGACACTATGGGGACCCCCCTTTGTGCCCAGGGCCCATTGTAACATCCTGGGGACCCCCTTGCCTCCAGGGCCCCTTGTGACATCAAAGGATCACCCTTTGTCCCCAGGACCCATTGTGACATCCCAGGACCCCACTTACTCCCCAGGGCCCATTGTGGCACCATGAGGACCCCCTTTGTCACTGGTGCCCATTGTGACATCCCAGGACCCCCCATTGTCTGCAGAGCCCATTGTGACACTATAGGGACCCCCCTTGTCACTGAGGACCCATTGTGACACCATGGGCACCTCCCCTTGTTGTCAGAGCCCATCGTGACATCCCAAAACCCCCAATTGTCTCCAGGGCCCATTGTGACATCCTGGGGACCTCCCTTTCTCCCCAGGGCCCATTGTGACGTTCCAGGAACCCCCATTGTCCTCAGGGCCCATTGTGACACCATGGAGACCCCATTTGTCACTCGGGCCCATTGTGACATTCAGGGGACCCCCTTTGTCTTCAGGGCCCATTGTGACACCATGGAGACCCCATTTGTCACTCGGGCCCATTGTGACATCCTAGGACCCCCCATTGTCCCCAAGGCCCATTGCGACATCCTGGGGACCCCCCTTTGTCCTCAGGGCCCATTGTGACATTCAGGGCACCCCTCTTTGTCCCCAGGGCCCATTCTGATACCATGGGGACCACTTTGTCCCCAGGGCCCACTGTGACATCCTGGGGACGCCCTTTGTCCCCAGGGCCCATTTTGACACCATGTGCACCCCCCTTTGTGCCCAGGGCCGATTGTGACATCCTGGGGACCCTCTTTGTCCCCAGGGCCCATTGTGACATCCTGAAGACCCCCTTTGTCCCCAGGGCCTATTGTGACATGCCAGGACCCCCCATTGTCCCCAGGGCCCATTGTGACACCGTGGAGACCCTCCTTGTCCTCAGGGCCCATTATGACATTCAGGGGACTCCTCTTTGTCCCCAGGGCCTATTGTGACATCCTGGGGACCCCCCTTTACTCCAGGGCCCATTGTGACGTCCCAGGACCCCCTATTGTTCCCAGGGCCCATTGTGACATGCTGGGGACCCCAAATGTCCCCAGGGCCCGTTGTGACATCCTGGGGACCCCCTTTGTCTCCAGGGCCTATTGTGACATCCTGGGGAGTACCCTTTATCCCCAGGGACCATTGTGACACTGTGGGGATCTCCTTTGTCCCCAGGGACCATTGTGACACTGTGGGGACCCCCTTTGTCCCCAGGGCCCATTGTGACATCCTGGGGACCCCCCTTGTCCCCAGGGCCCATTGTGAAATCCGGGGAACCCCCTGGTCTCCAGGGCCCATAGTGGTACCGTGGGGACTCGTCCTGTCACTTGGGTCCATTGTGACACCATGGGGACCCCGCCTTTGTCCCCAGTACCCATTGTGACATCCTGGGGACCCCTTTGTCCCCGGGGACCATTGTGACATCCTGGGGACCCCCCTTTGTCCCCAAGGCCCATTGTGACACCGTGGGGACCCCACTTCTTTCCAGGACCCATTGTGGCATTCTGGGGACTTCCTTTGTCCCCAGGGCCCATTGTGACATCCTGGAGACCCCCTTTATCCCCAGAGCTCGTTGTCGGACCATGGGGACCCCCTTTGTCACTGGGGCCCATTGTGACATCCCAGGACCCCCCATTGTCCCCAGGGCCCATTGTGACACCGTGGGGACCCCGCCTTTTCCCCAGGGCCCATTGTGACGTCTCAGGACCCCCTTTGTCCCCAGGGCCCACTGTGGCACCATGGGGACCCCCTTTGTCCTCTGGGCCCATTGTGACATTCCAGGACCCCACTTTGTCCCCAGGGCCCATTGTGACAATTAAGGGACCCCCCTTGTCCCCAGGGCCCATTGTGACAATTAAGGGACCCCCTTTGTCCCCAGGGCCCATTTTGACATCCCAGGACCCCACTTTGTCCCCAGTGCTCATTGTGAAATTCTGGGGACCCCCCTTGTCCTCAGGGCTCATTGTGACAGCCGAGGACCTTACTTTGTCCCCAGGGCCCATTGTGACATCCCAGGACCCCCCACTGTCTCCAGTGCCCATTGTGAAATCATGGGGACCACCCTTTTTCCCCAGGGCTCATTGTGACGTCCCAGGACCCCTCGTTGTCCCCAGGCCCCATCGTGACATCCTGGGGACCCCCCTTGTCCCCAGGGCTTATTGTGACATCCTGGGGACCCCTTTGTCCCAGGGGCACATTGTGGCACCATGGGGACCCCCTTTATCCCCAGGGCCACTTGTGACATCCTGGGGACCCCCCTTTGTCCCCAGTGCCCATTATGACATTCTGGGGACCCCCTTTGTCCCAGGGGCACATTGTGGCACCACGGGGACCCCCTTTGTCACCGGGGCCCATTGTGACATCCCAGGACCCCAAGTTGTCCCCAGGGCCCATTGTGACAATAAAGGGACCCCCTTTGTCCCCAGGGCCCATTTTGACATCCCAGGACCCCACTTTGTCCCCAGTGCTCATTGTGAAATTCTGGGGACCCCCCTTATCCTCAGGGCTCATTGTGACAACCGAGGACCTTACTTTGTCCCCAGGGCCCATTGTGACATCCCAGGACCCCCCACTGTCTCCAGTGCCCATTGTGACATCATGGGGACCACCCTTTTTCCCCAGGGCTCATTGTGACGTCCCAGGACCCCTTGTTGTCCCCAGGCCCCATCGTGACATCCTGGGGACCCCCCTTGTCTCCAGGGCCCATAGTGGCACTGTGGGGACTCATCACTTGGGCCCATTGTGACATCCTGGAGACCCCCTTTATCCCCAGGGCCCATTGTGACACCGTGGAGACCCCATTTGTCACTGGGGCCCATTGTGACATCCCAGGACACCCCATTGTCCCCAGGGCCCACTGAGACATCCCGGCGACCACCCTTTGTCCCCAGGGCCCATTATGCACATTCAGGGGACACCCCTTTGTCCCCAAGGCCCATTGTGACATCCTGGGGAGACCCCATTGTCCCCAAGGCCCATTGTGGCACCATGGGGACCCCCTTTGTCCCCAGTGCCCATTGTGACATCTTAGGACCCCACTTTGTCCCCAGGGCCCATTGTGACATCCTGGGGACCACCTGTGTCCCCAGGGCCCATTGTGACATCCTGGGGACCCCCTTGTCCCCAGTGTCCATTGTGGCATCCTGGGACCCCCGTTGTCCCCAGGGCCCATTGTGGCACCATGTGGACCCCCTTTTTCCCGAGGGCCCATTATAACGTCCCAGGACCCCCCATTGTCCCCTGGGCCCATTGTGACACTGTGGGGATCTCCTTTGTCCCCAGGGACCATTGTGACACTGTGGGGACCCCCTTTGTCCCCAGGGCCCATTGTGACATCCTGGGGAATCCCTTTGTCTCCAGGGCCCATTGTGACGTCCCAGGACCCTGCTTTGTCCCAGGGGCCCATTGTGACATCCTGGGGAACCGCTTTGTCCCCAGGACCCATTGTGACGTCCCAGGACCCCCCCTTGTCCCCAGGGCTCATTGTGATGTCCCAGGATCCCCATTGTCCCCAGAGCCCATTGTGATGTCCTGGGAACCCCCTTTGACCCCAGGGTCCATTGTGACACCATGGGGACCCCCTCTTGTCCCCAGGGACCATCGTGGCACCGTGGGGACCCCCTTGTCACTGGGGACCCATTGTGACACTATGGGGACCCCCCTTTGTGCCCAGGGCCCATTGTAACATCCTGGGGACCCCCTTGCCTCCAGGGCCCCTTGTGACATCAAAGGATCACCCTTTGTCCCCAGGACCCATTGTGACATCCCAGGACCCCACTTACTCCCCAGGGCCCATTGTGGCACCATGAGGACCCCCTTTGTCACTGGTGCCCATTGTGACATCCCAGGACCCCCCATTGTCTGCAGAGCCCATTGTGACACTATAGGGACCCCCCTTGTCACTGAGGACCCATTGTGACACCATGGGCACCTCCCCTTGTCGTCAGAGCCCATCGTGACATCCCAAAACCCCCAATTGTCTCCAGGGCCCATTGTGACATCCTGGGGACCTCCCTTTCTCCCCAGGGCCCATTGTGATGTTCCAGGAACCCCCATTGTCCTCAGGGCCCATTGTGACATTCAGGGGACCCCCTTTGTCTTCAGGGCCCATTGTGACACCATGGAGACCCCATTTGTCACTCGGGCCCATTGTGACATCCTAGGACCCCCCATTGTCCCCAAGGCCCATTGCGACATCCTGGGGACCCCCCTTTGTCCTCAGGGCCCATTGTGACATTCAGGGCACCCCTCTTTGTCCCCAGGGCCCATTCTGATACCATGGGGACCACTTTGTCCCCAGGGCCCACTGTGACATCCTGGGGACGCCCTTTGTCCCCAGGGCCCATTTTGACACCATGTGCACCCCCCTTTGTGCCCAGGGCCGATTGTGACATCCTGGGGACACCCCATTGTCTCCAGGGCCCATTGTGAACATCCTGAGGACCCCCTTGTCCCCAGGGCCCATCGTGGCACCGTGGGGACCCCCCGTTGTCCCCAGGGCCTATAGTGACACCGTGGGTACCCCCTTTGTCCCCAGTGCCCATTGTGACATCCTGGGGACCCCCCTTGTCCCCAGGGCTTATTGTGACATCCTGGGGACCGCCTTTGTCCCCAGGGCCCATTGTGACATCCCAGGACCCCAAGTTGTCCCCAGGGACCATTGTGACACCGTGGGGACCCCCTTTGTCCTCAGGGCCCGTTGTGAACATCCTGGGGACCCCCTTGTCCACACGACCCATCGTGGCACCGTGGGGACCCCCCGTTGTCCCCAGGGCCTATAGTGACACCGTGGGTACCCCCTTTATCCCATGAGCCCATTGTGACATCCTGGGGACCCCCTTGTCCCCAGGGCCCATTGTGACACCATGGGGATCGCCTTTGTCCCCGTGGCCCATTGTGACATCCCAGGACCCCGCGTTGTCCCCAGTGCCCATTCTGACATCCTGGGGACCCCTTTGTCCCAGGGGCACATTTTGGCACCATGGGGACCCCCTTTATCCCCAGGGCCACTTGTGACATCCTGGGGACCCCCCTTGTCCCCAGTGCCCATTATGACATTCTGGGGACCCCCTTTGTCCCAGGGGCACATTGTGGCACCACGGGGACCCCCTTTGTCACCGGGGCCCATTGTGACATCCCAGGACCCCAAGTTGTCCCCAGGTCCCATTGTGACACCATGGGTACCCCCTTTGTGCCCAGGGCCCATTGTAACATCCTGGGGACCCCCTTGCCTCCAGGGCCCCTTGTGACATCAAAGGATCACCCTTTGTCCCCAGGACCCATTGTGACATCCCAGGACCCCACTTACTCCCCAGGGCCCATTGTGGCACCATGAGGACCCCCTTTGTCACTGGTGCCCATTGTGACATCCCAGGACCCCCCATTGTCTGCAGAGCCCATTGTGACACTATAGGGACCCCCCTTGTCACTGAGGACCCATTGTGACACCATGGGCACCTCCCCTTGTCGTCAGAGCCCATCGTGACATCCCAAAACCCCCAATTGTCTCCAGGGCCCATTGTGACATCCTGGGGACCTCCCTTTCTCCCCAGGGCCCATTGTGATGTTCCAGGAACCCCCATTGTCCTCAGGGCCCATTGTGACATTCAGGGGACCCCCTTTGTCTTCAGGGCCCATTGTGACACCATGGAGACCCCATTTGTCACTCGGGCCCATTGTGACATCCTAGGACCCCCCATTGTCCCCAAGGCCCATTGCGACATCCTGGGGACCCCCCTTTGTCCTAAAGGCCCATTGTGACATTCAGGGCACCCCTCTTTGTCCCCAGGGCCCATTCTGATACCATGGGGACCACTTTGTCCCCAGGGCCCACTGTGACATCCTGGGGACGCCCTTTGTCCCCAGGGCCCATTTTGACACCATGTGCACCCCCCTTTGTGCCCAGGGCCGATTGTGACATCCTGGGGACACCCCATTGTCTCCAGGGCCCATTGTGAACATCCTGAGGACCCCCTTGTCCCCAGGGCCCATCGTGGCACCGTGGGGACCCCCCGTTGTCCCCAGGGCCTATAGTGACACCGTGGGTACCCCCTTTGTCCCCAGTGCCCATTGTGACATCCTGGGGACCCCCCTTGTCCCCAGGGCTTATTGTGACATCCTGGGGACCGCCTTTGTCCCCAGGGCCCATTGTGACATCCCAGGACCCCGCGTTGTCCCCAGTGCCCATTCTGACATCCTGGGGACCCCTTTGTCCCAGGGGCACATTTTGGCACCATGGGGACCCCCTTTATCCCCAGGGCCACTTGTGACATCCTGGGGACCCCCCTTGTCCCCAGTGCCCATTATGACATTCTGGGGACCCCCTTTGTCCCAGGGGCACATTGTGGCACCACGGGGACCCCCTTTGTCACCGGGGCCCATTGTGACATCCTGGGGACCCCCTTGTCGCCAGGGCCCATCATGGCACCGTGGGGCCCCCCCTTTGTCCCCAGTGCCCATTGTGACATCCTGGGGACCCCCCTTGTCCTCATGGCTTATTGTGACACCCTGGGACCACCTTTGTCCCCAGGGCCCATTGTGACGTCCCAGGACCCCCCATTGTCCCCAGGGACCATTGTGACATCCTGGGGACCCCCTTTGTCCCAAGACCCCATTGTGACATCCTGGGGACCCCGCCTTGTCCCCAAAGCCCATTGTGACATCCTGGGGACCCTCTTTGTCCCCAGGGCCCATTGTGGCACCATGGGGACACCCTTTGTCACTGGGGCCAGTTGTGACATCCCAGGACCCCACTTTGTCCCCAGGGCTTATTGTGATACCATGGGGACCCCCCTTGTCCCCAGGGCCCATTGTGACATTCAGGGGGACTCCTCTTTGTCCCCAGGGCCTATTGTGTCATCCTGGGGATCTCCCCTTGTCTCTAGGGCCCATTGTGAGACTGTGGAAGACCCCCTTTGTCCCCAAGTCCCATTGTGACGTCCCAGGACGCCTCGTTGTCCCCAGGACCCATTGTGACTCCATGGGAACCCCCCCTTGTCCCCAGGGCCCATTGTGACATCCTGGGACCCCCCTTTGTCCCCAGTGCTCATTGTGAAATCCTGGGGACCCACTTTGTCCCCAGGGCCCATTGTGGCACCATGGGGAGCGCCTTTGTCACTGGGGACCATTGTGACATTCCAGGATTTTACTTTGTCCCCGGGGCCCATTGTGACATCCTGGGGATCCCCCTTTGTCGCCAGGGCCCACTGTGACACCGTGGGCACCCTCTTTGTCCCATGGGCCCATTGTGACCTTCAAGGGACCCCCCATTGTCCCCAGGGCCCATTGTGACATCCTGGGTACCCCCTTTGTCCCCAAGACCCATTGTGACATCCTAGTACCCCCCGCAGTCCCCAGGGCCCATTGTGACATCCTGGGGATCCCTTTGGCCCCAGGGCCCATTGTGACAGGGCGGGGATCCCCCTTGTCCCCAGGGCCCATTGTGAAACCGTGGGGACCCTCTTGTCCCCAGGGCCCATTGTGGCACCGTGGAGACCCCCCCTTTGTCTCCAGTGCCCATTGTGACATCCTGGGGACCCCCTTTGTCCCCAGTGCTCATTGTGACAGGGTGGGACCCCCCTTGTACCCAGGGCCCGTTGTGACATCCTGGGGACCCCCTTTGTCCCCAGGGCCTATTGTGACATCCTGGGGAGTCCCCTTTATCCCCAGGGCCCATTGTGACATCCTGGGGACCCCCTTTGTCCCTAGGGTTCATTGTGACATCCCAGGACCCCCATTGTCCCCAGGGCCCATTGTGAACAACCTGGGGACCCCCCTTTTTCCCCGGGCCCATTGTGGCGTCCCAGGATGCTTCGTTGTCCCCTGGGCCCATTGTGACATCCCGGGGACCCCTTTTGTCCCCAGGGTCCATTGTGACATCCTGGGGCCTCCCTTTGTCCCCAGTGCCCATTGTGACATCCTGGGGACCCCCCTTGTCCTCATGGCTTATTGTGACACCCTGGGACCGCTTTTGTCCCCAGGGCCCATTGTGATGTCCCAGGACCCCCCATTGTCCCCAGGGACCATTGTGACATCCTGGGGACCCCCTTTGTCCCAAGACCCCATTGTGACATCCTGGGGACCCCGCCTTGTCCCCAAAGCCCATTGTGACATCCTGGGGACCCTCTTTGTCCCCAGGGCCCATTGTGGCACCATGGGGACACCCTTTGTCACTGGGGCCAGTTGTGACATCCCAGGACCCCACTTTGTCCCCAGGGCTTATTGTGATACCATGGGGACCCCCCTTGTCCCCAGGGCCCATTGTGACATTCAGGGGGACTCCTCTTTGTCCCCAGGGCCTATTGTGTCATCCTGGGGATCTCCCCTTGTCTCTAGGGCCCATTGTGAGACTGTGGAAGACCCCCTTTGTCCCCAAGTCCCATTGTGACGTCCCAGGACGCCTCGTTGTCCCCAGGACCCATTGTGACTCCCTGGCAACCCCCCCTTGTCCCCAGGGCCCATTGTGACATCCTGGGACCCCCCTTTGTCCCCAGTGCTCATTGTGAAATCCTGGGGACCCACTTTGTCCCCAGGGCCCATTGTGGCACCATGGGGAGCGCCTTTGTCACTGGGGACCATTGTGACATTCCAGGATTTTACTTTGTCCCCGGGGCCCATTGTGACATCCTGGGGATCCCCCTTTGTCGCCAGGGCCCACTGTGACACCGTGGGCACCCTCTTTGTCCCATGGGCCCATTGTGACCTTCAAGGGACCCCCCATTGTCCCCAGGGCCCATTGTGACATCCTGGGTACCCCCTTTGTCCCCAAGACCCATTGTGACATCCTAGTACCCCCCGCAGTCCCCAGGGCCCATTGTGACATCCTGGGGATCCCTTTGGCCCCAGGGCCCATTGTGACAGGGCGGGGATCCCCCTTGTCCCCAGGGCCCATTGTGAAACCGTGGGGACCCTCTTGTCCCCAGGGCCCATTGTGACAGGGCGGGGATCCCCCTTGTCCCCAGGGCCCATTGTGAAACCGTGGGGACCCTCTTGTCCCCAGGGCCCATTGTGGCACCGTGGAGACCCCCCCTTTGTCTCCAGTGCCCATTGTGACATCCTGGGGACCCCCTTTGTCCCCAGTGCTCATTGTGACAGGGTGGGACCCCCCTTGTACCCAGGGCCCGTTGTGACATCCTGGGGACCCCCTTTGTCCCCAGGGCCTATTGTGACATCCTGGGGAGTCCCCTTTATCCCCAGGGCCCATTGTGACATACTGGGGACCCCCTTTGTCCCTAGGGTTCATTGTGACATCCCAGGACCCCCATTGTCCCCAGGGCCCATTGTGAACAACCTGGGGACCCCCCTTTTTCCCCGGGCCCATTGTGGCGTCCCAGGATGCTTCGTTGTCCCCTGGGCCCATTGTGACATCCCGGGGACCCCTTTTGTCCCCAGGGTCCATTGTGACATCCTGGGGCCTCCCTTTGTCCCCAGGGCCCATTGTGATATCGCAGGAGCCCCAATTGTCCCAAGGGCACATTGTTACATCCTGGGGACCCCCTTGTCCCCAGGGCCCATCGTGGCACCGTGGGGACCCCCCCTTTGTCTCCAGTGCCCATTGTGACATCCTTGGGACCCCCCTTGTCCCCAGGACCCGTTGTGACATCTTGGGGACCCCTATGTCACCAGAGCCCATTGTGATATCCTGGGGAGCCCCCTTTGTCCCCAGGGCCCATTGTGCACATCCTGTGGACCCCTCTTTGTCCCCAGGGCCCATTGTGATATCCTGGGGAGCCCTCTTTTTCCCCAGGGCCTATTGTGACATCCTGGGGACCCCCTTTGTCCCCCGGGCCCATTGTGACATCCTGAAGACCCCCTTTGTCCCCAGGGCCTATTGTGACATGCCAGGACCCCCCCTTTTCTCCAGGGCCCATTGTGACGTCCCAGGACCCCCTATTGTCCCCAGAGCCCATTGTGACATCCCAGGACCCCCCATGGTCCCCAGGCCCCATTATACACATCCTGGGGTCCCCCTTTATCCCCAGGGCCATTGTGACACCATGGGGACCCCCTTTGTCCCCAGGACCCACTGTGACGTCCCAGGATGCCCCATTGTCCCCTGGGCCCATTGTGAAATCATGGGGACCCCCTTTGTCCCCAGGGCCTATTGTGACATCCCAGGACCCCCCATTGTCCCCAGGGCCCATTGTGACACCGTGGAGACCCTCCTTGTCCTCAGGGCCCATTATGACATTCAGGGGACTCCTCTTTGTCCCCAGGGCCTATTGTGACATCCTGGGGACCCCCCTTTACTCCAGGGCCCATTGTGACGTCCCAGGACCCCCTATTGTTTCCAGGGCCCATTGTGACATTCTGGGGACCCCAAATGTCCCCAGGGCCCATTGTGACATTCTGGGGACCCCTCTTTGTCCCCAGGGCCCATTGTGGCACCATGGGGACCCCCTTTGTTCCCAGGGCCTATTGTGACATCCCAGAACCCCAATTTGTCCTCAGGGCCCATTGTGACATCCTGGGGACCCCCTTGTCCCCAGGGCCCATCGTGGAACCGAGGGGACCCCCCCCCCCTAGTCCCCAGGGCCCATTGTGGCACCATGGACACCCCCTTTGTCCCCAGGGCCCATTGTGACATCCCAGGACCCCACCTTCTCCCCAGGGTCCCTTCTGACAGGGTGGGGACCCCCCTTTCTCCCCAGGGCTCATTGTGACGTCCCAGGACCCCTCGTTGTCCCCAGTGCCCATTGTGACATCCTGGGGACCCCACTTCTTTCCAGGACCCATTGTGGCATTCTGGGGACTTCCTTTGTCCCCAGGGCCCATTGTGACATCCTGGAGACCCCCTTTATCCCCAGAGCTCGTTGTCGCACCATGGGGACCCCCTTTGTCACTGGGGCCCATTGTGACATCCCAGGACCCCCCATTGTCCCCAGGGCCCATTGTGACACCGTGGGGACCCCGCCTTTTCCCCAGGGCCCATTGTGACGTCTCAGGACCCCCTTTGTCCCCAGGGCCCACTGTGGCACCATGGGGACCCCCTTTGTCCTCTGGGCCCATTGTGACATTCCAGGACCCCACTTTGTCCCCAGGGCCCATTGTGACAATTAAGGGACCCCCCTTGTCCCCAGGGCCCATTGTGACAATTAAGGGACCCCCTTTGTCCCCAGGGCCCATTTTGACATCCCGGGACCCCACTTTGTCCCCAGTGTTCATTGTGAAATTCTGGGGACCCCCCTTGTCCTCAGGGCTCATTGTGACAGCCGAGGACCTTACTTTGTCCCCAGGGCCCATTGTGACATCCCAGGACCCCCCACTGTCTCCAGTGCCCATTGTGACATCATGGGGACCACCCTTTTTCCCCAGGGCTCATTGTGACGTCCCAGGACCCCTCGTTGTCCCCAGGCCCCATCGTGACATCCTGGGGACCCCCCTTGTCTCCAGGGCCCATAGTGGCACTGTGGGGACTCATCACTTGGGCCCATTGTGACATCCTGGAGACCCCCCTTTATCCCCAGGGCCCATTGTGACACCGTGGAGACCCCATTTGTCACTGGGGCCCATTGTGACATCCCAGGACACCCCATTGTCCCCAGGGCCCACTGAGACATCCCGGCGACCACCCTTTGTCCCCAGGGCCCATTATGCACATTCAGGGGACACCCCTTTGTCCCCAAGGCCCATTGTGACATCCTGGGGAGACCCCATTGTCCCCAAGGCCCATTGTGGCACCATGGGGACCCCCTTTGTCCCCAGTGCCCATTGTGACATCTTAGGACCCCACTTTGTCCCCAGGGCCCATTGTGACATCCTGGGGACCACCTGTGTCCCCAGGGCCCATTGTGACATCAGGAGCCACCGTTGTCCCCAGGGCCCATTGTGACATCCTGGGGACCCCCTTGTCCCCAGTGTCCATTGTGGCATCCATGTGGACCCCCGTTGTCCCCAGGGCCCATTGTGGCACCATGTGGACCCCCTTTTTCCCGAGGGCCCATTATAACGTCCCAGGACCCCCCATTGTCCCCTGGGCCCATTGTGACACTGTGGGGATCTCCTTTGTCCCCAGGGACCATTGTGACACTGTGGGGACCCCCTTTGTCCCCAGGGCCCATTGTGACATCCTGGGGAATCCCTTTGTCTCCAGGGCCCATTGTGACGTCCCAGGACCCTGCTTTGTCCCCGGGGCCCATTGTGACATCCTGGGGAACCGCTTTGTCCCCAGGACCCATTGTGACGTCCCAGGACCCCCCCTTTTCCCCAGGGCTCATTGTGATGTCCCAGGATCCCCATTGTCCCCAGAGCCCATTGTGATGTCCTGGGAACCCCCTTTGACCCCAGGGTCCATTGTGACACCATGGGGACCCCCTCTTGTCCCCAGGGCCCATCGTGGCACCGTGGGGACCCCCTTGTCACTGGGGACCCATTGTGACACTATGGGGACCCCCCTTTGTGCCCAGGGCCCATTGTAACATCCTGGGGACCCCCTTGCCTCCAGGGCCCCTTGTGACATCAAAGGATCACCCTTTGTCCCCAGGACCCATTGTGACATCCCAGGACCCCACTTACTCCCCAGGGCCCATTGTGGCACCATGAGGACCCCCTTTGTCACTGGTGCCCATTGTGACATCCCAGGACCCCCCATTGTCTGCAGAGCCCATTGTGACACTATAGGGACCCCCCTTGTCACTGAGGACCCATTGTGACACCATGGGCACCTCCCCTTGTCGTCAGAGCCCATCGTGACATCCCAAAACCCCCAATTGTCTCCAGGGCCCATTGTGACATCCTGGGGACCTCCCTTTCTCCCCAGGGCCCATTGTGACGTTCCAGGAACCCCCATTGTCCTCAGGGCCCATTGTGACATTCAGGGGACCCCCTTTGTCTTCAGGGCCCATTGTGACACCATGGAGACCCCATTTGTCACTCGGGCGCATTGTGACGTCCTAGGACCCCCCATTGTCCCCAAGGCCCATTGCGACATCCTGGGGACCCCCCTTTGTCCTCAGGGCCCATTGTGACATTCAGGGCACCCCTCTTTGTCCCCAGGGCCCATTCTGATACCATGGGGACCACTTTGTCCCCAGGGCCCACTGTGACATCCTGGGGACGCCCTTTGTCCCCAGGGCCCATTTTGACACCATGAGCACCCCCCTTTGTGCCCAGGGCCGATTGTGACATACTGGGGACCCTCTTTGTCCCCAGGGCCCATTGTGACATCCTGGGGAGACCCCATTGTCTCCAGGGCCCATTGTGAACATCCTGGGGACCCCCTTGTCCCCAGGGCCCATCGTGGCACCGTGGGGACCCCCCGTTGTCCCCAGGGCCTATAGTGACACCGTGGGTACCCCCTTTGTCCCCAGTGCCCATTGTGACATCCTGGGGACCCCCCTTGTCCCCAGGGCTTATTGTGACATCCTGGGGACCGCCTTTGTCCCCAGGGCCCATTGTGACATCCCAGGACCCCAAGTTGTCCCCAGGGACCATTGTGACACCGTGGGGACCCCCTTTGTCCTCAGGGCCCGTTGTGAACATCCTGGGCGACCCCCTTGTCCACACGACCCATCGTGGCACCGTGGGGACCCCCCGTTGTCCCCAGGGCCTATAGTGACACCGTGGGTACCCCCTTTATCCCATGAGCCCATTGTGACATCCTGGGGACCCCCTTGTCCCCAGGGCCCATTGTGACACCATGGGGATCGCCTTTGTCCCCGTGGCCCATTGTGACATCCCAGGACCCCGCGTTGTCCCCAGGGCCCATTCTGACATCCTGGGGACCCCCCTTGTCCCCAGGGCTTATTGTGACATCCTGGGGACCCCTTTGTCCCAGGGGCACATTGTGGCACCATGGGGACCCCCTTTATCCCCAGGGCCACTTGTGACATCCTGGGGACCCCCCTTGTCCCCAGTGCCCATTATGACATTCTGGGGACCCCCTTTGTCCCAGGGGCACATTGTGGCACCACGGGGACCCCCTTTGTCACCGGGGCCCATTGTGACATCCCAGGACCCCAAGTTGTCCCCAGGGCCCATTGTGACACCATGGGTACCCCCTTTGTCCCATGGGCCCATTGTGACATCCTGGGGACCCCCTTGTCGCCAGGGCCCATCATGGCCCCGTCGGGACCCCCCTTTGTCCCCAGTGCCCATTGTGACATCCTGGGGACCCCCCTTGTCCCCATGGCTTATTGTGACACCCTGGGACAACCTTTGTCCCCAGGGCCCATTGTGATGTCCCAGGACCCCCCATTGTCCCCAGGGACCATTGTGACATCCTGGGGACCCCCTTTGTCCCAAGACCCCATTGTGACATCCTGGGGACCCCGCCTTGTCCCCAAAGCCCATTGTGACATCCTGGGGACCCTCTTTGTCCCCAGGGCCCATTGTGGCACCATGGGGACACCCTTTGTCACTGGGGCCAGTTGTGACATCCCAGGACCCCACTTTGTCCCCAGGGCTTATTGTGATACCATGGGGACCCCCCTTGTCCCCAGGGCCCATTGTGACATTCAGGGGGACTCCTCTTTGTCCCCAGGGCCTATTGTGTCATCCTGGGGATCTCCCCTTGTCTCTAGGGCCCATTGTGAGACTGTGGAAGACCCCCTTTGTCCCCAAGTCCCATTGTGACGTCCTAGGACGCCTCGTTGTCCCCAGGACCCATTGTGACTCCATGGGAACCCCCCCTTGTCCCCAGGGCCCATTGTGACATCCTGGGACCCCCCTTTGTCCCCAGTGCCCATTGTGAAATCCTGGGGACCCACTTTGTCCCCAGGGCCCATTGTGGCACCATGGGGAGCGCCTTTGTCACTGGGGACCATTGTGACATTCCAGGATTTTACTTTGTCCCCGGGGCCCATTGTGACATCCTGGGGATCCCCCTTTGTCGCCAGGGCCCACTGTGACACCGTGGGCACCCTCTTTGTCCCATGGGCCCATTGTGACCCTCAAGGGACCCCCCATTGTCCCCAGGGCCCATTGTGACATCCTGGGTACCCCCTTTGTCCCCAAGACCCATTGTGACATCCTAGTACCCCCCGCAGTCCCCAGGGCCCATTGTGACACCATGGGGATCGCCTTTGTCCCCGTGGCCCATTGTGACATCCCAGGACCCCGCGTTTTCCCCAGGGCCCATTCTGACATCCTGGGGACCCCCCTTTTCTCCAGGTCCCATTGTGACATCCCAGGACCCCCTATTGTTCCCTGGGCCCATTGTGAAATCCTGGAGACACCCTCTTTTTCCCCAAGGCCCATTGTGACATCCCAGGACCCCCCATTGTCCCCAGGCCCCATTATGCACATCCTGCGGTCCCCCTTTATCCCCCAGCCCCATTCTGACACTGTGGGGACCCCCGTTGTCCCCAGGACCCATTGTGACATCCTGGGGACCCCCTTTGTCCCCAGGGCCTATTGTGACATCCCAGAATCCCCCATTGTCCCCAGGGCTCATTGTGACATCGTGGGGACCCCCCCTTTTTCTCCAGTGCCCATTGTGACATCCTGGGGACCCCCCTTTGTTTCCAGGGCCCATTGTGACGTTCAGGGGAACCCCCTTTGTCCCCAGGGCCCATTGTGACATCCTGGGGACTCCCTTTGTCCCCAGGGCCCATTGTGACATCCCAGGACCCCCCATTGTACCCAGGGCCCATTGTGACATCCTGGGAACCCCCTTGTCCCCAGGGCCCATCGTGGCAGCGTGGGGACCCTCCCCTTTTTCTCCAGTGCCAATTGTGACATCCTTGGGACCCCTCTTGTCCTCAGAGCCCATTGTGACATCCTGGGGAGCCCCCTTTGTCCCCAGGGCCCATTGTGACATCCCAGGACCCCCCCATTTTCCCCAGGGCGCATTGTGACATCTTGGGGACCCCCTTTGTCCCCAGGGGCCATTGTGACATACCAGGACCCACCCTTGTCCCCAGAGTCCATTGTGACATCCTGGGCAGCCCCCTTTGTCCCCAGGCCCATTGTGACATCCTGGGGACCCTGTTGTCTCAAGGGCCCATTGTGACACCGTGGGGACCCCCTTTGTCACTGGGGCCCATTGTGGCATACCAGGACTCCACTTTGTCCCCAGGGCCCATTGTGACACCATGGGGACCCCTTTGTCCCCAGGACCCATTGTGACATCCCATGACCCCCCTTGTCCCCAGGGCCCATTGTGACATCCTGGGGACCCCTTTGTCCCCAGGCACCATTGTGACAGGGCGGGACAGCCCTTGTCTCCAAGGCCCATTGTGACATCATGGGGATCCCGTTTGTGCCCAGGGCCCATTGTTACATCCTGGGGACCCCCTTTGTCCCCAGAGGCCATTGTGACATCCGGGGGACCCCCCTTGTCCCCAGAGCCCATTGTGATATTCAGGGGACCCCCTCTTTTTCCCCAGGGCCTGTTGTGACATCCTTGGGACCTCGTTTGTCCCCAGGGCCCATTGTTGTACCATGGGGACCCCCTTTGTCCCCAGGGCCCATTGTGGCACCATGGTGAACCCCTTTGTCACTGGGGCTCATTGTGACATCCCAGGACCCCCCGTTGTCCCCAGGGCCCATTGTGACATCCTGGGTCCCCCTTTGTCCCTGTCGAGGGTTAAGATTGCGGGGTGACAATCAAACCCTGCCAGATGTGTTGTCAACTTCCTCTCCCCCCCACTTTCCCCTTTTGCCCCTCCCTCTTCCCCCTTCCCACTCAGCACAGGCGATCGGGAGGGGAAGAAGCACAGAGGGGAGAGAGCTGGAAAAGTTCAAGATGTTTTACTGATGCTACTGATGAGAACAGAGAAAATAATACAAATATACAAAACCCATCTTGTAAGTCTGAGCAACTGCAGAGCCAGCACCCAAAGTCCTGGACTGGACTCTGCAGCCAACCGGAGCTGGATTCAGTCTCTCACTGGCCTCCGTTCGCAGGGACGACCAGCAAGGTCCTCTCCTAATGTCAGCCATGAGCAGAAGGGAAGGAAAAAGGCAAAAGGGAAGGAAAAGGGACAAGATCCTCGTGATCTCCCGCTTTTATATGAAGTATTCACGTGAACGGAATGTTATACACAGTTGGTCACCGGTTTCTCGTTGCCCCTCTCGCGAGATGTCCATCTGTGCTTGTCAATAAGTTTCCATTCCATTGCTGGGTTTGCCAAAACATGTGTCTGGTTCTCCAGGAAAATGCAGCTGACATGAAGGCTTTGGCTGACAGGCAAATTCACTAAAAGAGAAACTTGTTTTTAACAAAACCAGGACAGGTGGGGGCGCAGAGGCTGCTGAGACATGGAGATGGACTGGGACACGGAGGTGGGCTGGGACATAGAGATAGGCTGGGACATGGATGGCCTGGGTCACAGAGACTGCTGGGATGTGCAGACGGGCTGGGTCATGGGCACGAGTCAGAGCCAGCACAGGAGCAGGGAGGCTGGGGCAGCTCCATCCTGCAGACGTGCTTGTCCTGGCCATGCCAGCCATGGGATACGTGCCCCAGCACAGACACACACCCGTGGGACACACAGCTGGCCACAGGGACCCCAGAGACACACGCACGCCCCGTGCCATCATTCCAGTTCGTTGGTGGAGCCGTGGGGGTCACTGGGGTGGCGGTGGCGGTGGCCAAGGGTGGCGAGGGTGGCACCGAGGTGCTCACAGTCCAAACTGATCACTGTGTTTAAAAAGATAATCGAGGGGGAAGGGCAACCAAAGAGCCAGGAATCCATATTTCAAATAAATCAATAAGGTGAGAGGGTTGTTAATTAGATGAATGAGACAGGTAAACTGAGGCCAGCCCTGGGGAGTCTGTAACCCCTGCAGTGCCAAGCGCTGGGGAGCAGGGCAGGGAATGTGCAGCTGGGGTTGGTGGATGTGTAAGCGGGGGCTTTTTGTCCCATTCCCTGTGCTGTCTTTGGGTAGAACACCTGGTCTTGCCAAATCGTTTATAAAATACGCTTTGCTGAGAGATCCTGCCCGGGGCTGTTCTCTTGGCAAGGGGATTGTTTCCCACAGCAGGGTTTGGCAGCAGAAGTTGGGCAGGACAAGAGGGCCCATGAGGTCAGAAAGCACAGCAGAGCTGGAACGTGGGGTCACGGGCACCAAACCCAGCTCGGGTGGAGCCAAGAGGGTGCCCTCGTGTGCAGGGCCCAAAGCGCCATCTGTAGCATCTGCCCGTCCTTCTGAGTGCCCAGAGCCTCCCTCTTGGGGCCAAATCCTCATGTTTAGGGTCCCAACGTGTCTTTCATCACCCACGGCCTTTGGTCAGGGCCCGCAGCTTCATTTTCAGGTGGAGCTCGCTGCCTGGCAACAACCGCCCGGAAGTCTGTGGACAGCCAGGGGATGAAATGCAGCCAATCACATTTGAGGAGGCGGGGTAAGTCATGTGATTGAAACGTAAGCAGCCAATCGAGATTTGAGACCTGCATGACAGTTGGCGACAGTTGGACAAACTGGGCAGCGCTCAGGGGCGGGCTGTGCTGGCTGCACCAATCACACCTGGTGGGAGTGCAGCACAGGGATGATTGACAAATAGTCTGACCAATCATTTGGTGGGGGGAGCCAGTGGGGAAATCCCAGACAGCCAATCAGAGGAAACAGCAGCTCAGGGAAGGCGGACACTGTGGAGGGAGTAACCCCTCAGGCAGCCAATCAGAGAGAGTATCACCTCAGGGCATGGTGAGCCTCAAACCAGGACAGAATCACTGCCCAGGCAGCCAATCAGCTGCAGGATCAGCTCAGGGGAGGAGACTGACAGCCCTCCCGACCAATGGTGGCGCAGCCCAGGCTGAGCAGGCGGTTGCTCTGCAGGCGGCCAGCGTGAGCTTTGCCATGGCGCCCGTGGAGCTGCCCGAGGCCGAGCAGCGCCCGGCCCAGCCCTGGGGCCCTTTTTCCTCCCTCTGGGGCCCTGGAGATGTCTTGCTGCCTCTGGCCCAGGTGTGTGTGGGCTGCTCTGGCCTTGTTCTCCTGGGCGGGGGAGGGGGCAGGGGGCACTTTCTGGAGAGGAGCTGCTGGGGCTGGAGCTGGAGAGAGCAGGAGAAGGGGAAGCAGCTGGAGGGTGGAGTGCAGGGGATCCCCACAGCTGCTGCTGCAGCTGCACCAGAGACAGCTGCCCCTCTGGGTGAGGAAGAGTCCCTGTGAGCAGCCTCAGCAGAGCAGATCACAAACGTGCACCGCAGGGTCTGTGTAAGTGGGGAAAATCACTGTCCGGCCGTATAGTGTGTGTGTGTGTGGGGTGCGTCTGGGGAGCCTCGTGCTGTGAGAGCTGTCAGACACCCATGTGTTCTCTTAGGTGCAGGATGGACAAACGGCTGGAGCTACAGAATAGGAGGGGAGGGAAAGACAGGCAGACAGAAGGGCCTGAACTCCACAGCTTGCCTGGCAGTGCAGAGAGCAGGAACTGTGGTGAGTCCTGGGCCCTTGGGGTCGTTTCATCCTGTTTTGTGCTCCAGTCCCTCCCTGCTCCCTCCTCTTTCCTACTGTGTCCTTCTTCCTCTTCATCTCTTCTGTCTCTGCCCCTCTCTGCTTCTTCCTCACCGTTTCCTCCACCCTTCTCCAACTCTGTGCAGGGTTTCTCGTGGTTTGCAGTGTCTGCTTTTGAGAGGAACGTATTCCTGACTGTCTCCATCTCTGTATGGTGAAGCTTTCTGCCTGCACTATGATTTTGCTGGGCTGTGAGGCTGTGTTGGAGCAGCAGAGGTCAGAAGTGGTGGCTTTAAAGGCATTGAAGCTGTGGTCAAACTAGCAGGAAAAGCTGGTTTCTTCCCAGAGAGCTGCCTGACAAATATAGCTACAAGTAAAGACCCTTGAAGTTGGCTTTTTTTATTTAAATTTACTATTAATATGTAGCTTTTGGGATTGATTGATTGATTGATTTCTGGGAAGCAAGAAGTGAGAGCCTGTGCACTCCCACAGGCAGAGCTGCCTCCCAAAATAGGTGCCCCCTTCTCCACTTCTGTTCCTTCCATGCTGGTGTAGCACAAGGCCATGCAGCAGTGTGCAGATGTGGTGATTCCAATGTGACTGTGAGGTCAGAGCCCCTCGGTGACGTGCTGTGCTGTGTCTTGGCAGCAGCAGCATCATGGGGCGAGCGTGGGGGCCATGGTCCTCACCCTGTTCCTCCTCCTGGTGTCCCTGCCAGCCCGGGACGCCCAGGCTGCTCCAGCCGAGCGCAGGGAGCAGGTGGGCGAGCAGGGGCAGCACCCAGCCCCGAGCAGCTCAGCAGGGCAGCAGTGGGGCCAGGGCTGGGGCTGGGGCCGGGAGAGCAGCCGGGCTGGGCCGGGCAGGGCGAGCCAGGCAGCACCAGGGTGTGGGCAGGGGGCAGACACCCGCAGGGAGGGGAGAGGGGCTGCGGCTGCTTCAGGGGCAGGTTCTGGGCAAGCAGGGGCTGGGAGTGCTGGCACAGGGCAGAAACCAGCACTGAGTCCCTGTGGGGCCCTCCCTGCCCCCCAGCCTCGTGCCACACGGCCCCATCCCAGGGCGCGCTTTGAGCCTTTGGGCCCGTTGCAAATCAAAGCTGGGATTGCTTTGGCACTTTGGGCCACTTTAGAGCTAAACCTGGGCACATTTGTGCCCTTTGGGATCGTTTCTGCCTATATCTGGGAGTTCTTTGGTTTTCCAGTTTTGTTTATACCCAAAGCTGGGGGTGTTTGGGCCATTTTTGGCCATTTTTTTACCCAAATCTGGGCATACTTCGACTCTTTGGTCCAGTTTCACCCTGAATCTGGGGATGTTATACCCCTTTTTGGCCAGTTTTGCTCAAATCTAGTGGTGCTTTGGTTTTTTCTGCCTCTCTTGACCCGATATACTCAGGTGCTTTTGCCCATTTTTTCCCCTGATATGGGCACTGTGATCCCAAATATGGGATGTTTTCATGTTTGCCGACAGCTTTGCACCCAAGTGTGGATGTTTTTGCCTCTTTGGGCCACTTTTTGCCCAAATACTCAGATTGTTTTGCCTGTATTGACCAATTTAGCCCCCAAATATTTGGAATATTTTGTCATTTTGCCAGTTTTTTCCCCAAATACGTCTATTTTTCTGCAAGATATGGGCACTGTTGTCCTAAATATGTTGTGTTGTGTTTTGTTTTTTCTCTCTTGTCTATGTCCTCTTTTACCTGGAATGCAGGAGTGTTGCTCGGTGAGCCTGGAAACCTCTCTGATCTGTGCTTGACTCCAGGACATGGCCTTGGCAGAGTTGATCGAGCTTCTCAGCTGGGTCCTGGTTAGGAGCCTTGGGCTGTCCCAGAGGTGAGTTGTCACTGTCTGTCTGCTTGAGCGAATAAACACTCGTGTTTTAATAGGTTATTCGTGTGTGATTGTACCCAAGATCCTCTCAGAGGCTTTCCAAAAGCTTTTTGTGCCTTGGTGGTATTACACAGACAAGTCATGAATGTTCAATTTGCCTGAAAACCTGCTAGGTCTCAGCAAAAAGGTCACCCGTGCTCTGTTTCTAGCTGTGGGAACACACACCTCTGTATGTGTCTCGTGTCATTATCTCACCCTCTCCCATCACAGCAGGTGACTGAGGAAGCAGGAGATCACAACGTGCCATGGAAGCTCCCACCCGTGTTTGACTCCCTGTTTGGTTCCTGCAGTCCATGCTGATCAAGCCTCTTGGTGTAATCCTGTTCCTGAGCCTGAGGGGAATCGCAGGGGTAAGTGTTCAGTGTTCATTGGTTACTGGCCTTTTGCGTTTGTTAGTATTTGGTTTATTATTTGTGAACGTTTTCTTGCAATAGTTGAGCCTTGCAGTAGCCAGCAGGCTCTGATTTAGGAGAAACATGGATGATCATTTTTTGCCCTGGTGCTCCATGCTCCCACGTTAGTGTGGGTTTCCTTTTGTGTGTGTGAGAGGTCTCCTGGTCAGAAGGCCCTGAGAGGCCCCGTGTTGGTCCATCTGGTCCTTGAGGGGTGTTGCATGTGGCCTGGACACAGTAGTTTGGAAGCTGCCAGGTCCCAGACAAGGGGTCTGCAGCCCCTCTGCAGCTTTGGCAATTTCAGCATGCGTCTGGGTCCCGTGTTGTTGCCTGACCCCCGTCCAGGCGCTGCAGGTCATTTCACAACGTGAAATGGAAACGCTTTTCCTTTCTGCTCGATTCCAGCCGTCCCTGTAGGCAGCGGCTCCTTGACTGCTTCACCTGAGTGTGTCCGTGAGCCTCGGGGCGATCCCACAGGTACGACCTGGGAACAAATGAGCGTTTCCATGTTAATTTTCCGTTCCTGTGAAATTTCACTTGCTGCTTTCTTGGCTGACGCTCGGTCACGCAGAGGGGAAGTGGGTCCAGCTCAGTGCTGTGCCCCAGAGGGCTCTGCCTTGCAAAGCTCTTTGCCAACTGCTCCATCTCTGCGCCGCTCGCAGTGCCGGCTGCCGAGGCAGCAGCAGGTTGGGGCTGAGTTTAGAGCTGGGTGAGCTCCAGGGAGTCCTTTCTCCTGACAGCTCCAGGCCTGCTTAGTGGCCACTGAGTTTGGGTTTGGGTTAGGGTTAGGCTTAGGTTTTGGAGTTTGGGTTAGGGTTAGGCTTAGGAGTTTGGGTTAGGCTTAGTCTTAAGCTTAGGAGTTTGGTTTAGGCTTAGACTTAGGGTTAGGAGTTTGAGTTAGGATTTAGGGTTAGTCTTAAGGCTAGGAGTTTGGGTTAGGGTTAGGAGTTTCCGTTAGGGTTAGGCTTAGTGTTAGGAGTTTGGCTTAGGCGTCTGGGTTGGGCTTAGGCGTCTGGGTTGGGCTTAGGCTTAGAGTTAGGAGTTTGGGTTAGGGTTAAGGGATTGGGATAAGGGTTAAGAGATTGGGTTAGGGTTAAGGGATTGGGTTAGGATTGGGTTTAGGGTTAGGAATTAGGCTTAGGTTTAGGATTAGGATTAGCGTTATGGTCTGGGTTAGGAGTTGGGGTTAGGAGTTGGGGTTAGGAATCTTAACCCTCGACAGGGACAAAGGGGGTCCCCAGGATGTCACAATGGGCCCTGGGGACAACATGGGGCCCTGGGAATTCACAATGGGCCCTGGGGACAAAGAGGGGTCCTCTGAATGTCACAATGGGCCCTGGGGACAAATGGGGGTCCCGATGGTGTCACAATGGGCCCTGGGGACAAAGTAAGGTCCTGGAATGTCACAATGGGACCCAGTAACAAAGGGGGTCCCCATGGTGCGAAAATGGGCCCTGGGGACAAAGGGGGTCCCTAGGATGTCACAATGGGCTCTGGGGACAATGGGGGGTCCTGGGATGTCACAATGGGCCCTGGGGACAAGGGGGTCCCCCGAATATCACAATGGGCCCTGGGGACAAAGGGGGTCCCCACGGTGTCCCAATGATCCCTGGGGACAATGGGGGGTCCTAGGAAGTCACAATGCGCCCAGGGGAGAAAGTGGGGTCCTCTGGATGTCACAATGGGCCCTGGGGACAAGGGGGAGTCATGGGACGTCCAATGGGCCCTGGGGACAAAGGGGGTCCCCAGGATGTCACAATGGGCTCTGGGGACAAGGCGGGGTCCCCATGGTGTCACAAAACACCGTCCTCAGGGATACGGGTCAGTGCCAGGGGTGGGTTATGCTTGGCCTCCATGACCTCGAGGGTCTTTTCCAACCAAAATGAGTTTTTAGGGTTTATCCCAAATGATGGGAACCCCCGCTTCCAGCTCTGCTCTTCACCAAACACCTTTTAGAGGATGAAGAGGAAGGAGACGCAACACCTCAGCATACGGAGGGTCTTCCCCAAAGGGGTGGTCTGGGGTATCCAAAACACAAGGGGTGCTGTGGGCATCCGAAGCACAAGGGGTGGTCTGGGGTATCCAAAACACAAGGGGTGGTGTGGGCATCCGAAGCACAAGGGGTGGTCTGGGGTATCCAAAGCTCTCCTGGAGCGACTGCTGCTTCTTCTTGCTTTCCATCAGCTTCTTGATGTCTTCCCGCGTGGGGACACGCTCGTCATCTTCGTCATCTTCGTCATCTTCGTCATCTTCGTCATCTTCGTCATCTTCGTCATCTTCGCCATCAGATTCCGAGGATTCTGGAGGAGCGAACAGAGAGAAATGGGCTGGGGAGGGTCCAGCACCGGCCCTGGCTCTTCCTGCCCAGCATCCCAGGCCCATCCCCAGCTGCTCCAGCTTCATCCAAAAGAGGTGGCGAGCTCCAAAAACTCAGTGGCTCCTCCAAGAGCGTCCAATGGGAAGAGGCCCCAGGCAGAGAAGTCGTGGGCTCAAAGGAAAGCACCACATTGCGAGGATCTCCAGAGGATCCCTGGCCTGCTCCAGAAGATCCCCATCATCAACAAGGTGAGGTCGTCCATGTTGTTTTCAAAGGCGAGGAGGAGCTCAAGGGCGAAGGAAGGAAGGAAGGAAGGAAGGAAGGAAGGAAGGAAGGAAGGAAGGAAGGAAGGAAGGAACCGGGGGTTCCCATCATTTGGGATAAACCCTAAAAACTCATTAATCACTTTGGTTGGAAAAAAGCACCCACCTCCATAGGACCCCATAGGGACCCATAGAGACCATAGAGGCCCATAGGGAGCCACAGAGCCCCATGGAACCCCATAGAGACCCATAGGGACCGTAAAGCCTGTAGAGACCCATAGGGACCCATAGAGACCCATAGAGCTCCATAGGACCCCATAGGGACCCATAGAGACCATAGAGGCCCATAGGGAGCCGCAGAGCCCCATGGAACCCCATAGGGACCCATAGAGACCATAGAGACCCATAGGGACCCATAGGGACCGTAGAGCCTGTAGAGACCCATAGGGACCCATAGAGCTCCATAGGACCCCAGAGGGACCCATAGAGACCATAGAGGCCCATAGGGAGCCACAGAGCCCCATGGAACCCCATAGAGACCCATAGGGACCGTAGAGCCTGTAGAGACCCATAGGGACCCATAGAGCTCCGTAGGACCCCATAGGGACCCATAGAGACCATAGAGGCCCATAGGGAGCCACAGAGCCCCATGGAACCCCATAGAGACCCATAGGGACCCATAGAGCTCCGTAGGACCCCATAGGGACCCATAGAGACCATAGAGGCCCATAGGGAGCCACAGAGCCCCATGGAACCCCATAGAGACCCATAGGGACCCATAGAGACCCAAAGGGACCCATAGAGAGGGAGGGTTTTAGGACCCTGGGGGTTCCATAGAGACCCATAGAGCATCAAGGAGCCCCATAGGGACCCATAGAGCCTGTAGAGACCCATAGAGACCCATAGGGACCCGTAGAGACCCATAGAGACCCATAGGGACCCATAGAGACCCAAGGAGCCCCATAGAGACCCATTAAGACCCATAAGGACCCATAGGGACCCATAGGGACCCATAGAGCCCCATAGAGGCCCATAGGAAACCACAGAGCCCCATGGAACCCCATAGGGACCTAGAGAGCTCCATAGGGACCCATAGGGACCCATAGAGCTCCATAGGGACCCATAGAGCCCCATAGGGACCCATAGAGAGGGAGGGTTTTAGGACCCCGGGGGTTCCTGCTGGGCTCAACTATGGCAAGAAAACCTTAACGAATAATTAACCGAATATTAATGAATGCAAAAGGCCAGGAACCAATGAGGAGTGAGCACTGAGCCCTGGGACAGCGGGGACAGGGACAGCGGGAATGCGACCCTGGGACCCATTGACCCCATTGACTCCCATTGACCCCATTGACCCCATTGACTGACCCCATTGACCCCCATTGATCCCCATTGACCGATTGACCCCCATTGACCCCATTGACCCCATTGACCCATTGATCCCCATTGCCCCCCATTGATCCCCATTGACCCATTGACCCCATTGACCCATTGATCCCCATTGACCCATTGATCCCCATTGACCCCATTGACCCCCATTGACCCCATTGATTCCCATTGACCCATTGACCCCACTGACCCCATTGACCCATTGATCCCCATTGACCCCCATTGACCCCCATTGAGTCATTGACTTCATTGACCCCCCATTGACCCCCATTGCCCCCCATTGATCACCATTGATCCCCATTGCCCCCATTGCCCCCCATTGATCCCCATTGCCCCCATTGCCCCCATTGACCCATTGACCCCCATTGACCCCCATTGACCCCGTTGACCCATTGATCCCCATTGCCCCCCATTGACTCCCATTGCCCCCATTGACCCCATTGACCCATTGACCCATTGACCGCATTGACTCCCATTGCCCCCCATTGTCCCATTGCCCCCCATTGTCCCATTGCCCCCCATTGCCCCCCATTGCCCCCCATTGCCCCCCATTGCCCCCATTGCCCCCCATTGCCCCCATTGTACCCACTGCCCCCATTGTCCCCCATTGTCCCCCATTGCCCCCCACTGACCCCATTGCCCCCCATTGACCCCATTGCCCCCCATTGCCCCCATTGTCCCATTTCAGGTAAAAGAGGACATAAACAAGAGAGAAAAAACAAAACACAACACATTTGGGTACTCCTGGGTCCTTTGGGGCACTCCTGGGTCCCTCCTGAACTCCTGGGTCCTTTGGGGCACTCCTGGGTCCCTCCTGAACTCCTGGGTCCTTTGGGGCACTCCTGGGTCCCTTGGGGTACTCCTGGGTCCCTCCTGAACTCCCCATAGACCCCCATAATTTCCCCCTTAGGGACCCAGGAGTGCCCCATAGTGACCCATAAGTGACTCATGGAGCCCCCTAAGTGTGTTCGGGTCCCTTCGGGTCCCTTCGGGTGAGTGCGGGCCCCACTCGGGTCCCTTCGGGTGTGTTCGGGTCCCTTCGGGTGTGTTCGGGTCCCACTCGGGTCCCTTCGGGTGCGTTCGGGTCCCTTCGGGTGCCTTCGGGTCCCTTCGGGTGCCTTCGGGTGCCTTCGGGTCCCCTCGGGTGCGTTCGGGCCCCACTCGGGTCCCTTCGGGTGCGTTCGGGTCCCTTCGGGTCCCCTCGGGTCCCTTCGGCTCCCTTCGTGTATCTTCGGCTCCTCTCGGAGCCGCCTCCGCGCACGCCACGCACAGTGGGCGTGGCCACGCACCCCCCCCGCTTCCCATTGGCCGCCGCCTGAGGAAGGGGGCGTGGCCTCGCTCGCAGCCACCGCCGCGGCGGGAAACGATCGTGAGGCGGGAAAAGGGGAAGAAAGGGGGCGGGGGGAGGAAGAGGAGGGGCCGGGGGGGGAGCGGAACACGTGTTTTGGGGTAAAAAGGGGGGGATTTGGGAGTTTGGCGCCTTTTGGGGCACTTTCGGGTGGGTTCGGGTCCCTTCGGGGAGACTTCGGGTCCCTTCGGGGAGACTTCGGGCCCCTTCGGGTGGGTTCGGGCCCCTTCGGGGAGACTTCGGGTCCCTTCGGGTGCGTTCGGGTCCCTTCGGGTGCGTTCGGCTCCACTCGGACCCCTTCGGGTGCGTTCGGGTCCCTTCGGGTGCGTTCGGCTCCACTCGGACCCCTTCGGGTGCGTTCGGGTCCCTTCGGGTGCGTTCGGGTCCCTTCGGGTGGGTTCGGGTCCCTTCGGGTGGGTTCGGGTCCCTTCGGGTTTGTTCGGCTCCACTCGGGCCCCTTCGGGTGGGTTCGGGTCCCTTCGGGTGCGTTCGGCTCCACTCGGACCCCTTCGGGAAGACTTCGGGTCCCTTCGGGTGCGTTCGGCCCCGGCCGGGACTCGGGCGCCGTTCGGCTCCGCTCGGGCCCATTCGGCTCCGCTCGGGCCCATTCGGCTCCGCTCGGCTCTTTCCGTCTCCGCTCGTTTTCCCGCGCTTTCCCTCAGAGCGCGAAGCGAAGCGCGGGGACCCCCGGGGCCGCTTTTTTCGCGCTTTTCCCGAGGTGACAACAGCGGGGGCTTTGGGGACACAGCTCGGGGAGCCTCAGCGGGAGGGTTTTGGGTTGAAAAAGCGCTATTTTGGGTCAATTTTGAGGTGGTTTGTGGCCCTCCCGGCGGGGCAAGATGGCGGCTCCGGACATCGAGGGGCTGCTGGGTGAGTAATGAGGGGGAATTAGGGGTGATTAGCGCGAATTAGGGGGTAATTAGGGGGCAGCGGGGATACGGGGGGGTGGGGGGGGTGTTAATTAGCGCTGCTGAGGGTGTTAATTGTTAATGAATGCAGAGGAGGAGCCGTTGCAGGAGCTGCACCCCGGGCTGGCCCCGCTGAGGGGGATTGGGGGGGTGGGAGCGGAGCTGGAGAGGGAGGTGAGACAGGTAAGGGGGCATTGGGGACAATGGGGACAGAGAGAGAGAGTGTGTGCGGATCAGCAGTGATCACCCCAAACCTGCCCCGCAGACACGGCACCCAAAATCCTGCACCCCAAAATACTCTTCCCAAACCTGCACCCCAGATCCTGCACCCCCAAATTCGGCCCTACCAAACTCTGCACCCCTAAACCCTACAACTGAAACCTTGCACCCCCTAATCCTGCCCTCCCTACCTTCCTGAACCCCGAAACCTGCACCCCAAACCCTGCATTCCCAAATCTTTCCGTCCTATACCCTCCACCCCTAAACCTGCCCCCAAACCCTGCACCCCAAAGAATTCCCTCCCAAACCCTGCACCTCCAAATCCTGCACCTCAAAGGCCTGGCAACCCAAGCCCTTCAACCCCATCCCTACAACACCAAATCCTGTACCCCAAACCCAGCACCCCAGAATCCTGCACCCCAAATCCTGCCTACCAAACCTTTCACTGCAAACCCCTGCACCCCAAGATTGTGCTGCCCTAAACACTGAACCCCCAAATCCTGAAGACCCGGATCCTTGCCTCCCAAGACTCTGCACCCCCAAATCCTGCACCCCAAATCTCTCACCCCCACCACCCTGCAGTCCCAACCCCTGCACCCCAAAACTCCACACCTCCAAATCCTGAACCCTGAAACCCCGCACCCCCAAATCCTGTGCCCCAGTCCTGTGCACCCCACACTCTGCAACCTTAAATTTCCCCCCAAGCCCCTGCACCCCAAACGCTGCACTCTTAGACCTGACTTCTAAACCCCAAGGGCCCATTGTGACATCCCAGAACCTCCTATTGTCCCCAGGGCCCATTGTGACATCCTGGGGACCCCCATTGTCCCCAGGGCCCATTGTGACATTCAGGGGACTCCTCTTTGTCCCCAGGGCCCATTGTGACATCCTGGGGACCGCCCCTTGTCACTGGGGCCCATTGTGACGTCCCAGGACCCCCCGTTGTCCCCAGGGCCCATTGTGACATTCAGGGGACCCATCTTTGTCCCCAGGGCCCATTGTGACATCCTGGGGACCCCCCCTTGTCCCCAGGGCCCATTGTGACGTCCCAGGACCCACCATTGTCCCCAGGACCCATTGTGACATTCAGGGGACCCCCTTTGTCACTGGGGCCCATTGTGAAATCCCAGGACCCCACATTGTCCCCAGGGCCCATTGTGACATCCTGGGGACCCCCCCTTTGTCCCCAGTGCCCATGGTGACATCCTGCGGACCCCCCTTTGTCCCCAGGGCCCATTTTGACATTCAGGGGACCCACCATTGTCCTCAGGGCCCATTGTGCGGTCCCAGGACCCCCCATTGTCCCCAGGGCCCATTGTGACATCCTCGGCACCCCCTTGTCCCCAGGGTCCATTGTGACACTATGGGGACCCCCCCTTGTGCCCAGGGCCCATTGTGACACTGTGGGTACCACCCTTGTCTGCAGGGCTCATTGTGACATCCCAGGACCCCCCATTGTCCCCAGGGCCCATTGTGACATTCAGGGGACCCCCCTTGTCCCCAGGGCCCATTCTGATACCGTGGGGACCCCCTTTGTCCCCAGGGCCCATTGTGACATCCTGGGGACCCCCCTTGTCCTCAGGGTCCATTGTGACAGCCCAGGACCCCCCATTGTCCCCAGAGCCCATTGTGACATCCTCGGCACCCCCTTGTCCCCAGGGCCCATTGTGACATCCTGGGGACCCCCCTTTCTTCCCAGGGCCCATTGTGACGTCCCAGGACCCCCCATTGTCCCCAGGGCCCATTCTGACATCCTGGGGATCCCTCCTTGTCCCCAGGGCCCATTGTGACGTCCCAGGACCCCCCATTGTCCCCAGGGCCCATTGTGACATTCAGGGGACCCCCTTTGTCACTGGGGCCCGTTGTGACACCATGGAGACCCCCGCTTGTCCTCAGGGTCCATTGTGACATCCTGGGCATCCCCCATTTTCCCCAGGACCCATTGTGACATCCTGGCCACCCCCTTGCTCCCAGGGCCCGTTGTGGCACCATCGGGACACCCCCTTTGTCCCCAGGGCCCATTGTGACATCCCAGGACCCCCCTTTGACCCCAGGGCCCATTGTGGCACCATGGCAACCCCTTTTGTCCCCAGGGCCCATTGTGACATTCTTGGACCCCACTTTGTCCCCAGGGCCTATTGTGACACCATGGGGACCCGTCCTTGTCACTGGGGACCCATTGTGACACCATGGGGACCCCCCCTTGTCCTCAGGACTCATTCTCACATCCTGGACACCCCCCATTGTCCCCAGGGCCCATTGTGACATCCACTGCACCCCCTTGTCCCCAGGGCCCATTGTGACATTCAGGGGACCCCTCTTTGTCCCCAGGGCCCATTGTGACATCCTGGGGACCCCCCCTTGTCACTGGGGCCCATTGTGACGTCCCAGGATCCCTCCTTGTCCCCAGGGCCCATTGTGACGTCTTAGGACCCCCCATTGTCCCCAGGGCCCATTGCGACATTCAGGGCACCCCCTTGTCCCCAGGGCCCATTGTGACATTCCGGGGACACCTCTTTGTCCTCAGGGCACATTGTGACATCCTGGGGACCCCCCCTTGTCACTGGGGCCCATTGTGACGTCCCAGGATCCCCCATTGTCCCCAGGGTCCATTGTGACATTCAGGGGACTCCTCTTTGTCCCCAGGGCCCATTGTGACATCCTGGGGATCCCTCCTTGTCCCCAGGGCCCATTGTGACGTCCCAGGACCCCCCATTTTCCCCAGGACCCATTGTGACATTCAGGGGGCCCCTTTGTCACTGGGGCCCATTGTGACATCCCAGGACCCCACATTGTCCCCAGGACCCATTGTGACACTATGGGGTCCCCCCCTTGTTCCCAGGGCCCATTGTGACACCGTGGGTACCACCCTTGTCCGCAGGGCTCATTGAGACATCCCAGGACCCCCCTTTGTCCCCAGGGCCCATTGTGACATCCAGGGCACCCCCTTTGTCCCCAGGGCCCATTGTGACATCGAAGGACCCCCCTGGTCCCCAGGGCCCATTATGACATCCTGGGGATACCCCCTTATTACTGGGGCCCATTGTGACGTCCCAGGACCCCCCATTGTCCCCAGGGCCCATTGTGACATCCTGGGGATCCCTGTTTGGCCCCAGGGCCCATTGTGACATCCCAGGACCCCCCCTTGTCCCCAGGGCCCATTGCGACATTCAGGGGACGCCTCTTTGTACCCAGGGCACATTGTGACATCCTGGGGACCCCCCCTTGTCCCCAGGGCCCATTGTGACATCCTGGGAATCCCTCCTTGTCCCCAGGGCCCATTGTGACGTCCCAGGACCCCCCATTGTCTTCAGGACCCATTGTGACATTCAGGGCACCCCCTTTGTCACTGGGGCCCATTGTGACATCCCAGGACCCCACATTGTCCTCAGGGCCCATTGTGACATCCTGGGGACCCCACTTGTCCCCAGGACCCATTGTGACACTATGGGCACCCCGCCTTGTTCCCAGGGCCCATTGTGACACCGTGGGTACCACCCTTGTCCCCAGAGCACATTGTGACATCCAGGGGACCCCCTTTGTCCCCAGGGCCCATTGTGACATCGCAGGACCCCCCCTGGTCCCCAGGGCCCATTGTGACATCCTGCGGACCACTTTTGTCCCCACGGCCCATTGTGGCACCATGGGGACCCCCTTTGTCACTGGGGCCCATTGTGACATCCCAGGACCCCACTTTGTCCCCAGGGCTTATTGTGACACCATGGGGACGTCCCTTGTCCCCAGGGCCCATTGTGACATCCCGTGACCCCCCTTTGTCCCCAGTGCTATTGTGAAATCCTGGGGACCCCCTTTGTCCCCAGGACCCATTGTGACACTATGGGCACCCCGCCTTGTTCCCAGGGCCCATTGTAACACCGTGGGTACCACCCTTGTCCCCAGAGCACATTGTGACATCCAGGGGACCCCCTTTGTCCCCAGGGCCCATTGTGACATCCCAGGACCCCCCTTTGTCCCCAGGGCCCATTGTGACATCCTGGGGATCCCCATGTCACTGGGGCCCATTGTGACGTCCCAGGACCCCGCATTGTCCCCAGAGCCCATTGTGACATCCTGGAGACCCCCTTGTCACTGGGACCCATCATGACACCATGGGGACCCTCCTTGTCACTGGGGACACATTGTGACACCATGGGGACCCCCACTTGTCCTCAGGGCCCATTGTGACATCCTGGGCATCCCCCCTGTCCCCCCGGACCATTGTAACACCGTGCGGACCCCCTTAGTCCCCAGGACCTATTGTTACGTCCCAGGACCCCCCATTGTCCCCAGGGCCCATTGTGACACCTTGGGGACCCCCTTGTTACTGGGGACCCATTGTGACACCATGGGGACCACCCCTTGTCCTCAGGGCCTATTGTGAACATCCTGGGGAACCTCCATTGTCCCCAGAGCCCACTGTGAGTTCCTGGAGACCCCATTTGTCCCCAGGTCCCATTGTGACATCCTGGGGTCCCCCCTTTGTCCCCAGGGCCCATTGAAATGTCCCAGGATCACCGTTTGTCCCCAGGGTTCATTGTGACATCCTGGGGACCCCATTTGTCCCCACGTCCCATTGTGGCACCATGGGGAACCCCTTTGTCACTGGGGCCCATTGTGACATATCAGGACCCCACTTTGTCCCCAGGGCTTATTGTGACACCATGGGGATCTCCCTTGTCCCCAGGGCCCATTGTGACATCCCATGACCCCCCCTTTATCCCCAGTGCTATTGTGAAATCCTGGGGACCCCTTTTGTCCCCAGGGCCCATTGTGGCACCATGGGGAACCCCTTTGTCACTGGGGGCCATTGTGACATCCCAGGATTCCACTTTGTCCCCAGGGCTCGTTCTGACACCTTGGGGACTCCCATTGTCCCCAGGGCCCATTGTGACATCCTGGGCAACCCCATTGTCCCCAGGGCCCATTGTGACATCTGGGGAACGCCCTTGTCCCCAGGAGCCATCGTGGCACTGTGGGGACCCTCCTTGTCACTTGGGCCCATTGTGACACCATGGGGACCCCCCCTTTGTCCCCAGGGTCCATTGTGACATCCTGGGCAACCCCATTGTCCCCAGGGCCCATTGTGAAATCTGGGGGACGCCCTTGTCCCCAGGACCCATCGTGGCACCGTGGGGACCCTCCTTGTCACTTGGGCCCATTGTGACACCATGGGGACCCCCCCTTTGTCTCCAGTACTCATTGTGACATCCTGGGGATCCCTCCTTGTCCCCAGGGCCCATTGTGACGTCCCAGTACCCCCCATTGTCCCCAGGACCCATTGTGACATTCAGGGGACCCCCTTTGTCACTGGGGCCCATTGTGACATCCCAGGACCCCACATTGTCCCCAGGGCCCATTGTGACATCCTGGGGACCCCACTTGTCCCCAGGACCCATTGTGACACTATAGGGACCCCCCCTTGTGCCCAGTGCCCATTGTGACACCGTGGGTACCACCCTTGTCCGCAGGGCCCATTGTGACATCCTGGGGACACCCCCTTGTCCCCAGGGCCCATTGTGACATCCTGGGGATCCCTCCTTGTCCCCAGGGCCCATTGTGACGTCCCAGGACCCCCCATTGTCCCCAGGACCCATTGTGACATTCAGGGGACCCCCTTTGTCACTGGGGCCCATTGTGACGTCCCAGGATCCCTCCTTGTCCCCAGGGCCCATTGTGACGTCTTAGGACCCCCCATTGTCCCCAGGGCCCATTGCGACATTCAGGGCACCCCCTTGTCCCCAGGGCCCATTGTGACATTCCGGGGACACCTCTTTGTCCTCAGGGCACATTGTGACATCCTGGGGACCCCCCCTTGTCACTGGGGCCCATTGTGACGTCCCAGGATCCCCCATTGTCCCCAGGGTCCATTGTGACATTCAGGGGACTCCTCTTTGTCCCCAGGGCCCATTGTGACATCCTGGGGATCCCTCCTTGTCCCCAGGGCCCATTGTGACGTCCCAGGACCCCCCATTTTCCCCAGGACCCATTGTGACATTCAGGGGGCCCCTTTGTCACTGGGGCCCATTGTGACATCCCAGGACCCCACATTGTCCCCAGGACCCATTGTGACACTATGGGGTCCCCCCCTTGTTCCCAGGGCCCATTGTGACACCGTGGGTACCACCCTTGTCCGCAGGGCTCATTGAGACATCCCAGGACCCCCCTTTGTCCCCAGGGCCCATTGTGACATCCAGGGCACCCCCTTTGTCCCCAGGGCCCATTGTGACATCGAAGGACCCCCCTGGTCCCCAGGGCCCATTATGACATCCTGGGGATACCCCCTTATTACTGGGGCCCATTGTGACGTCCCAGGACCCCCCATTGTCCCCAGGGCCCATTGTGACATCCTGGGGATCCCTGTTTGGCCCCAGGGCCCATTGTGACATCCCAGGACCCCCCCTTGTCCCCAGGGCCCATTGCGACATTCAGGGGACGCCTCTTTGTACCCAGGGCACATTGTGACATCCTGGGGACCCCCCCTTGTCCCCAGGGCCCATTGTGACATCCTGGGAATCCCTCCTTGTCCCCAGGGCCCATTGTGACGTCCCAGGACCCCCCATTGTCTTCAGGACCCATTGTGACATTCAGGGCACCCCCTTTGTCACTGGGGCCCATTGTGACATCCCAGGACCCCACATTGTCCTCAGGGCCCATTGTGACATCCTGGGGACCCCACTTGTCCCCAGGACCCATTGTGACACTATGGGCACCCCGCCTTGTTCCCAGGGCCCATTGTGACACCGTGGGTACCACCCTTGTCCCCAGAGCACATTGTGACATCCAGGGGACCCCCTTTGTCCCCAGGGCCCATTGTGACATCGCAGGACCCCCCCTGGTCCCCAGGGCCCATTGTGACATCCTGCGGACCACTTTTGTCCCCACGGCCCATTGTGGCACCATGGGGACCCCCTTTGTCACTGGGGCCCATTGTGACATCCCAGGACCCCACTTTGTCCCCAGGGCTTATTGTGACACCATGGGGACGTCCCTTGTCCCCAGGGCCCATTGTGACATCCCGTGACCCCCCTTTGTCCCCAGTGCTATTGTGAAATCCTGGGGACCCCCTTTGTCCCCAGGACCCATTGTGACACTATGGGCACCCCGCCTTGTTCCCAGGGCCCATTGTAACACCGTGGGTACCACCCTTGTCCCCAGAGCACATTGTGACATCCAGGGGACCCCCTTTGTCCCCAGGGCCCATTGTGACATCCCAGGACCCCCCTTTGTCCCCAGGGCCCATTGTGACATCCTGGGGATCCCCATGTCACTGGGGCCCATTGTGACGTCCCAGGACCCCGCATTGTCCCCAGAGCCCATTGTGACATCCTGGAGACCCCCTTGTCACTGGGACCCATCATGACACCATGGGGACCCTCCTTGTCACTGGGGACACATTGTGACACCATGGGGACCCCCACTTGTCCTCAGGGCCCATTGTGACATCCTGGGCATCCCCCCTGTCCCCCCGGACCATTGTAACACCGTGCGGACCCCCTTAGTCCCCAGGACCTATTGTTACGTCCCAGGACCCCCCATTGTCCCCAGGGCCCATTGTGACACCTTGGGGACCCCCTTGTTACTGGGGACCCATTGTGACACCATGGGGACCACCCCTTGTCCTCAGGGCCTATTGTGAACATCCTGGGGAACCTCCATTGTCCCCAGAGCCCACTGTGAGTTCCTGGAGACCCCATTTGTCCCCAGGTCCCATTGTGACATCCTGGGGTCCCCCCTTTGTCCCCAGGGCCCATTGAAATGTCCCAGGATCACCGTTTGTCCCCAGGGTTCATTGTGACATCCTGGGGACCCCATTTGTCCCCACGTCCCATTGTGGCACCATGGGGAACCCCTTTGTCACTGGGGCCCATTGTGACATATCAGGACCCCACTTTGTCCCCAGGGCTTATTGTGACACCATGGGGATCTCCCTTGTCCCCAGGGCCCATTGTGACATCCCATGACCCCCCCTTTATCCCCAGTGCTATTGTGAAATCCTGGGGACCCCTTTTGTCCCCAGGGCCCATTGTGGCACCATGGGGAACCCCTTTGTCACTGGGGGCCATTGTGACATCCCAGGATTCCACTTTGTCCCCAGGGCTCGTTCTGACACCTTGGGGACTCCCATTGTCCCCAGGGCCCATTGTGACATCCTGGGCAACCCCATTGTCCCCAGGGCCCATTGTGACATCTGGGGAACGCCCTTGTCCCCAGGAGCCATCGTGGCACTGTGGGGACCCTCCTTGTCACTTGGGCCCATTGTGACACCATGGGGACCCCCCCTTTGTCCCCAGGGTCCATTGTGACATCCTGGGCAACCCCATTGTCCCCAGGGCCCATTGTGAAATCTGGGGGACGCCCTTGTCCCCAGGAGCCATCGTGGCACCGTGGGGACCCTCCTTGTCACTTGGGCCCATTGTGACACCATGGGGACCCCCCCTTTGTCTCCAGTACTCATTGTGACATCCTGGGGATCCCTCCTTGTCCCCAGGGCCCATTGTGACGTCCCAGTACCCCCCATTGTCCCCAGGACCCATTGTGACATTCAGGGGACCCCCTTTGTCACTGGGGCCCATTGTGACATCCCAGGACCCCACATTGTCCCCAGGGCCCATTGTGACATCCTGGGGACCCCACTTGTCCCCAGGACCCATTGTGACACTATAGGGACCCCCCCTTGTGCCCAGTGCCCATTGTGACACCGTGGGTACCACCCTTGTCCGCAGGGCCCATTGTGACATCCTGGGGACACCCCCTTGTCCCCAGGGCCCATTGTGACATCCTGGGGATCCCTCCTTGTCCCCAGGGCCCATTGTGACGTCCCAGGACCCCCCATTGTCCCCAGGACCCATTGTGACATTCAGGGGACCCCCTTTGTCACTGGGGCCCATTGTGAAATCCCAGGAACCCACATTGTCCCCAGGGCCCATTGTGACATCCTGGGGACACCCCCTTTGTCTCCAGTGCCCATTGTGACATCCTGCGGACCCCCCTTTGTCCCCAGGGCCCATTTTGACATTCAGGGGACCCACCATTGTTCTCAGGGCCCATTGTGAGGTCCCAGGACCCCCCATTGTCCCCAGGGCCCATTGTGACATCCTCGGCACCCCCTTGTCCCCAGGGCCCATTGTGACATCCCAGGACCCCCCATTGTCCCCAGGGCCCATTGTGACATCCTGGGGACCCCACTTGTCCCCAGGACCCATTGTGACACTATGGGGACCCCCCCTTATGCCCAGGGCCCATTGTAAAACCGTGGGTACCACCCTTGTCTGCAGGGCTCATGGTGACATCCCAGGACCCCCCATTGTCCCCAGGGCCCATTGTGACATTCAGGGGACCCCACTTTGTCCCCAGGGCCCATTGTGACATCCTGGGGACCCCCTTTGTCGCCAGGGCCCATTGTGGCACCATGAGGACCCTCTTTGTCACTGGAGCCCATTGTGACATCCCATGACTCCCCTTTGTCCCCAGTGCTATTGTGAAATCCTGGGGACCCCTTTTGTCCCCAGGGCCCATTATGACACCATGGGGAACCCCTTTGTCACTGGGGGCCATTGTGACATTCCAGGATTCCACTTTGTCCCCAGGGCTCATTCTGACACCTTGGGGCCTCCCATTGTCCCCAGGGCCCATTGTGACATCCTGGGCAACCCCATTGTCCCCAGGGCCCATTGTGACATCTGGGGGACGCCCTTGTCCCCAGGACCCATCGTGGCACCGTGGGGAGCCTCCTTGTCACTTAGGCCCATTGTGACACCATGGGGACCCCCCCTTTATCCCCAGTGCCCATTGTGACATCCTGCGGACCCCCCTTTGTCCCCAGGGCCCATTTTGACATTTAGGGGACCCACCATTGTCCTCAGGGCCCATTGTGAGGTCCCAGGACCCCCCATTGTCCCCAGGGCCCATTGTGACATCCTGGGGATCCCTCCTTGTCCCCAGGGCCCATTGTGACATCCCAGGACCCCCCATTGTCCCCAGGACCTATTGTGACATTCAGGGGACCCCCTTTGTCACTGGGGCCCATTGTGACACCATGGAGACCCCCGCTTGTCCTCAGGGTCCATTGTGACATCCTGGGCACCCCCCATTTTCCCCAGGACCCATTGTGACATCCTGGCCACCCCCTTGCTTCCAGGGCCCGTTGTGGCACCATGGGGACACCCCCTTTGTCCCCAGGACCCATTGTGACATCCCAGGAGCCCCCTTTGTCCCCAGGGCCCATTGTAGCACCATGGGGACCCCCTTTGACCCCAGGGCCCATTGTGGTACTATGGCAACCCCTTTTGTCCCCAGGGCCCATTGTGACATTCTTGGACCCCACTTTGTCCCCAGGGCCTATTGTGACACCATGGGGACCCCTCCTTGCCACTGGGGACCCATTGTGACACCATGGGGACCCCCCCTTGTCCTCAGGAGTCATTCTGACATCCTGGACACCCCCCATTGTCCCCAGGGCCCATTGTGACATCCACTGCACCCCCCTGTCCCCAGGGCCCATTGTGACATTCAGGGGACTCCTCTTTGTCCCCAGGGCCCATTGTGACATCCTGGGGATCCCTCCTTGTCTTCAGGGCCCATTGTGATGTCCGAGGACCCCCCATTGTACCCAGGGCCCATTGTGACATCCTCTGCACCCCCTTGTCCCCAGGGCCCATTGTGACATTCAGGGGACCCCTCTTTGTCCCCAGGGCCCATTGTGACATCCTGGGGATCCCTCCTTGTCGCCAGGGCCCATTGTGACGTCCCAGGACCCCCCATTGTCCCCAGGACCTATTGTGACATTCAGGGGACCCCCTTTGTCACTGGGGCCCATTGTGACACCATGGGGACCCCGCCTTGTCCTCAGGACTCATTCTCACATCCTGGACACCCCGCATTGTCCCCAGGGCCCATTGTGACATCCACTGCAACCCCTTGTCCCCAGGGCCCATTGTGACATTCAGGGGACCCCTCTTTGTCCCCAGGGCCCATTGTGAGATCCTGGGGACCCCCCTTGTCCCCAGAGCCTATTGTGACGTCCCAGGACCCCCCATTGTCCCCAGGACCCATTGTGACACTATGGGGACCCCCCCTTTTGCCCAGGGCCCATTGTGACCCCGTGGGTACCACCCTTGTCCCCAGGGTCCATTGTGACATCCTCTGCACCCCCCTGTCCCCAGGGCCCATTGTGACATTCAGGGGACCCCTCTTTGTCCCCAGGGCCCATTGTGACATCCTGGGGACCCTCTTTGTCACTGGAGCCTATTGTGACATCCCAGGACCCCCCTTTGTCCCCAGGGCCCATTGTAGCACCATGGGGACCCCCTTTGACCCCAGGGCCCATTGTGGCACCATGGCAACCGCTTTTGTCCCCAGGGCCCATTGTGACATTCTTGGACCCCACTTTGTCCCCAGGGCCTATTGTGACACCATGGGGACCCCTCCTTGTCACTGGGGACCCATTGTGATACCATGGGGACCCCGCCTTGTCCTCAGGACTCATTCTCACATCCTGGACGCCCCCCATTGTCCCCAGGGCCCATTGTGACATCCACTGCACCCCCTTGTCCCCAGGGCCCATTGTGACATTCAGGGGACCCCTCTTTGTCCCCAGGGCCCATTGTGACATCCTGGGGACCCCCCCTTGTCCCCAGGGCCCATTGTGACGTCCCAGGACCCCCCATTGTCCCCAGGGCCCATTGTGACATCCTGTGGATCCCTCCTTGTCCCCAGGGCCCATTGTGACGTCCCAGGACCCCCCATTGTCCCCAGGGCCCATTGTGATATGTTGGGGAGCCCTCTTTGTCCCCAGGGCCCATTGTGAAATTCAGGGGACCCCAACTTGTCCTCAGGGCCCATTCTGATATCCTGGGGACACTCTTTGTCCCCAGGGCCCATTGTGACATCCTGGGGACCCCATTGTCACCAAAGCCCATTGTGATATCCTGGCGACCACCTTTTGTCCCCAGGGCCCATTGTGATATCCTGAGGACCGCCCTTTGTCCCCAGGGCCCATTGTGACGTCCCAGGACCCCCCATTGTCCCCAGGGCCCATTGTGACATTCAGGGGCCCCCGTTTTTCATTGGGGCCCATTGTGAGATCCCAGGACCCCACATTGTCCCAAGGGGCCCATTGTGACTTTCAGGGGACTCCACTTGTCCCCAGGACCCATTGTGACACTATAGGGACCCCCCCTTGTGCCCAGTGCCCATTGTGACACCGTGGGTACCACCCTTGTCCGCAGGGCCCATTGTGACATCCTGGGGACACCCCCTTGTCCCCAGGGCCCATTGTGACATTTTGGGAATCCCTCCTTGTCCCCAGGGCCCATTGTGACGTCCCAGGAGCCCCCATTGTCCCCAGGACCCATTGTGACATTCAGGGGACCCCCTTTGTCACTGGGGCCCATTGTGAAATCCCAGGACCCCACACTGTCCCCAGGGCCCATTGTGACATCCTGGGGACCCCCCCTTTGTCCCCAGTGCCCATTGTGACATCCTGCGGACCCCCCTTTGTCCCCAGGGCCCATTTTGACATTCAGGGGACCCACCATTGCCCTCAGAGCCCATTGTGAGGTCCCAGGACCCCCCATTGTCCCCAGGGCCCATTGTGACATCCTCGGCACCCCCTTGTCCCCAGGGTCCATTGTGACATCCCAGGACCCCCCATTGTCCCCAGGGCCCATTGTGACATCCTCGGCACCCCCTTGTCCCCAGGGTCTATTGTGACATCCCAGGACCCCCCATTGTCCCCAGGGCCCATTGTGACATTCAGGGGACCCCCCTTTGTCCCCAGGGCCCATTGTGACATCGTGGGGACCCCCTTTGTCCCAAGACTTCATTGTGTCATCCTGGGGTCCCCCCTTGTCCTCAGGGTCCATTGTGACAGCCCAGGACCTTACATTGTCCCCAGGGCCCATTGTGATATCTTGGGGACCCCCTTGTTCCCAAGGCCCATTGTGACATCCTGGGGACCCCCCCTTGTCCCCAGGGCCCATTGTGACATCCCAGGACCCCCCATTGTCCCCAGGGCCCATTGTGACATCCTCGGCACGCCCTTGTCCCCAGGGCCCATTGTGACATCCTGGGGACCCCCCCTTGTCCCCAGGGCCCATTGTGACGTCCCAGGACCCCCCATTGTCCCCAGGGCCCATTGTGACATCCTCTGCACCCCCTTGTCCCCAGGGCCCATTTTGACATTCAGGGGACCCCTCTTTGTCCCCAGGGCCCATTGTGACATCCTGGGGACCCCCCCTTGTCCCCAGGGCCCATTGTGAACATCCTGGGGACCCCCCCTTGTCCCCAGGGCCCATTGTGACGTCCCAGCTCCCCCCATTGTCCCCAGGGCCCATTGTGACATCCTGGGGATCCCTCCTTGTCCCCAGGGCCCATTGTGACATCCCAGGACCCCCCATTGTCCCCAGGACCTATTGTCACATTCAGGGGACCCCCTTTGTCACTGGGGCCCATTGTGACACCATGGAGACCCCCGCTTGTCCTCAGGCTCCATTGTGACATCCTGGGCACCCCCCATTTTCCCCAGGACCCATTGTGACATCCTGGCCACCCCCTTGCTTCCAGGGCCCGTTGTGGCACCATGGGGACACCCCCTTTGTCCCCAGGGCCCATTGTGACATCCCAGGACCCCCCTTTGTCCCCAGGGCCCATTGTAGCACCATGGGGACCCCCTTTGAACCCAGGGCCCATTGTGGTACTATGGCAACCCCTTTTGTCCCCAGGGCCCATTGTGACATTCTTGGACCCCCCCTTGTCCCCAGGGCCCATTGTGACGTCCCAGGACCCCCCATTGTCCCTAGGACCTATTGTGACATTCAGGGGACCCCCTTTGTCACTGGTGCCCATTGTGACACCATGGGGACCCCTCCTTGTCACTGGGGACCCATTATGACACCATGGGGACCCCCCTTGTCCTCAGGACTCATTCTCACATCCTGGACACCCCGCATTGTCCCCAGGGCCCATTGTGACATCCACTGCAACCCCTTGTCCCCAGGGCCCATTGTGACATTCAGGGGACCCCTCTTTGTCCCCAGGGCCCATTGTGATATCTGGGGGACCCCCTTGTTTTCAAGGCCCATTGTGACATCCTGGGGACCCCCCCTTGTCCCCAGGGCCCATTGTGACATCCCAGGACCTTACTTTGTCCCCAGGGCCCATTGTGACATCCTGGCGACCCCCCCTTGTCCCCAGGGCCCATTGTGACATCCTGGGGATCCCTCCTTGTCCCCAGGGCCCATTGTGACATCCCAGGACCCCCCATTGTCCCCAGGGCCCATTGTGACATCCTCTGCACCCCCTTGTCCCCAGGGCCCATTGTGACATTCAGGGGACCCCTCTTTGTCCCCAGGGCCCATTGTGACATCCTGGGGACCCCCCCTTGTCCCCAGGGCCCATTGTGACATCCTGGGGATCCCTCCTAGTCCCCAGGGCCCATTGTGACGTCCCAGGACCCCCCATTGTCCCCAGGGCCCATTGTGACATTCAGGGGACCCCCTTTGTCACTGGGGCCCATTGTGACGTCCCAGGACCCCCCATTGTTCCCAGGGCCCATTGTGATGTCCTTGGGAGCCCCCTCTCTTCCCAGGGCTCATTGTGACTCTCAGGGGACCCCATCTTGTCGCCAGGGCTGATTGTGACGTCCTAGGGCCCCTCTGTGTCCCCAGGGCCCATTGTGACGTCCCAGGACCCCCATTGTCCCCAGGGCCCATTGTGACATCCTGGGGACCCTCCTTGTCCCCAGAGCCCATTGTGACATCCAGGGGACCCCCTTTGTCCCCAGGGCCCATTGTGGCACCATAGGGACCCCCTTTGTCACTGGGGCCCATTGTGACATCCCAGGACCCCCCCTGGTCCCCAGGGCCCATTGTGAACATCCTGGGGACCCCCATGTCCCCAGGACCCATCATGACACCATGGGGACCCTCCTTGTCACTGGGGACCCATTGTGACACCATGGGGACCCCCCCTTGTCCTCAGGGCCCATTGTGACATCCTGAGCATCCCCCTTTGTCCCCCGGGACCATTGTAACACCGTGCGGACCCCCTTTGTCCCCAGGGCCCATTGTGACACTGTGGGGAACCCCCTTGTCCCCAGGGCCTATTGTTACGTCCCAGGACCCCCCATTGTCCCCAGGGCCCATTGTGACACCTTGGGGACCCCCTTGTCACTGGAGACCCATTGTGACAGCATGGGGACCACCCCTTGTCCTCAGGGCCTATTGTGAACATCCTGGGGAACCTCCATTGTCCCCAGAGCCCATTGTGAGTTCCTGGAGACCCCCTTGTCCCCAGGTCCCATTGTGACATCCTGGGGAGCCTCTTTGTCCCCACGGCCCATTGTGACATCCTGGGGACCTCCTTGTCCCCAGGACCCATCCTGGCACTGTGGAGACCTCCCTTGTCACTGGGGACCCATTGTGACACCATGGGGACCTCCCATTGTCCTCAGGGCCCATTGAGACATCCTGGGGACCCCCTTTGTCACTGGGGACCCATTGTGACATCCCAGGAACCCCATTGTCCCAAGGGCCCATTGTGACATCCTGGGGACCCCTCTTTGTCTCCAGGACATATTGTGACACCGTGGGGACCACATTAGTCCCCAGGGCCCATTGTGACATCCTAGGAATCCCCTCTTGTCCCCAGGGCCCATTGTGACATCCCAGGACCCCCCTTTGTCCCCAGGGCTCATTGTGACATTCTAGGACCCCACTTTGTCCCCAGGGCCTATTGTGACACCATGGGGAACCCTCCTTGTCACTGGGGACCCATTGTGACACCATGGGGACCCCCCCTTTGTCCCCAGTGCCCATTGTGACATCCTGCCCACCCCCCTTTGTCCCCAGGGTCCATTGTGACATCCTGGGCAACCCCATTGTCCCCAGGGCCCATTGTGACATCTAGGGGGACGCCCTTGTCCCCAGGACCCATCGTGGCACCGTGGGGACCCCCATTGTCCCCAGGGCCCATTGTGACGTCCCAGGACCCCCATTGTCCCCAGGGCCCATTGTGACATCCCAGGACCCCACTTTGTCCCCAGGGCTTATTGTGACACCATGGGGATCTCCCTTGTCCCCAGGGCCCATTGTGACATCCTCGGCACCCCCTTGTCCCCAGGGCCCATTGTGACATTCAGGGGACGCCTCTTTGTCCCCAGGGCCCATTGTGACATCCTGGGGATCCCTCCTTGTCCCCAGGGCCCATTGTGACGTCCCGGGACCCCCCATTGTCCCCAGGGCCCATTGTGACATTCAGGGGCCCCCGTTTGTCACTGGCGCCCATTGTGACATCCCAGGACCCCACATTGTCCCCAGGGCCCATTGTGACTTTCAGGGGACCCCACTTGTCCCCAGGACCCATTGTGACACTATAGGGACCCCACCTTGTGCCCAGTGCCCATTGTGACCCCGTGGGTACCACCCTTGTCCGCAGGGCCCATTGTGACATCCTGGGGACACCCCCTTGTCCCCAGGGCCCATTGTGACGTCCTGGGAATCCCTCCTTGTCCCCAGGGCCCATTGTGACATCCAGGTGACCCCCCCTTGTCCCCAGGGCCCATTGTGATGTCCCAGGACCCGCCATTGTCCCCAGGGCCCATTGTGACATCCTGGGGATCCCTCCTTGTCCCCAGGGCCCATTGTGACGTCCCGGGACCCCCCATTGTCCCCAGGGCCCATTGTGACATTCAGGGGCCCCCGTTTGTCACTGGGGCCCATTTTGACATTCAGGGGACCCACCATTGTCCTCAGGGCCCATTGTGAGTTTCAGGGGACCCCACTTGTCCCCAGGACCCATTGCGACACTATAGGGACCCCCCCTTGTCCCCAGGGCCCATTGTGACATCTTGGGGACACCCCCTTTGTCCCCAGTGCCCATTGTGACATCCTGCGGACCCCCCTTTGTCCCCAGGGCCCATTTTGACATTCAGGGGACCCACCATTGTCCTCAGGGCCCATTGTGAGGTCCCAGGACCCCCCATTGTCCCCAGGGCCCATTGTGACATCCTCGGCACCCGCTTGTCACTGGGGCCTATTGTGACATTCAGGGGACCCCACATTGTCCCCAGGGCCCATTGTGACATCCTGGGGACCCCACTTGTCCCCAGGACCCATTGTGACACTATGGGGACCCCCCCTTGTGCCCAGGGCCCATTGTGACACCGTGGGTACCACACTTGTCTGCAGGGCTCATTGTGACATCCCAGGACCCCCCATTGTCCCCAGGGCCCATTCTGATACCGTGGGGACCCCCTTTGTCCCCAGGGCCCATTGTGACATGCTGGGGACGCTCTTTGTCCCCAGGGCCCATTGTGACATCCAGGGGACCCCCTTTGTCCCCAGGGCCCATTGTGGCACCATAGGGACCCCCTTTGTCACTAGGGCCCATTGTGACATCCCAGGACCCCCCCTAGTCCCCAGGGCCCATTGTGACATCCTGGGGACGCTCTTTGTCCCCAGGGCCCATTGTGACATCCTGGGGACCCTCCTTGTCCCCAGAGCCCATTGTGACATCCAGGGGACCCCCTTTGTCCCCAGGGCCCATTGTGGCACCATAGGGACCCCCTTTGTCACTGGGGCCCATTGTGACATCCTGGGGACCCCCCCTGGTCCCCAGGCCCCATTGTGACATCCTGGGGACCCCCTTTGTCCCAAGACTTCATTGTGACATCCTAGGGACCCCCCTTGTCCTCAGGGTCCATTGTGACACCCCAGGACCTTACATTGTCCCCAGGGCCCATTGTGATATCTGGGGGACCCCCTTGTTCTCAAGGCCCATTGTGACATCCTGGGGACCCACCCTTGTCTCCAGGGCCCATTGTGACATCCTGGGGATCCCTCCTTGTCCCCAGGGCCCATTGTGACATCCTGGGGATCCCTCCTTGTCTCCAGGGCCCATTGTGACGTCCCAGGACCCCCCATTGTCCCCAGGACCTTTTGTGACATTCAGGGGACCCCCTTTGTCACTGGGGCCCATTGTGACACCATGGAGACCCCTGCTTGTCCTCAGGGTCCATTGTGACATCCTGGGCACCCCCCATTTTCCCCAGGACCCATTGTGACATCCTGGCCACCCCCTTGCTCCCAGGGCCCGTTGTGACATCCTCTGCACCCCTTTGTCCCCAGGGCCCATTGTGACATCCCAGGACCCCCCTTTGTCCCCAGGGCCCATTGTAGCACCATGGGGACCCCCTTTGACCCCAGGGCCCATTGTGGCACCACGGCAACCCCTTTTGTCCCCAGGGCCCATTGTGACATTCTTGGACCCCTCTTTGTCCCCAGGGCCCATTGTGACATCCTGGGGACCCCCCCTTGTCCCCAGGGCCCATTGTGACGTCCCAGGACCCGACATTGTCCCCAGGGCCCATTGTGACATCCTCTGCACCCCCTTGTCCCCAGGGCCCATTGTGACGTCCCAGGACCCCCCCTTGTCCCCAGGGCCCATTGTGACGTCCCAGGACCCCCCTTTGTCCCCAGGGCCCATACTGATACCGTGGGGACCCCCTTTGTCCCCAGGGCCCATTGTGACATGCTGGGGACCCTCCTTGTCCCCAGGGCCCATTGTGACATCCAGGGGACCCCCTTTGTCCCCAGGGCCATTTGTGGCACCATGAGGACCCTCTTTGTCACTGGAGCCCATTGTGACATCCCATGACCCCCCTTTGTCCCCAGTGCTATTGTGAAATCCTGGGGACCCCTTTTGTCCCCACGGCCCATTGTGACACCATGGGGAACCCCTTTGTCACTGGGGGCCATTGTGACATGCCAGGATTCCACTTTGTCCCCAGGGCTCGTTCTGACACCTTGGGGACTCCCATTGTCCCCAGGGCCCATTGTGACATCCTGGGCAACCCCATTGTCCCCAGGGCCCATTGTGACATCTGGGGAACGCCCTTGTCCCCAGGAGCCATCGTGGCACTGTGGGGACCCTCCTTGTCACTTGGGCCCATTGTGACACCATGGGGACCCCCCCTTTGTCCCCAGTGCCCATTGTGACATCCTGTGCGCCCCCCTTTGTCCCCAGGGTCCATTGTGACATCCTGGGCAACCCCATTGTCCCCAGGGCCCATTGTGAAATCTGGGGGACGCCCATGTCCCCAGGGCCCATTGTGACACCATGGGGACCCCCCCTTTGTCTCCAGTACCCATTGTGACATCCTGGGGATCCCTCCTTGTCCCCAGGGCCCATTGTGACGTCCCAGGACCCCCCATTGTCCCCAGGACCCATTGTGACATTCAGGGGACCCCCTTTGTCACTGGGGCCCATTGTGACATCCCAGGACCCCACATTGTCCCCAGGGCCCATTGTGACATCCTGGGGACCCCACTTGTCCCCAGGACCCATTGTGACACTATGGGAACCCCCCTTTGTGCCCAGAGCCCATTGTGACACTGTGGGTACCACCCTTGTCCGCAGGGCTCATTGTGACATCCCAGGACCCCCCGTTGTCCCCAGGGCTCATTGTGACATTCTAGGACCCCACTTTGTCCCCAGGGCCTATTGTGACACCATGGGGAACCCTCCTTGTCACTGGGAACCCATTGTGACACCATGGGGACCCCCCCTTTGTCCCCAGTGCCCATTGTGACATCCTGCGCACCCCCCTTTGTCCCCAGAGTCCATTGTGACATCCTGGGCAACCCCATTGTCCCCAGGGCCCATTGTGACATCTAGGGGGACGCCCTTGTCCCCAGGACCCATCGTGGCACCGTGGGGACGCCCATTGTCCCCAGGGCCCATTGTGACGTCCCAGGACCCCCATTGTCCCCAGGGCCCATTGTGACATCCCAGGACCCCACTTTGTCCCCAGGGCTTATTGTGACACCATGGGAATCTCCCTTGTCCCCAGGGCCCATTGTGACATTCAGGGGCCCCCGTTTGTCACTGGGGCCCATTGTGACATCCCAGGACCCCACATTGTCCCCAGGGCCCATTGTGACTTTCAGGGGACCTCACTTGTCCCCAGGACCCATTGTGACACTATAGGGACCCCCCCTTGTGCCCAGTGCCCATTGTGACACCGTGGGTACCACCCTTGTCCGCAGGGCCCATTGTGACATCCTGGGGACACCCCCTTGTCCCCAGGGCCCATTGTGACATCCTGGGGAACCCTCCTTGTCCCCAGGGCCCATTGTGACGTCCCAGGACCCCCCATTGTCCCCAGGACCCATTGTGACATTCAGGGGACCCCCTTTGTCACTGGGGCCCATTGTGAAATCCCAGGACCCCACATTGTGCCCAGGGCCCATTGTGACATCCTGGGGACCCCCCCTTGTCCCCAGGGCCCATTGTGACGTCCCAGGACCCCCCATTGTCCCCAGGGCCCATTGTGACATCCTCTGCACCCCCTTGTCCCCAGGGCCCATTGTGACATTCAGGGGACCCCTCTTTGTCCCCAGGGCCCATTGTGACATCCTGGGGACCCCCCCTTGTCCCCAGGGCCCATTGTGACATCCTGGGGACCCCCCCTTGTCCCCAGGGCCCATTGTGACGTCCCAGGTCCCCCCATTGTCCCCAGGGCCCATTGTGACATCCTGGGGATCCCTCCTTGTCCCCAGGGCCCATTGTGACATCCCAGGACCCCCCATTGTCCCCAGGACCTATTGTCACATTCAGGGGACCCCCTTTGTCACTGGGGCCCATTGTGACACCATGGAGACCCCCGCTTGTCCTCAGGCTCCATTGTGACATCCTGGGCACCCCCCATTTTCCCCAGGACCCATTGTGACATCCTGGCCACCCCCTTGCTCCCAGGGCCCGTTGTGGCACCATGGGGACACCCCCTTTGTCCCCAGGGCCCATTGTGACATCCCAGGACCCCCCTTTGTCCCCAGGGCCCATTGTAGCACCATGGGGACCCCCTTTGACCCCAGGGCCCATTGTGGTACCATGGCAACCCCTTTTGTCCCCAGGGCCCATTGTGACATTCTTGGACCCCACTTTGTCCCCAGGGCCTATTGTGACACCATGGGGACCCCTCCTTGCCACTGGGGACCCATTGTGACACCATGGGGACCCCCCCTTGTCCTCAGGAGTCATTCTGACATCCTGGACACCCCCCATTGTCCCCAGGGCCCATTGTGACATTCAGGGGACTCCTCTTTGTCCCCAGGGCCCATTGTGACATCCTGGGGATCCCTCTTTGTCTTCAGGGCCCATTGTGATGTCCGAGGACCCCCCATTGTCCCCAGGGCCCATTGTGACATCCTCTGCACCCCCTTGTCCCCAGGGCCCATTGTGACATTCAGGGGACCCCTCTTTGTCCCCAGGGCCCATTGTGACATCCTGGGGATCCCTCCTTGTCGCCAGGGCCCATTGTGACGTCCCAGGACCCCCCATTGTCCCCAGGACCTATTGTGACATTCAGGGGACCCCCTTTGTCACTGGGGCCCATTGTGACACCATGGGGACCCCTCCTTGTCACTGGGGACCCATTATGACACCATGGGGACCCCCCTTGTCCTCAGGACTCATTCTCACATCCTGGACACCCCGCATTGTCCCCAGGGCCCATTGTGACATCCACTGCAACCCCTTGTCCCCAGGGCCCATTGTGACATTCAGGGGACCCCTCTTTGTCCCCAGGGCCCATTGTGACATCCTGGGGACCCCCCCTTGTCCCCAGAGCCCATTGTGACGTCCCAGGACCCCCCATTGTCCCCAGGACCCATTGTGACACTATGGGGACCCCCCCTTTTGCCCAGGGCCCATTGTGACCCCGTGGGTACCACCCTTGTCCCCAGGGCCCATTGTGACATCCTCTGCACCCCCTTGTCCCCAGGGCCCATTGTGACATTCAGGGGACCCCTCTTTGTCCCCAGGGCCCATTGTGACATCCTGGGGACCCTCTTTGTCACTGGGGCCTATTGTGACATCCCAGGACCCCCCTTTGTCCCCAGGGCCCATTGTAGCACCATGGGGACCCCCTTTGACCCCAGGGCCCATTGTGGCACCATGGCAACCGCTTTTGTCCCCAGGGCCCATTGTGACATTCTTGGACCCCACTTTGTCCCCAGGGCCTATTGTGACACCATGGGGACCCCTCCTTGTCACTGGGGACCCATTGTGATACCATGGGGACCCCGCCTTGTCCTCAGGACTCATTCTCACATCCTGGACGCCCCCCATTGTCCCCAGGGCCCATTGTGACATCCACTGCACCCCCTTGTCCCCAGGGCCCCTTGTGACATTCAGGGGACCCCTCTTTGTCCCCAGGGCCCATTGTGACATCCTGGGGACCCCCCCTTGTCCCCAGGGCCCATTGTGACGTCCCAGGACCCCCCATTGTCCCCAGGGCCCATTGTGACATCCTGTGGATCCCTCCTTGTCCCCAGGGCCCATTGTGACGTCCCAGGACCCCCCATTGTCCCCAGGGCCCATTGTGATATGTTGGGGAGCCCTCTTTGTCCCCAGGGCCCATTGTGAAATTCAGGGGACCCCAACTTGTCCTCAGGGCCCATTCTGATATCCTGGGGACACTCTTTGTCCCCAGGGCCCATTGTGACATCCTGGGGACCCCATTGTCACCAAAGCCCATTGTGATATCCTGGCGACCACCTTTTGTCCCCAGGGCCCATTGTGATATCCTGAGGACCGCCCTTTGTCCCCAGGGCCCATTGTGACGTCCCAGGACCCCCCATTGTCCCCAGGGCCCATTGTGACATTCAGGGGCCCCCGTTTGTCATTGGGGCCCATTGTGAGATCCCAGGACCCCACATTGTCCCAAGGGCCCATTGTGACTTTCAGGGGACTCCACTTGTCCCCAGGACCCATTGTGACACTATAGGGACCCCCCCTTGTGCCCAGTGCCCATTGTGACACCGTGGGTACCACCCTTGTCCGCAGGGCCCATTGTGACATCCTGGGGACACCCCCTTGTCCCCAGGGCCCATTGTGACATCCTGGGGATCCCTCCTTGTCCCCAGGGCCCATTGTGACGTCCCAGGAGCCCCCATTGTCCCCAGGACCCATTGTGACATTCAGGGGACCCCCTTTGTCACTGGGGCCCATTGTGAAATCCCAGGACCCCACACTGTCCCCAGGGCCCATTGTGACATCCTGGGGACCCCCCCTTTGTCCCCAGTGCCCATTGTGACATCCTGCGGACCCCCCTTTGTCCCCAGGGCCCATTTTGACATTCAGGGGACCCACCATTGTCCTCAGGGCCCATTGTGAGGTCCCAGGACCCCCATTGTCCCCAGGGCCCATTGTGACGTCCCAGGACCCCCATTGTCCCCAGGGCCCATTGTGACATCCCAGGACCCCACTTTGTCCCCAGGGCTTATTGTGACACCATGGGAATCTCCCTTGTCCCCAGGGCCCATTGTGACATTCAGGGGCCCCCGTTTGTCACTGGGGCCCATTGTGACATCCCAGGACCCCACATTGTCCCCAGGGCCCATTGTGACTTTCAGGGGACCTCACTTGTCCCCAGGACCCATTGTGACACTATAGGGACCCCCCCTTGTGCCCAGTGCCCATTGTGACACCGTGGGTACCACCCTTGTCCGCAGGGCCCATTGTGACATCCTGGGGACACCCCCTTGTCCCCAGGGCCCATTGTGACATCCTGGGGAACCCTCCTTGTCCCCAGGGCCCATTGTGACGTCCCAGGACCCCCCATTGTCCCCAGGACCCATTGTGACATTCAGGGGACCCCCTTTGTCACTGGGGCCCATTGTGAAATCCCAGGACCCCACATTGTGCCCAGGGCCCATTGTAAAACCGTGGGTACCACCCTTGTCTGCAGGGCTCATTGTGACATCCCAGGACCCCCCATTGTCCCCAGGGCCCATTGTGACATTCAGGGGACCCACCATTGTCCTCAGGGCACATTGTGAGGTCCCAGGACCCCCCATTGTCCCCAGGGCCCATTGTGACATCCTCTGCACCCCCTTGTCCCCAGGGCCCATTGTGACGTCCCAGGACCCCCCATTGTCCCCACGGCCCATTGTGACATTCAGGGGACCCCACTTTGTCCCCAGGGCCCATTGTGACATCCTGGGGACCCCCTTTGTCGCCAGGGCCCATTGTGGCACCATGAGGACCCTCTTTGTCACTGGAGCCCATTGTGACATCCCATGACCCCCCTTTGTCCCCAGTGCTATTGTGAAATCCTGGGGACCCCTTTTGTCCCCAGGGCCCATTGTGGCACCATGGGGAACCCCTTTGTCACTGGGGGCCATTGTGACATTCCAGGATTCCACTTTGTCCCCAGGGCTCGTTCTGAACACCCTGGGGCCTCCCATTGTCCCCAGGGCCCATTGTGACATCCTGGGCAACCCCATTGTCCCCAGGGCCCATTGTGACATCTGGGGGACGCCCTTGTCCCCAGGACCCATCGTGGCACCGTGGGGAGCCTCCTTGTTACTTAGGCCCATTGTGACACCATGGGGACCCCCCCTTTATCCCCAGTGCCCATTGTGACATCCTGCGGACCCCCCTTTGTCCCCAGGGCCCATTTTGACATTCAGGGGACCCACCATTGTCCTCAGGGCCCATTGTGAGGTCCCAGGACCCCCCATTGTCCCCAGGGCCCATTGTGACATCCTCGGCACCCCCTTGTCCCCAGGGTCCATTGTGACATCCCAGGACCCCCCATTGTCCCCAGGGCCCATTGTGACATTCAGGGGACCACCCTTTGTCCCCAGGGCCCATTGTGACATCGTGGGGACCCCCTTTGTCCCAAGACTTCATTGTGACATCCTGGGGGCCCCCCTTGTCCTCAGGGTCCATTGTGACAGCCCAGGACCTTACATTGTCCCCAGGGCCCATTGTGATATCTTGGGGACCCCCTTGTTCCCAAGGCCCATTGTGACATCCTGGGGACCCCCCCTTGTCCCCAGGGCCCATTGTGACATCCCAGGACCCCCCAATGTCCCCAGGGCCCATTGTGACATCCTCGGCACGCCCTTGTCCCCAGGGCCCATTGTGACATCCTGGGGACCCCCCCTTGTCCCCAGGGCCCATTGTGACGTCCCAGGACCCCCCATTGTCCCCAGGGCCCATTGTGACATCCTCTGCACCCCCTTGTCCCCAGGGCCCATTGTGACATTCAGGGGACCCCTCTTTGTCCCCAGGGCCCATTGTGACATCCTGGGGACCCCCCCTTGTCCCCAGGGCCCATTGTGACATCCTGGGGACCCCCCCTTGTCCCCAGGGCCCATTGTGACGTCCCAGGTCCCCCCATTGTCGCCAGGGCCCATTGTGACATCCTGGGGATCCCTCCTTGTCCCCAGGGCCCATTGTGACATCCCAGGACCCCCCATTGTCCCCAGGACCTATTGTCACATTCAGGGGACCCCCTTTGTCACTGGGGCCCATTGTGACACCATGGAGACCCCCGCTTGTCCTCAGGCTCCATTGTGACATCCTGGGCACCCCCCATTTTCCCCAGGACCCATTGTGACATCCTGGCCACCCCCTTGCTTCCAGGGCCCGTTGTGGCACCATGGGGACACCCCCTTTGTCCCCAGGGCCCATTGTGACATCCCAGGACCCCCCTTTGTCCCCAGGGCCCATTGTAGCACCATGGGGACCCCCTTTGACCCCAGGGCCCATTGTGGTACTATGGCAACCCCTTTTGTCCCCAGGGCCCATTGTGACATTCTTGGACCCCACTTTGTCCCCAGGGCCTATTGTGACACCATGGGGACCCCTCCTTGCCACTGGGGACCCATTGTGACACCATGGGGACCCCCCCTTGTCCTCAGGAGTCATTCTGACATCCTGGACACCCCCCATTGTCCCCAGGGCCCATTGTGACATCCACTGCACTCCCCTGTCCCCAGGGCCCATTGTGACATTCAGGGGACTCCTCTTTGTCCCCAGGGCCCATTGTGACATCCTGGGGATCCCTCCTTGTCTTCAGGGCCCATTGTGATGTCCGAGGACCCCCCATTGTCCCCAGGGCCCATTGTGACATCCTCTGCACCCCCTTGTCCCCAGGGCCCATTGTGACATTCAGGGGACCCCTCTTTGTCCCCAGGGCCCATTGTGACATCCTGGGGATCCCTCCTTGTCGCCAGGGCCCATTGTGACGTCCCAGGACCCCCCATTGTCCCCAGGACCTATTGTGACATTCAGGGGACCCCCTTTGTCACTGGGGCCCATTGTGACACCATGGGGACCCCTCCTTGTCACTGGGGACCCATTATGACACCATGGGGACCCCCCTTGTCCTCAGGACTCATTCTCACATCCTGGACACCCCGCATTGTCCCCAGGGCCCATTGTGACATCCACTGCAACCCCTTGTCCCCAGGGCCCATTGTGACATTCAGGGGACCCCTCTTTGTCCCCAGGGCCCATTGTGACATCCTGGCGACCCCCCCTTGTCCCCAGAGCCCATTGTGACGTCCCAGGACCCCCCTTTGTCCCCAGGACCCATTGTGACACTATGGGGACCCCCCCTTTTGCCCAGGGCCCATTGTGACCCCGTGGGTACCACCCTTGTCCCCAGGGCCCATTGTGACATCCTCTGCACCCCCTTGTCCCCAGGGCCCATTGTGACATTCAGGGGACCCCTCTTTGTCCCCAGGGCCCATTGTGACATCCTGGGGACCCTCTTTGTCACTGGGGCCTATTGTGACATCCCAGGACCCCCCTTTGTCCCCAGGGCCCATTGTAGCACCATGGGGACCCCCTTTGACCCCAGGGCCCATTGTGGCACCATGGCAACCGCTTTTGTCCCCAGGGCCCATTGTGACATTCTTGGACCCCACTTTGTCCCCAGGGCCTATTGTGACACCATGGGGACCCCTCCTTGTCACTGGGGACCCATTGTGACACCATGGGGACCCCGCCTTGTCCTCAGGACTCATTCTCACATCCTGAACGCCCCCCATTGTCCCCAGGGCCCATTGTGACATCCACTGCACCCCCTTGTCCCCAGGGCCCATTGTGACATTCAGGGGACCCCTCTTTGTCCCCAGGGCCCATTGTGACATCCTGGGGACCCCGCCTTGTCCCCAGGGCCCATTGTGACGTCCCAGGACCCCCCATTGTCTCCAGGGCCCATTGTGACATCCTGGGGATCCCTGCTTGGCCCCAGAGCCCATTGTGACGTCTTATGACCCCCCATTGTCCCCAGGGCCCATTGTGAAATTCAGGGGACCCCAACTTGTCCTCAGGGCCCATTCTGATATCCTGGGGACACTCTTTGTCCCCAGGGCCCATTGTGACATCCTGGGGACCCCATTGTCACCAAAGCCCATTGTGATATCCTGGCGACCACCTTTTGTCCCCAGGGCCCATTGTGATATCCTGAGGACCGCCCCTTGTCCCCAGGGCCCATTGTGACGTCCCAGGACCCCCCATTGTCCCCAGGGCCCATTGTGACATTCAGGGGCCCCCGTTTGTCACTGGGGCCCATTGTGAGATCCCAGGACCCCACATTGTCCCAAGGGCCCATTGTGACTTTCAGGGGACTCCACTTGTCCCCAGGACCCATTGTGACACTATAGGGACCCCCCCTTGTGCCCAGTGCCCATTGTGACACCGTGGGTACCACCCTTGTCCGCAGGGCCCATTGTGACATCCTGGGGACACCCCCTTGTCCCCAGGGCCCATTGTGACATTTTGGGAATCCCTCCTTGTCCCCAGGGCCCATTGTGACGTCCCAGGAGCCCCCATTGTCCCCAGGACCCATTGTGACATTCAGGGGACCCCCTTTGTCACTGGGGCCCATTGTGAAATCCCAGGACCCCACACTGTCCCCAGGGCCCATTGTGACATCCTGGGGACCCCCCCTTTGTCCCCAGTGCCCATTGTGACATCCTGCGGACCCCCCTTTGTCCCCAGGGCCCATTTTGACATTCAGGGGACCCACCATTGTCCTCAGGGCCCATTGTGAGGTCCCAGGACCCCCCATTGTCCCCAGGGCCCATTGTGACATCCTCGGCACCCCCTTGTCCCCAGGGTCCATTGTGACATTCAGGGGACCCCCCATTGTCCCCAGGGCCCATTGTGACATCCTCGGCACCCCCTTGTCCCCAGGGCCCATTGTGACATTCAGGGGACCCCCCATTGTCCCCAGGGCCCATTGTGACATTCAGGGGACCACCCTTTGTCCCCAGGGCCCATTGTGACATCGTGGGGACCCCCTTTGTCCCAAGACTTCATTGTGACATCCTGGGGTCCCTCCTTGTCCTCAGGGTCCATTGTGACAGCCCAGGACCTTACATTGTCCCCAGGGCCCATTGTGATATCTTGGGGACCCCCTTGTTCCCAAGGCCCATTGTGACATCCTGGGGACCCCCCCTTGTCCCCAGGGCCCATTGTGACATCCCAGGACCCCCCATTGTCCCCAGCGCCCATTGTGACATCCTCGGCACGCCCTTGTCCCCAGGGCCCATTGTGACATCCTGGGGACCCCCCCCTTGTCCCCAGGGCCCATTGTGACGTCCCAGGACCCCCCATTGTCCCCAGGGCCCATTGTGACATCCTCTGCACCCCCTTGTCCCCAGGGCCCATTGTGACATTCAGGGGACCCCTCTTTGTCCCCAGGGCCCATTGTGACATCCTGGGGATCCCTCTTTGTCTTCAGGGCCCATTGTGATGTCCGAGGACCCCCCATTGTCCCCAGGGCCCATTGTGACATCCTCTGCACCCCCTTGTCCCCAGGGCCCATTGTGACATTCAGGGGACCCCTCTTTGTCCCCAGGGCCCATTGTGACATCCTGGGGATCCCTCCTTGTCGCCAGGGCCCATTGTGACGTCCCAGGACCCCCCATTGTCCCCAGGACCTATTGTGACATTCAGGGGACCCCCTTTGTCACTGGGGCCCATTGTGACACCATGGGGACCCCTCCTTGTCACTGGGGACCCATTATGACACCATGGGGACCCCCCTTGTCCTCAGGACTCATTCTCACATCCTGGACACCCCGCATTGTCCCCAGGGCCCATTGTGACATCCACTGCAACCCCTTGTCCCCAGGGCCCATTGTGACATTCAGGGGACCCCTCTTTGTCCCCAGGGCCCATTGTGACATCCTGGGGACCCCCCCTTGTCCCCAGAGCCCATTGTGACGTCCCAGGACCCCCCATTGTCCCCAGGACCCATTGTGACACTATGGGGACCCCCCCTTTTGCCCAGGGCCCATTGTGACCCCGTGGGTACCACCCTTGTCCCCAGGGCCCATTGTGACATCCTCTGCACCCCCTTGTCCCCAGGGCCCATTGTGACATTCAGGGGACCCCTCTTTGTCCCCAGGGCCCATTGTGACATCCTGGGGACCCTCTTTGTCACTGGGGCCTATTGTGACATCCCAGGACCCCCCTTTGTCCCCAGGGCCCATTGTAGCACCATGGGGACCCCCTTTGACCCCAGGGCCCATTGTGGCACCATGGCAACCGCTTTTGTCCCCAGGGCCCATTGTGACATTCTTGGACCCCACTTTGTCCCCAGGGCCTATTGTGACACCATGGGGACCCCTCCTTGTCACTGGGGACCCATTGTGATACCATGGGGACCCCGCCTTGTCCTCAGGACTCATTCTCACATCCTGGACGCCCCCCATTGTCCCCAGGGCCCATTGTGACATCCACTGCACCCCCTTGTCCCCAGGGCCCCTTGTGACATTCAGGGGACCCCTCTTTGTCCCCAGGGCCCATTGTGACATCCTGGGGACCCCCCCTTGTCCCCAGGGCCCATTGTGACGTCCCAGGACCCCCCATTGTCCCCAGGGCCCATTGTGACATCCTGTGGATCCCTCCTTGTCCCCAGGGCCCATTGTGACGTCCCAGGACCCCCCATTGTCCCCAGGGCCCATTGTGATATGTTGGGGAGCCCTCTTTGTCCCCAGGGCCCATTGTGAAATTCAGGGGACCCCAACTTGTCCTCAGGGCCCATTCTGATATCCTGGGGACACTCTTTGTCCCCAGGGCCCATTGTGACATCCTGGGGACCCCATTGTCACCAAAGCCCATTGTGATATCCTGGCGACCACCTTTTGTCCCCAGGGCCCATTGTGATATCCTGAGGACCGCCCTTTGTCCCCAGGGCCCATTGTGACGTCCCAGGACCCCCCATTGTCCCCAGGGCCCATTGTGACATTCAGGGGCCCCCGTTTGTCATTGGGGCCCATTGTGAGATCCCAGGACCCCACATTGTCCCAAGGGCCCATTGTGACTTTCAGGGGACTCCACTTGTCCCCAGGACCCATTGTGACACTATAGGGACCCCCCCTTGTGCCCAGTGCCCATTGTGACACCGTGGGTACCACCCTTGTCCGCAGGGCCCATTGTGACATCCTGGGGACACCCCCTTGTCCCCAGGGCCCATTGTGACATCCTGGGGATCCCTCCTTGTCCCCAGGGCCCATTGTGACGTCCCAGGAGCCCCCATTGTCCCCAGGACCCATTGTGACATTCAGGGGACCCCCTTTGTCACTGGGGCCCATTGTGAAATCCCAGGACCCCACACTGTCCCCAGGGCCCATTGTGACATCCTGGGGACCCCCCCTTTGTCCCCAGTGCCCATTGTGACATCCTGCGGACCCCCCTTTGTCCCCAGGGCCCATTTTGACATTCAGGGGACCCACCATTGTCCTCAGGGCCCATTGTGAGGTCCCAGGACCCCCATTGTCCCCAGGGCCCATTGTGACGTCCCAGGACCCCCATTGTCCCCAGGGCCCATTGTGACATCCCAGGACCCCACTTTGTCCCCAGGGCTTATTGTGACACCATGGGAATCTCCCTTGTCCCCAGGGCCCATTGTGACATTCAGGGGCCCCCGTTTGTCACTGGGGCCCATTGTGACATCCCAGGACCCCACATTGTCCCCAGGGCCCATTGTGACTTTCAGGGGACCTCACTTGTCCCCAGGACCCATTGTGACACTATAGGGACCCCCCCTTGTGCCCAGTGCCCATTGTGACACCGTGGGTACCACCCTTGTCCGCAGGGCCCATTGTGACATCCTGGGGACACCCCCTTGTCCCCAGGGCCCATTGTGACATCCTGGGGAACCCTCCTTGTCCCCAGGGCCCATTGTGACGTCCCAGGACCCCCCATTGTCCCCAGGACCCATTGTGACATTCAGGGGACCCCCTTTGTCACTGGGGCCCATTGTGAAATCCCAGGACCCCACATTGTGCCCAGGGCCCATTGTAAAACCGTGGGTACCACCCTTGTCTGCAGGGCTCATTGTGACATCCCAGGACCCCCCATTGTCCCCAGGGCCCATTGTGACATTCAGGGGACCCACCATTGTCCTCAGGGCACATTGTGAGGTCCCAGGACCCCCCATTGTCCCCAGGGCCCATTGTGACATCCTCTGCACCCCCTTGTCCCCAGGGCCCATTGTGACGTCCCAGGACCCCCCATTGTCCCCACGGCCCATTGTGACATTCAGGGGACCCCACTTTGTCCCCAGGGCCCATTGTGACATCCTGGGGACCCCCTTTGTCGCCAGGGCCCATTGTGGCACCATGAGGACCCTCTTTGTCACTGGAGCCCATTGTGACATCCCATGACCCCCCTTTGTCCCCAGTGCTATTGTGAAATCCTGGGGACCCCTTTTGTCCCCAGGGCCCATTGTGGCACCATGGGGAACCCCTTTGTCACTGGGGGCCATTGTGACATTCCAGGATTCCACTTTGTCCCCAGGGCTCGTTCTGAACACCCTGGGGCCTCCCATTGTCCCCAGGGCCCATTGTGACATCCTGGGCAACCCCATTGTCCCCAGGGCCCATTGTGACATCTGGGGGACGCCCTTGTCCCCAGGACCCATCGTGGCACCGTGGGGAGCCTCCTTGTTACTTAGGCCCATTGTGACACCATGGGGACCCCCCCTTTATCCCCAGTGCCCATTGTGACATCCTGCGGACCCCCCTTTGTCCCCAGGGCCCATTTTGACATTCAGGGGACCCACCATTGTCCTCAGGGCCCATTGTGAGGTCCCAGGACCCCCCATTGTCCCCAGGGCCCATTGTGACATCCTCGGCACCCCCTTGTCCCCAGGGTCCATTGTGACATCCCAGGACCCCCCATTGTCCCCAGGGCCCATTGTGACATTCAGGGGACCACCCTTTGTCCCCAGGGCCCATTGTGACATCGTGGGGACCCCCTTTGTCCCAAGACTTCATTGTGACATCCTGGGGGCCCCCCTTGTCCTCAGGGTCCATTGTGACAGCCCAGGACCTTACATTGTCCCCAGGGCCCATTGTGATATCTTGGGGACCCCCTTGTTCCCAAGGCCCATTGTGACATCCTGGGGACCCCCCCTTGTCCCCAGGGCCCATTGTGACATCCCAGGACCCCCCAATGTCCCCAGGGCCCATTGTGACATCCTCGGCACGCCCTTGTCCCCAGGGCCCATTGTGACATCCTGGGGACCCCCCCTTGTCCCCAGGGCCCATTGTGACGTCCCAGGACCCCCCATTGTCCCCAGGGCCCATTGTGACATCCTCTGCACCCCCTTGTCCCCAGGGCCCATTGTGACATTCAGGGGACCCCTCTTTGTCCCCAGGGCCCATTGTGACATCCTGGGGACCCCCCCTTGTCCCCAGGGCCCATTGTGACATCCTGGGGACCCCCCCTTGTCCCCAGGGCCCATTGTGACGTCCCAGGTCCCCCCATTGTCGCCAGGGCCCATTGTGACATCCTGGGGATCCCTCCTTGTCCCCAGGGCCCATTGTGACATCCCAGGACCCCCCATTGTCCCCAGGACCTATTGTCACATTCAGGGGACCCCCTTTGTCACTGGGGCCCATTGTGACACCATGGAGACCCCCGCTTGTCCTCAGGCTCCATTGTGACATCCTGGGCACCCCCCATTTTCCCCAGGACCCATTGTGACATCCTGGCCACCCCCTTGCTTCCAGGGCCCGTTGTGGCACCATGGGGACACCCCCTTTGTCCCCAGGGCCCATTGTGACATCCCAGGACCCCCCTTTGTCCCCAGGGCCCATTGTAGCACCATGGGGACCCCCTTTGACCCCAGGGCCCATTGTGGTACTATGGCAACCCCTTTTGTCCCCAGGGCCCATTGTGACATTCTTGGACCCCACTTTGTCCCCAGGGCCTATTGTGACACCATGGGGACCCCTCCTTGCCACTGGGGACCCATTGTGACACCATGGGGACCCCCCCTTGTCCTCAGGAGTCATTCTGACATCCTGGACACCCCCCATTGTCCCCAGGGCCCATTGTGACATCCACTGCACTCCCCTGTCCCCAGGGCCCATTGTGACATTCAGGGGACTCCTCTTTGTCCCCAGGGCCCATTGTGACATCCTGGGGATCCCTCCTTGTCTTCAGGGCCCATTGTGATGTCCGAGGACCCCCCATTGTCCCCAGGGCCCATTGTGACATCCTCTGCACCCCCTTGTCCCCAGGGCCCATTGTGACATTCAGGGGACCCCTCTTTGTCCCCAGGGCCCATTGTGACATCCTGGGGATCCCTCCTTGTCGCCAGGGCCCATTGTGACGTCCCAGGACCCCCCATTGTCCCCAGGACCTATTGTGACATTCAGGGGACCCCCTTTGTCACTGGGGCCCATTGTGACACCATGGGGACCCCTCCTTGTCACTGGGGACCCATTATGACACCATGGGGACCCCCCTTGTCCTCAGGACTCATTCTCACATCCTGGACACCCCGCATTGTCCCCAGGGCCCATTGTGACATCCACTGCAACCCCTTGTCCCCAGGGCCCATTGTGACATTCAGGGGACCCCTCTTTGTCCCCAGGGCCCATTGTGACATCCTGGCGACCCCCCCTTGTCCCCAGAGCCCATTGTGACGTCCCAGGACCCCCCTTTGTCCCCAGGACCCATTGTGACACTATGGGGACCCCCCCTTTTGCCCAGGGCCCATTGTGACCCCGTGGGTACCACCCTTGTCCCCAGGGCCCATTGTGACATCCTCTGCACCCCCTTGTCCCCAGGGCCCATTGTGACATTCAGGGGACCCCTCTTTGTCCCCAGGGCCCATTGTGACATCCTGGGGACCCTCTTTGTCACTGGGGCCTATTGTGACATCCCAGGACCCCCCTTTGTCCCCAGGGCCCATTGTAGCACCATGGGGACCCCCTTTGACCCCAGGGCCCATTGTGGCACCATGGCAACCGCTTTTGTCCCCAGGGCCCATTGTGACATTCTTGGACCCCACTTTGTCCCCAGGGCCTATTGTGACACCATGGGGACCCCTCCTTGTCACTGGGGACCCATTGTGACACCATGGGGACCCCGCCTTGTCCTCAGGACTCATTCTCACATCCTGAACGCCCCCCATTGTCCCCAGGGCCCATTGTGACATCCACTGCACCCCCTTGTCCCCAGGGCCCATTGTGACATTCAGGGGACCCCTCTTTGTCCCCAGGGCCCAGTGTGACATCCTGGGGACCCCGCCTTGTCCCCAGGGCCCATTGTGACGTCCCAGGACCCCCCATTGTCTCCAGGGCCCATTGTGACATCCTGGGGATCCCTGCTTGGCCCCAGAGCCCATTGTGACGTCTTATGACCCCCCATTGTCCCCAGGGCCCATTGTGAAATTCAGGGGACCCCAACTTGTCCTCAGGGCCCATTCTGATATCCTGGGGACACTCTTTGTCCCCAGGGCCCATTGTGACATCCTGGGGACCCCATTGTCACCAAAGCCCATTGTGATATCCTGGCGACCACCTTTTGTCCCCAGGGCCCATTGTGATATCCTGAGGACCGCCCCTTGTCCCCAGGGCCCATTGTGACGTCCCAGGACCCCCCATTGTCCCCAGGGCCCATTGTGACATTCAGGGGCCCCCGTTTGTCACTGGGGCCCATTGTGAGATCCCAGGACCCCACATTGTCCCAAGGGCCCATTGTGACTTTCAGGGGACTCCACTTGTCCCCAGGACCCATTGTGACACTATAGGGACCCCCCCTTGTGCCCAGTGCCCATTGTGACACCGTGGGTACCACCCTTGTCCGCAGGGCCCATTGTGACATCCTGGGGACACCCCCTTGTCCCCAGGGCCCATTGTGACATTTTGGGAATCCCTCCTTGTCCCCAGGGCCCATTGTGACGTCCCAGGAGCCCCCATTGTCCCCAGGACCCATTGTGACATTCAGGGGACCCCCTTTGTCACTGGGGCCCATTGTGAAATCCCAGGACCCCACACTGTCCCCAGGGCCCATTGTGACATCCTGGGGACCCCCCCTTTGTCCCCAGTGCCCATTGTGACATCCTGCGGACCCCCCTTTGTCCCCAGGGCCCATTTTGACATTCAGGGGACCCACCATTGTCCTCAGGGCCCATTGTGAGGTCCCAGGACCCCCCATTGTCCCCAGGGCCCATTGTGACATCCTCGGCACCCCCTTGTCCCCAGGGTCCATTGTGACATTCAGGGGACCCCCCATTGTCCCCAGGGCCCATTGTGACATCCTCGGCACCCCCTTGTCCCCAGGGCCCATTGTGACATTCAGGGGACCCCCCATTGTCCCCAGGGCCCATTGTGACATTCAGGGGACCACCCTTTGTCCCCAGGGCCCATTGTGACATCGTGGGGACCCCCTTTGTCCCAAGACTTCATTGTGACATCCTGGGGTCCCTCCTTGTCCTCAGGGTCCATTGTGACAGCCCAGGACCTTACATTGTCCCCAGGGCCCATTGTGATATCTTGGGGACCCCCTTGTTCCCAAGGCCCATTGTGACATCCTGGGGACCCCCCCTTGTCCCCAGGGCCCATTGTGACATCCCAGGACCCCCCATTGTCCCCAGCGCCCATTGTGACATCCTCGGCACGCCCTTGTCCCCAGGGCCCATTGTGACATCCTGGGGACCCCCCCTTGTCCCCAGGGCCCATTGTGACGTCCCAGGACCCCCCATTGTCCCCAGGGCCCATTGTGACATCCTCTGCACCCCCTTGTCCCCAGGGCCCATTGTGACATTCAGGGGACCCCTCTTTGTCCCCAGGGCCCATTGTGACATCCTGGGGACCCCCCCTTGTCCCCAGGGCCCATTGTGACATCCTGGGGACCCCCCCTTGTCCCCAGGGCCCATTGTGACGTCCCAGGTCCCCCCATTGTCCCCAGGGCCCATTGTGACATCCTGGGGATCCCTCCTTGTCCCCAGGGCCCATTGTGACATCCCAGGACCCCCCATTGTCCCCAGGACCTATTGTCACATTCAGGGGACCCCCTTTGTCACTGGGGCCCATTGTGACACCATGGAGACCCCCGCTTGTCCTCAGGCTCCATTGTGACATCCTGGGCACCCCCCATTTTCCCCAGGACCCATTGTGACATCCTGGCCACCCCCTTGCTCCCAGGGCCCGTTGTGGCACCATGGGGACACCCCCTTTGTCCCCAGGGCCCATTGTGACATCCCAGGACCCCCCTTTGTCCCCAGGGCCCATTGTAGCACCATGGGGACCCCCTTTGACCCCAGGGCCCATTGTGGTACCATGGCAACCCCTTTTGTCCCCAGGGCCCATTGTGACATTCTTGGACCCCACTTTGTCCCCAGGGCCTATTGTGACACCATGGGGACCCCTCCTTGCCACTGGGGACCCATTGTGACACCATGGGGACCCCCCCTTGTCCTCAGGAGTCATTCTGACATCCTGGACACCCCCCATTGTCCCCAGGGCCCATTGTGACATTCAGGGGACTCCTCTTTGTCCCCAGGGCCCATTGTGACATCCTGGGGATCCCTCTTTGTCTTCAGGGCCCATTGTGATGTCCGAGGACCCCCCATTGTCCCCAGGGCCCATTGTGACATCCTCTGCACCCCCTTGTCCCCAGGGCCCATTGTGACATTCAGGGGACCCCTCTTTGTCCCCAGGGCCCATTGTGACATCCTGGGGATCCCTCCTTGTCGCCAGGGCCCATTGTGACGTCCCAGGACCCCCCATTGTCCCCAGGACCTATTGTGACATTCAGGGGACCCCCTTTGTCACTGGGGCCCATTGTGACACCATGGGGACCCCTCCTTGTCACTGGGGACCCATTATGACACCATGGGGACCCCCCTTGTCCTCAGGACTCATTCTCACATCCTGGACACCCCGCATTGTCCCCAGGGCCCATTGTGACATCCACTGCAACCCCTTGTCCCCAGGGCCCATTGTGACATTCAGGGGACCCCTCTTTGTCCCCAGGGCCCATTGTGACATCCTGGGGACCCCCCCTTGTCCCCAGAGCCCATTGTGACGTCCCAGGACCCCCCATTGTCCCCAGGACCCATTGTGACACTATGGGGACCCCCCCTTTTGCCCAGGGCCCATTGTGACCCCGTGGGTACCACCCTTGTCCCCAGGGCCCATTGTGACATCCTCTGCACCCCCTTGTCCCCAGGGCCCATTGTGACATTCAGGGGACCCCTCTTTGTCCCCAGGGCCCATTGTGACATCCTGGGGACCCTCTTTGTCACTGGGGCCTATTGTGACATCCCAGGACCCCCCTTTGTCCCCAGGGCCCATTGTAGCACCATGGGGACCCCCTTTGACCCCAGGGCCCATTGTGGCACCATGGCAACCGCTTTTGTCCCCAGGGCCCATTGTGACATTCTTGGACCCCACTTTGTCCCCAGGGCCTATTGTGACACCATGGGGACCCCTCCTTGTCACTGGGGACCCATTGTGATACCATGGGGACCCCGCCTTGTCCTCAGGACTCATTCTCACATCCTGGACGCCCCCCATTGTCCCCAGGGCCCATTGTGACATCCACTGCACCCCCTTGTCCCCAGGGCCCCTTGTGACATTCAGGGGACCCCTCTTTGTCCCCAGGGCCCATTGTGACATCCTGGGGACCCCCCCTTGTCCCCAGGGCCCATTGTGACGTCCCAGGACCCCCCATTGTCCCCAGGGCCCATTGTGACATCCTGTGGATCCCTCCTTGTCCCCAGGGCCCATTGTGACGTCCCAGGACCCCCCATTGTCCCCAGGGCCCATTGTGATATGTTGGGGAGCCCTCTTTGTCCCCAGGGCCCATTGTGAAATTCAGGGGACCCCAACTTGTCCTCAGGGCCCATTCTGATATCCTGGGGACACTCTTTGTCCCCAGGGCCCATTGTGACATCCTGGGGACCCCATTGTCACCAAAGCCCATTGTGATATCCTGGCGACCACCTTTTGTCCCCAGGGCCCATTGTGATATCCTGAGGACCGCCCTTTGTCCCCAGGGCCCATTGTGACGTCCCAGGACCCCCCATTGTCCCCAGGGCCCATTGTGACATTCAGGGGCCCCCGTTTGTCATTGGGGCCCATTGTGAGATCCCAGGACCCCACATTGTCCCAAGGGCCCATTGTGACTTTCAGGGGACTCCACTTGTCCCCAGGACCCATTGTGACACTATAGGGACCCCCCCTTGTGCCCAGTGCCCATTGTGACACCGTGGGTACCACCCTTGTCCGCAGGGCCCATTGTGACATCCTGGGGACACCCCCTTGTCCCCAGGGCCCATTGTGACATCCTGGGGATCCCTCCTTGTCCCCAGGGCCCATTGTGACGTCCCAGGAGCCCCCATTGTCCCCAGGACCCATTGTGACATTCAGGGGACCCCCTTTGTCACTGGGGCCCATTGTGAAATCCCAGGACCCCACACTGTCCCCAGGGCCCATTGTGACATCCTGGGGACCCCCCCTTTGTCCCCAGTGCCCATTGTGACATCCTGCGGACCCCCCTTTGTCCCCAGGGCCCATTTTGACATTCAGGGGACCCACCATTGTCCTCAGGGCCCATTGTGAGGTCCCAGGACCCCCCATTGTCCCCAGGGCCCATTGTGACATCCTCGGCACCCCCTTGTCCCCAGGGTCCATTGTGACACTATGGGGACCCCCCCTTGTGCCCAGGGCCCATTGTGACACTGTGGGTACCACCCTTGTCTGCAGGGCTCATTGTGACATCCCAGGACCCCCCATTGTCCCCAGGGCCCATTGTGACATTCAGGGGACCCCCCTTGTCCCCAGGGCCCATTCTGATACCGTGGGGACCCCCTTTGTCCCCAGGGCCCATTGTGACATGCTGGGGACCCTCCTTGTCCACAGAGCCCATTGTGACATCCAGGGGACCCCCTTTGTCCCCAGGGCCCATTGTGGCACCATAGGGACCCCCTTTGTCACTGGGGACCATTGTGACATCCCAGGACCCCCCCTGGTCCCCAGGGCCCATTGTGAACATCCTGGGGACCCCCTTTGTCCCAAGACTTCATTGTGACATCCTGGGGACCCCCCTTGTCCTCAGGGTCCATTGTGACAGCCCAGGACCTTACATTGTCCCCAGGGCCCATTGTGATATCTGGGGGACCCCCTTGTTCCCAAGGCCCATTGTGACATCCTGGGGACCCCCCCTTGTCCCCAGGGCCCATTGTGACATCCCAGGACCTTACTTTGTCCCCAGGGCCCATTGTGACATCCTGGGGATCCCTCCTTGTCCCCAGGGCCCATTGTGACATCCCAGGACCCCCCATTGTCCCCAGGGCCCATTGTGACATCCTCTGCACCCCCTTGTCCCCAGGGCCCATTGTGACATTCAGGGGACCCCTCTTTGTCCCCAGGGCCCATTGTGACATCCTGGGGACTCCCCTTGTCCCCAGGGCCCATTGTGACATCCTGGGGATCCCTCCTAGTCCCCAGGGCCCATTGTGACGTCCCAGGACCCCCCATTGTCCCCAGGGCCCATTGTGACATTCAGGGGACCCCCTTTGTCACTGGGGCCCATTGTGACGTCCCAGGACCCCCCATTGTTCCCAGGGCCCATTGTGATGTCCTTGGGAGCCCCCTCTCTTCCCAGGGCTCATTGTGACTCTCAGGGGACCCCATCTTGTCACCAGGGCTGATTGTGACGTCCTAGGGCCCCTCTGTGTCCCCAGGGCCCATTGTGACGTCCCAGGACCCCCATTGTCCCCAGGGCCCATTGTGACATCCTCGGCACCCCCTTGTCCCCAGGGCCCATTGTGACATTCAGGGGACCCCTCTTTGTCCCCAGGGCCCATTGTGACATCCTGGGGACCCCCTCTTGTCCCTAGGGCCCATTGTGACGTCCCAGGACCCCCCATTGTCCCCAGGGCCCATTGTGACATCCTGGGGATCCCTCCTTGTCCCCAGGGCCCATTGTGACGTCCCAGGACCCCCCATTGTCCCCAGGGCCCATTGTGACATTCAGGGGACCCCCTTTGTCACTGGGGCCCATTGTGACATCCCAGGACCCCACATTGTCCCCAGGGCCCATTGTGACATCCTGGGGACCCCCATGTCCCCAGGACCCATCATGACACCATGGGGACCCTCCTTGTCACTGGGGACCCATTGTGACACCATGGGGACCCCCCCTTGTCCTCAGGGCCCATTGTGACATCCTGGGCATCCCCCTTTGTCCCCCGGGACCATTGTAACACCGTGCGGACCCCCTTTGTCCCCAGGGCCCATAGTGACACTGTGGGGAACCCCCTTGTCCCCAGGGCCTATTGTTACGTCCCAGGACCCCCCATTGTCCCCAGGGCCCATTGTGACACCTTGGGGACCCCCTTGTCACTGGAGACCCATTGTGACAGCATGGGGACCACCCCTTGTCCTCAGGGCCTATTGTGAACATCCTGGGGAACCTCCATTGTCCCCAGAGCCCATTGTGAGTTCCTGGAGACCCCCTTGTCCCCAGGTCCCATTGTGACATCCTGGGGAGCCTCTTTGTCCCCACGGCCCATTGTGACATCCTGGGGACCTCCTTGTCCCCAGGACCCATCCTGGCACTGTGGAGACCTCCCTTGTCACTGGGGACCCATTGTGACACCATGGGGACCTCCCATTGTCCTCAGGGCCCATTGAGACATCCTGGGGACCCCCTTTGTCACTGGGGACCCATTGTGACATCCCAGGAACCCCATTGTCCCAAGGGCCCATTGTGACATCCTGGGGACCCCTCTTTGTCTCCAGGACATATTGTGACACCGTGGGGACCACATTAGTCCCCAGGGCCCATTGTGACATCCTAGGAATCCCCTCTTGTCCCCAGGGCCCATTGTGACATCCCAGGACCCCCCTTTGTCCCCAGGGCTCATTGTGACATTCTAGGACCCCACTTTGTCCCCAGGGCCTATTGTGACACCATGGGGAACCCTCCTTGTCACTGGGGACCCATTGTGACACCATGGGGACCCCCGCTTTGTCCCCAGTGCCCATTGTGACATCCTGCCCACCCCCCTTTGTCCCCAGGGTCCATTGTGACATCCTGGGCAACCCCATTGTCCCCAGGGCCCATTGTGACATCTAGGGGGACGCCCTTGTCCCCAGGACCCATCGTGGCACCGTGGGGACCCCCATTGTCCCCAGGGCCCATTGTGACGTCCCAGGACCCCCATTGTCCCCAGGGCCCATTGTGACATCCCAGGACCCCACTTTGTCCCCAGGGCTTATTGTGACACCATGGGGATCTCCCTTGTCCCCAGGGCCCATTGTGACATCCTCGGCACCCCCTTGTCCCCAGGGCCCATTGTGACATTCAGGGGACGCCTCTTTGTCCCCAGGGCCCATTGTGACATCCTGGGGATCCCTCCTTGTCCCCAGGGCCCATTGTGACGTCCCGGGACCCCCCATTGTCCCCAGGGCCCATTGTGACATTCAGGGGCCCCCGTTTGTCACTGGCGCCCATTGTGACATCCCAGGACCCCACATTGTCCCCAGGGCCCATTGTGACTTTCAGGGGACCCCACTTGTCCCCAGGACCCATTGTGACACTATAGGGACCCCACCTTGTGCCCAGTGCCCATTGTGACACCGTGGGTACCACCCTTGTCCGCAGGGCCCATTGTGACATCCTGGGGACACCCCCTTGTCCCCAGGGCCCATTGTGACATCCTGGGGATCCCTCCTTGTCCCCAGGGCCCATTGTGACGTCCCAGGAGCCCCCATTGTCCCCAGGACCCATTGTGACATTCAGGGGACCCCCTTTGTCACTGGTGCCCATTGTGAAATCCCAGGACCCCACACTGTTTCCAGGGCCCATTGTGACATCCTGGGGACCCCCCCTTTGTCCCCAATGCCCATTGTGACATCCTGCGGACCCCCCTTTGTCCCCAGGGCCCATTTTGACATTCAGGGGACCCACCATTGTCCTCAGGGCCCATTGTGAGGTCCCAGGACCCCCCATTGTCCCCAGGGCCCATTGTGACATCCTCGGCACCCCCTTGTCCCCAGGGTCCATTGTGACACTATGGGGACCCCGCCTTGTGCCCAGGGCCCATTGTGACACCGTGGGTACCACCCTTGTCTGCAGGGCTCATTGTGACATCCCAGGACCCCCCATTGTCCCCAGGGCCCATTGTGACATTCAGGGGACCCCCCTTGTCCCCAGGGCCCATTCTGATACCGTGGGGACCCCCTTTGTCCCCAGGGCCCATTGTGACATGCTGGGGATCCTCTTTGTCCCCAGGGCCCATTGTGACATCCTGGGGACCCTCCTTGTCCCCAGAGCCCATTGTGACATCCAGGGGACCCCCTTTGTCCCCAGGGCCCATTCTGGCACCATAGGGACCCCCTTTGTCACTGGGGACCATTGTGACATCCCAGGACCCCCCCTGGTCCCCAGGGCCCATTGTGAACATCCTGGGGACCCCCTTTGTCCCAAGACTTCATTGTGACATCCTGGGGACCCCCCTTGTCCTCAGGGTCCATTGTGACAGCCCAGGACCTTACATTGTCCCCAGGGCCCATTGTGATATCTGGGGGACCCCCTTGTTCCCAAGGCCCATTGTGACATCCTGGGGACCCCCCCTTGTCCCCAGGGCCCATTGTGACATCCCAGGACCTTACTTTGTCCCCAGGGCCCATTGTGACATCCTGGCGACCCCCCCTTGTCCCCAGGGCCCATTGTGACATCCTGGGGATCCCTCCTTGTCCCCAGGGCCCATTGTGACATCCCAGGACCCCCCATTGTCCCCAGGGCCCATTGTGACATCCTCTGCACCCCCTTGTCCCCAGGGCCCATTGTGACATTCAGGGGACCCCTCTTTGTCCCCAGGGCCCATTGTGACATCCTGGGGACTCCCCTTGTCCCCAGGGCCCATTGTGACATCCTGGGGATCCCTCCTAGTCCCCAGGGCCCATTGTGACGTCCCAGGACCCCCCATTGTCCCCAGGGCCCATTGTGACATTCAGGGGACCCCCTTTGTCACTGGGGCCCATTGTGACGTCCCAGGACCCCCCATTGTTCCCAGGGCCCATTGTGATGTCCTTGGGAGCCCCCTCTCTTCCCAGGGCTCATTGTGACTCTCAGGGGACCCCATCTTGTCGCCAGGGCTGATTGTGACGTCCTAGGGCCCCTCTGTGTCCCCAGGGCCCATTGTGACGTCCCAGGACCCCCATTGTCCCCAGGGCCCATTGTGACATCCTCGGCACCCCCTTGTCCCCAGGGCCCATTGTGACATTCAGGGGACCCCTCTTTGTCCCCCGGGCCCATTGTGACATCCTGGGGACCCCCTCTTGTCCCTAGGGCCCATTGTGACGTCCCAGGACCCCCCATTGTCCCCAGGGCCCATTGTGACATCCTGGGGATCCCTCCTTGTCCCCAGGGCCCATTGTGACGTCCCAGGACCCCCCATTGTCCCCAGGGCCCATTGTGACATTCAGGGGACCCCCTTTGTCACTGGGGCCCATTGTGACATCCCAGGACCCCACATTGTCCCCAGGGCCCATTGTGACATCCTGGGGACCCCCATGTCCCCAGGACCCATCATGACACCATGGGGACCCTCCTTGTCACTGGGGACCCATTGTGACACCATGGGGACCCCCCCTTGTCCTCAGGGCCCATTGTGACATCCTGGGCATCCCCCTTTGTCCCCCGGGACCATTGTAACACCGTGCGGACCCCCTTTGTCCCCAGGGCCCATAGTGACACTGTGGGGAACCCCCTTGTCCCCAGGGCCTATTGTTACGTCCCAGGACCCCCCATTGTCCCCAGGGCCCATTGTGACACCTTGGGGACCCCCTTGTCACTGGAGACCCATTGTGACAGCATGGGGACCACCCCTTGTCCTCAGGGCCTATTGTGAACATCCTGGGGAACCTCCATTGTCCCCAGAGCCCATTGTGAGTTCCTGGAGACCCCCTTGTCCCCAGGTCCCATTGTGACATCCTGGGGAGCCTCTTTGTCCCCACGGCCCATTGTGACATCCTGGGGACCTCCTTGTCCCCAGGACCCATCCTGGCACTGTGGAGACCTCCCTTGTCACTGGGGACCCATTGTGACACCATGGGGACCTCCCATTGTCCTCAGGGCCCATTGAGACATCCTGGGGACCCCCTTTGTCACTGGGGACCCATTGTGACATCCCAGGAACCCCATTGTACCAAGGGCCCATTGTGACATCCTGGGGACCCCTCTTTGTCTCCAGGACATATTGTGACACCGTGGGGACCACATTAGTCCCCAGGGCCCATTGTGACATCCTAGGAATCCCCTCTTGTCCCCAGGGCCCATTGTGACATCCCAGGACCCCCCTTTGTCCCCAGGGCTCATTGTGACATTCTAGGACCCCACTTTGTCCCCAGGGCCTATTGTGACACCATGGGGAACCCTCCTTGTCACTGGGGACCCATTGTGACACCATGGGGACCCCCGCTTTGTCCCCAGTGCCCATTGTGACATCCTGCCCACCCCCCTTTGTCCCCAGGGTCCATTGTGACATCCTGGGCAACCCCATTGTCCCCAGGGCCCATTGTGACATCTAGGGGGACGCCCTTGTCCCCAGGACCCATCGTGGCACCGTGGGGACCCCCATTGTCCCCAGGGCCCATTGTGACGTCCCAGGACCCCCATTGTCCCCAGGGCCCATTGTGACATCCCAGGACCCCACTTTGTCCCCAGGGCTTATTGTGACACCATGGGGATCTCCCTTGTCCCCAGGGCCCATTGTGACATCCTCGGCACCCCCTTGTCCCCAGGGCCCATTGTGACATTCAGGGGACGCCTCTTTGTCCCCAGGGCCCATTGTGACATCCTGGGGATCCCTCCTTGTCCCCAGGGCCCATTGTGACGTCCCGGGACCCCCCATTGTCCCCAGGGCCCATTGTGACATTCAGGGGCCCCCGTTTGTCACTGGCGCCCATTGTGACATCCCAGGACCCCACATTGTCCCCAGGGCCCATTGTGACTTTCAGGGGACCCCACTTGTCCCCAGGACCCATTGTGACACTATAGGGACCCCACCTTGTGCCCAGTGCCCATTGTGACACCGTGGGTACCACCCTTGTCCGCAGGGCCCATTGTGACATCCTGGGGACACCCCCTTGTCCCCAGGGCCCATTGTGACGTCCTGGGAATCCCTCCTTGTCCCCAGGGCCCATTGTGACATCCAGGGGACCCCCCCTTTTCCCCAGGGCCCATTGTGACGTCCCAGGACCCGCCATTGTCCCCAGGGCCCATTGTGACATCCTGGGGATCCCTCCTTGTCCCCAGGGCCCATTGTGACGTCCCAGGACCCCCCATTGTCCCCAGGACCCATTGTGACATTTAGGGGACCCCCTTTGTCACTGGGGCCCATTGTGAAATCCCAGGACCCCACATTGTCCCCAGGGCCCATTGTGACATCCTGGGGACACCCCCTTTGTCCCCAGTGCCCATTGTGACATCCTGCGGACCCCCTTTGTCCCCAGGGCCCATTTTGACATTCAGGGGACCCACCATTGTCCTCAGGGCCCATTGTGAGGTCCCAGGACCCCCCATTGTCCCCAGGGCCCATTGTGACATCCTCGGCACCCCCTTGTCCCCAGGGCCCATTGTGACATTCAGGGGACCCCACATTGTCCCCAGGGCGCATTGTGACATCCTCTGCACCCCCTTGTCCCCAGGGCCCATTGTGACATTCAGGGGACCCCCCCTTGTCCCCAGGGCCCATTGTGACATCCTGGGGACCCTCTTTGTCACTGGGGCCTATTGTGACATCCCAGGACCCCACTTTGTCCCCAGGGCCCATTGTAGCACCATGGGGACCCCCTTTGACCCCAGGGCCCATTGTGGCACCATGGCAACCGCTTTTGTCCCCAGGGCCCATTGTGACATTCTTGGACCCCACTTTGTCCCCAGGGCCTATTGTGACACCATGGGGACCCCTCCTTGTCACTGGGGACCCATTGTGATACCATGGGGACCCCGCCTTGTCCTCAGGACTCATTCTCACATCCTCGACGCCCCCCATTGTCCCCAGGGCCCATTGTGACATCCACTGCACCCCCTTGTCCCCAGGGCCCATTGTGACATTCAGGGGACCCCTCTTTGTCCCGAGGGCCCATTGTGACATCCTGGGGACCCCCCCTTGTCCCCAGGGCCCATTGTGACGTCCCAGGACCCCCCATTGTCCCCAGGGCCCATTGTGACATCCTGTGGATCCCTCCTTGTCCCCAGGGCCCATTGTGACGTCCCAGGACCCCCCATTGTCCCCAGGGCCCATTGTGATATGTTGGGGAGCCCTCTTTGTCCCCAGGGCCCATTGTGAAATTCAGGGGACCCCAACTTGTCCTCAGGGCCCATTCTGATATCCTGGGGACACTCTTTGTCCCCAGGGCCCATTGTGACATCCTGGGGACCCCATTGTCACCAAAGCCCATTGTGATATCCTGGCGACCACCTTTTGTCCCCAGGGCCCATTGTGATATCCTGAGGACCGCCCTTTGTCCCCAGGGCCCATTGTGACATTCAGGGGCCCCTGTTTGTCATTGGGGCCCATTGTGAGATCCCAGGACCCCACATTGTCCCAAGGGCCCATTGTGACTTTCAGGGGACTCCACTTGTCCCCAGGACCCATTGTGACACTATAGGGACCCCCCCTTGTGCCCAGTGCCCATTGTGACACCGTGGGTACCACCCTTGTCCGCAGGGCCCATTGTGACATCCTGGGGACACCCCCTTGTCCCCAGGTCCCATTGTGACATCCTGGGGAGCCTCTTTGTCCCCACGGCCCATTGTGACATCCTGGGGACCTCCTTGTCCCCAGGACCCATCCTGGCACTGTGGAGACCTCCCTTGTCACTGGGGACCCATTGTGACACCATGGGGACCTCCCATTGTCCTCAGGGCCCATTGAGACATCCTGGGGACCCCCTTTGTCACTGGGGACCCATTGTGACATCCCAGGAACCCCATTGTCCCAAGGGCCCATTGTGACATCCTGGGGACCCCTCTTTGTCTCCAGGACATATTGTGACACCGTGGGGACCACATTAGTCCCCAGGGCCCATTGTGACATCCTAGGAATCCCCTCTTGTCCCCAGGGCCCATTGTGACATCCCAGGACCCCCCTTTGTCCCCAGGGCTCATTGTGACATTCTAGGACCCCACTTTGTCCCCAGGGCCTATTGTGACACCATGGGGAACCCTCCTTGTCACTGGGGACCCATTGTGACACCATGGGGACCCCCGCTTTGTCCCCAGTGCCCATTGTGACATCCTGCCCACCCCCCTTTGTCCCCAGGGTCCATTGTGACATCCTGGGCAACCCCATTGTCCCCAGGGCCCATTGTGACATCTAGGGGGACGCCCTTGTCCCCAGGACCCATCGTGGCACCGTGGGGACCCCCATTGTCCCCAGGGCCCATTGTGACGTCCCAGGACCCCCATTGTCCCCAGGGCCCATTGTGACATCCCAGGACCCCACTTTGTCCCCAGGGCTTATTGTGACACCATGGGGATCTCCCTTGTCCCCAGGGCCCATTGTGACATCCTCGGCACCCCCTTGTCCCCAGGGCCCATTGTGACATTCAGGGGACGCCTCTTTGTCCCCAGGGCCCATTGTGATATCCTGGGGATCCCTCCTTGTCCCCAGGGCCCATTGTGACGTCCCGGGACCCCCCATTGTCCCCAGGGCCCATTGTGACATTCAGGGGCCCCCGTTTGTCACTGGCGCCCATTGTGACATCCCAGGACCCCACATTGTCCCCAGGGCCCATTGTGACTTTCAGGGGACCCCACTTGTCCCCAGGACCCATTGTGACACTATAGGGACCCCACCTTGTGCCCAGTGCCCATTGTGACACCGTGGGTACCACCCTTGTCCGCAGGGCCCATTGTGACATCCTGGGGACACCCCCTTGTCCCCAGGGCCCATTGTGACGTCCTGGGAATCCCTCCTTGTCCCCAGGGCCCATTGTGACATCCAGGGGACCCCCCCTTGTCCCCAGGGCCCATTGTGACGTCCCAGGACCCCACACTGTCCCCAGGGCCCATTGTGACATCCTGGGGACCCCCCCTTTGTCCCCAGTGCCCATTGTGACATCCTGCGGACCCCCCTTTGTCCCCAGGGCCCATTTTGACATTCAGGGGACCCACCATTGTCCTCAGGGCCCATTGTGAGGTCCCAGGACCCCCCATTGTCCCCAGGGCCCATTGTGACATCCTCGGCACCCCCTTGTCCCCAGGGTCCATTGTGACACTATGGGGACCCCCCCTTGTGCCCAGGGCCCATTGTGACACTGTGGGTACCACCCTTGTCCGCAGGGCTCATTGTGACATCCCAGGACCCCCCATTGTCCCCAGGGCCCATTGTGACATTCAGGGGACCCCCCTTGTCCCCAGGGCCCATTCTGATACCGTGGGGACCCCCTTTGTCCCCAGGGCCCATTGTGACATGCTGGGGATCCTCTTTGTCCCCAGGGCCCATTGTGACATCCTGGGGACCCTCCTTGTCCCCAGAGCCCATTGTGACATCCAGGGGACCCCCTTTGTCCCCAGGGCCCATTGTGGCACCATAGGGACCCCCTTTGTCACTGGGGCCCATTGTTACATCCCAGGACCCCCCCTGGTCCCCAGGGCCCATTGTGAACATCCTGGGGACCCCTTTTGTCCCAAGACTTCATTGTGACATCCTGGGGACCCCCCTTGTCCTCAGGGTCCATTGTGACAGCCCAGGACCTTACATTGTCCCCAGGGCCCATTGTGATATCTGGGGGACCCCCTTGTTCCCAAGGCCCATTGTGACATCCTGGGGAGCCCCCCTTGTCCCCAGGGCCCATTGTGACATCCCAGGACCTTACTTTGTCCCCAGGGCCCATTGTGACATCCTGGCGACCCCCCATTGTCCCCAGGGCCCATTGTGACATCCTCTGCACCCCCTTGTCCCCAGGGCCCATTGTGACATTCAGGGGACCCCTCTTTGTCCCCAGGGCCCATTGTGACATCCTGGGGACCCCCCCTTGTCCCCAGGGCCCATTGTGACATCCTGGGGATCCCTCCTAGTCCCCAGGGCCCATTGTGACGTCCCAGGACCCCCCATTGTCCCCAGGACCCATTGTGACATTCAGGGGACCCCCTTTGTCACTGGGGCCCATTGTGACGTCCCAGGACCCCCCATTGTTCCCAGGGCCCATTGTGATGTCCTTGGGAGCCCCCTCTCTTCCCAGGGCTCATTGTGACTCTCAGGGGACCCCATCTTGTCGCCAGGGCTGATTGTGACGTCCTAGGGCCCCTCTGTGTCCCCAGGGCCCATTGTGACGTCCCAGGACCCCCATTGTCCCCAGGGCCCATTGTGACATCCTCGGCACCCCCTTGTCCCCAGGGCCCATTGTGACATTCAGGGGACCCCTCTTTGTCCCCAGGGCCCATTGTGACATCCTGGGGACCCCCCCTTGTCCCCAGGGCCCATTGTGACGTCCCAGGACCCCCCATTGTCCCCAGGGCCCATTGTGACATCCTGTGGATCCCTCCTTGTCCCCAGGGCCCATTGTGACGTCCCAGGACCCCCCATTGTCCCCAGGGCCCATTGTGATATGTTGGGGAGCCCTCTTTGTCCCCAGGGCCCATTGTGAAATTCAGGGGACCCCAACTTGTCCTCAGGGCCCATTCTGATATCCTGGGGACACTCTTTGTCCCCAGGGCCCATTGTGACATCCTGGGGGCCCCATTGTCACCAAAGCCCATTCTGATATCCTGGCGACCACCTTTTGTCCCCAGAGCCCATTGTGATATCCTGAGGACCGCCCTTTGTCCCCAGGGCCCATTGTGACGTCCCAGGACCCCCCATTGTCCCCAGGGCCCATTGTGACATTCAGGGGCCCCCGTTTGTGATTGGGGCCCATTGTGAGATCCCAGGACCCCACATTGTCCCAAGGGCCCATTGTGACTTTCAGGGGACTCCACTTGTCCCCAGGACCCATTGTGACACTATAGGGACCCCCCTTGTGCCCAGTGCCCATTGTGACACCGTGGGTACCACCCTTGTCCGCAGGGCCCATTGTGACATCCTGGGGACACCCCCTTGTCCCCAGGGCCCATTGTGACGTCCCAGGACCCCCCATTGTCCCCAGGACCCATTGTGACATTCAGGGGACCCCCTTTGTCACTGGGGCCCATTGTGAAATCCCAGGACCCCACACTGTCCCCAGGGCCCATTGTGACATCCTGGGGACCCCCCCTTTGTCCCCAGTGCCCATTGTGACATCCTGCGGACCCCCCTTTGTCCCCAGGGCCCATTTTGACATTCAGGGGACCCACCATTGTCCTCAGGGCCCATTGTGAGGTCCCAGGACCCCCCATTGTCCCCAGGGCCCATTGTGACATCCTCGGCACCCCCTTGTCCCCAGGGTCCATTGTGACACTGTGGGTACCACCCTTGTCTGCAGGGCTCATTGAGACATCCTAGGACCCCCCATTGTCCCCAGGGCCCATTGTGACATTCAGGGGACCCCCCTTGTCCCCAGGGCCCATTCTGATACCGTGGGGACCCCCTTTGTCCCCAAGGCCCATTGTGACATGCTGGGGATCCTCTTTGTCCCCAGGGCCCATTGTGACATCCTGGGGACCCTCCTTGTCCCCAGAGCCCATTGTGACATCCAGGGGACCCCCTTTGTCCCCAGGGCCCATTGTGGCACCATAGGGACCCCCTTTGTCACTGGGGCCCATTGTTACATCCCAGGACCCCCCCTGGTCCCCAGGGCCCATTGTGAACATCCTGGGGACCCCCTTTGTCCCAAGACTTCATTGTGACATCCTGGGGACCCCCCTTGTCCTCAGGGTCCATTGTGACAGCCCAGGACCTTACATTGTCCCCAGGGCCCATTGTGATATCTGGGGGACCCCCTTGTTCCCAAGGCCCATTGTGACATCCTGGGGAGCCCCCCTTGTCCCCAGGGCCCATTGTGACATCCCAGGACCTTACTTTGTCCCCAGGGCCCATTGTGACATCCTGGCGACCCCCCATTGTCCCCAGGGCCCATTGTGACATCCTCTGCACCCCCTTGTCCCCAGGGCCCATTGTGACATTCAGGGGACCCCTCTTTGTCCCCAGGGCCCATTGTGACATCCTGGGGACCCCCCCTTGTCCCCAGGGCCCATTGTGACATCCTGGGGATCCCTCCTAGTCCCCAGGGCCCATTGTGACGTCCCAGGACCCCCCATTGTCCCCAGGACCCATTGTGACATTCAGGGGACCCCCTTTGTCACTGGGGCCCATTGTGACGTCCCAGGACCCCCCATTGTTCCCAGGGCCCATTGTGATGTCCTTGGGAGCCCCCTCTCTTCCCAGGGCTCATTGTGACTCTCAGGGGACCCCATCTTGTCGCCAGGGCTGATTGTGACGTCCTAGGGCCCCTCTGTGTCCCCAGGGCCCATTGTGACGTCCCAGGACCCCCATTGTCCCCAGGGCCCATTGTGACATCCTCGGCACCCCCTTGTCCCCAGGGCCCATTGTGACATTCAGGGGACCCTTCTTTGTCCCCAGGGCCCATTGTGACATCCTGGGGACCCCCTCTTGTCCCTAGGGCCCATTGTGACGTCCCAGGACCCCCCATTGTCCCCAGGGCCCATTGTGACATCCTGGGGATCCCTCCTTGTCCCCAGGGCCCATTGTGACGTCCCAGGACCCCCCATTGTCCCCAGGGCCCATTGTGACATTCAGGGGACCCCCTTTGTCACTGGGGCCCATTGTGACATCTCAGGACCCCACATTGTCCCCAGGGCCCATTGTGACATCCTGGGAACCCCCATGTCACTGGGACCCATTGTGACGTCCCAGGACCCCCCATTGTCCCCAGGGTCCATTGTTACATCCTGGGGACCCCCTTGTCACTGGGACCCATCATGACACCATGGGGACCCTCCTTGTCACTGGGGACCCATTGTGACACCATGGGGACCCCCCCTTGTCCTCAGGGCCCATTGTGACATCCTGGGCATCCCCCTTTGTCCCCCGGGACCATTGTAACACCGTGCGGACCCCCTTTGTCCCCAGGGCCCATTGTGACACTGTGGGGAACCCCCTTGTCCCCAGGGCCTATTGTTACGTCCCAGGACCCCCCATTGTCCCCAGGGCCCATTGTGACACCTTGGGGACCCCCTTGTCACTGGAGACCCATTGTGACAGCATGGGGACCACCCCTTGTCCTCAGGGCCTATTGTGAACATCCTGGGGAACCTCCATTGTCCCCAGAGCCCATTGTGAGTTCCTGGAGACCCCCTTGTCCCCAGGTCCCATTGTGACATCCTGGGGACCTCCTTGTCCCCAGGACCCATCCTGGTACTGTGGAGACCTCCCTTGTCACTGGGGACCCATTGTGACACCATGGGGACCTCCCATTGTCCTCAGGGCCCATTGAGACATCCTGGGGACCCCCTTTGTCACTGGGGACCCATTGTGACATCCCAGGAACCCCATTGTCCCAAGGGCCCATTGTGACATCCTGGGGACCCCTCTTTGTCTCCAGGACATATTGTGACACCGTGGGGACCACATTAGTCCCCAGGGCCCATTGTGACATCCTAGGAATCCCCTCTTGTCCCCAGGGCCCATTGTGACATCCCAGGACCCCCCTTTGTCCCCAGGGCTCATTGTGACATTCTAGGACCCCACTTTGTCCCCAGGGCCTATTGTGACACCATGGGGAACCCTCCTTGTCACTGGGGACCCATTGTGACACCATGGGGACCCCCCCTTTGTCCCCAGTGCCCATTGTGACATCCTGCCCACCCCCCTTTGTCCCCAGGGTCCATTGTGACATCCTGGGCAACCCCATTGTCCCCAGGGCCCATTGTGACATCTAGGGGGACGCCCTTGTCCCCAGGACCCATCGTGGCACCGTGGGGACCCCCATTGTCCCCAGGGCCCATTGTGACGTCCCAGGACCCCCATTGTCCCCAGGGCCCATTGTGACATCCCAGGACCCCACTTTGTCCGCAGGGCTTATTGTGACACCATGGGGATCTCCCTTGTCCCCAGGGCCCATTGTGACATCCTCGGCACCCCCTTGTCCCCAGGGCCCATTGTGACATTCAGGGGACGCCTCTTTGTCCCCAGGGCCCATTGTGACATCCTGGGGATCCCTCCTTGTCCCCAGGGCCCATTGTGACGTCCCGGGACCCCCCATTGTCCCCAGGGCCCATTGTGATATTCAGGGGCCCCCGTTTGTCACTGGGGCCCATTTTGACATTCAGGGGACCCACCATTGTCCTCAGGGCCCATTGTGACTTTCAGGGGACCCCACTTGTCCCCAGGACCCATTGCGACACTATAGGGACCCCCCCTTGTGCCCAGTGCCCATTGTGACACCGTGGGTACCACCCTTGTCCGCAGGGCCCATTGTGACATTTTGGGAATCCCTCCTTGTCCCCAGGGCCCATTGTAACGTCCCAGGACCCCCCATTGTCCCCAGGACCCATTGTGACATTTAGGGGACCCCCTTTGTCACTGGGGCCCATTATGAAATCCCAGGACCCCACATTGTCCCCAGGGCCCATTGTGACATCCTGGGGACACCCCCTTGGTCCCCAGTGCCCATTGTGACATCCTGCGGACCCCCCTTTGTCCCCAGGGCCCATTTTGACATTCAGGGGACCCACCATTGTCCTCAGGGCCCATTGTGAGGTCCCAGGACCCCCCATTGTCCCCAGGGCCCATTGTGACATCCTCGGCACCCCCTTGTCACTGGGGCCCATTGTGACATTCAGGGGACCCCACATTGTCCCCAGGGCCCATTGTGACATCCTGGGGACCCCACTTGTCCCCAGGACCCATTGTGACACTATGGGGACCCCCCCTTGTGCCCAGGGCCCATTGTGACACCGTGGGTACCACCCTTGTCTGCAGGGCTCATTGTGACATCCCAGGACCCCCCATTGTCCCCAGGGCCCATTCTGATACCGTGGGGACCCCCTTTGTCCCCAGGGCCCATTGTGACATCCAGGGGACCCTCCTTATCCCCAGAGCCCATTGTGACATCCAGGGGTCCCCCTTTGTCCCCAGGGCCCATTGTGGCACCATAGGGACCCCCTTTGTCACTAGGGCCCATTGTGACATCCCAGTACCCCCCCTAGTCCCCAGGGCCCATTGTGACATCCTGGGGACGCTCTTTGTCCCCAGGGCCCATTGTGACATCCTGGGGACCCTCCTTGTCCCCAGAGCCCATTGTGACATCCAGGGGACCCCCTTTCTCCCCAGGGCCCATTGTGGCACTATAGGGACCCCCTTTGTCACTGGGGCCCATTGTGACATCCTGGGGACCCCCCCTGGTCCCCAGGCCCCATTGTGACATCCTGGGGACCCCCTTTGTCCCAAGACTTCATTGTGACATCCTAGGGACCCCCCTTGTCCTCAGGGTCCATTGTGACAGCCCAGGACCTTACATTGTCCCCAGGGCCCATTGTGATATCTGGGGGACCCCCTTGTCCCCAGGGCCCATTGTGACATCCTCTGCACCCCCTTGTCCCCAGGGCCCTTTGTGACATTCAGGGGACCCCTCTTTGTCCCCAGGGCCCATTCTAACATCCTGGGGATCCCTCCTTGTCCCCAGGGCCCATTGTGACGTCCCAGGACCCCCCATTGTCCCCAGGACCTATTGTGACATTCAGGGGAGCCCCTTTGTCACTGGGGCCCATTGTGACACCATGGAGACCCCCGCTTGTCCTCAGGGTCCATTGTGACATCCTGGGCACCCCCCATTTTCCCCAGGACCCATTGTGACATCCTGGCCACCCCCTTGCTCCCAGGGCCCGTTGTGACATCCTCTGCACCCCTTTGTCCCCAGGGCCCATTGTGACATCCCAGGACCCCCCTTTGTCCCCAGGGCCCATTGTAGCACCATGGGGACCCCCTTTGACCCCAGGGCCCATTGTGGCACCATGGCAACCCCTTTTGTCCCCAGGGCCCATTGTGACATTCTTGGACCCCACTTTGTCCCCAGGGCCTATTGTGACACCATGGGGACCCCTCCTTGTCACTGGGGACCCATTGTGACACCATGGGGACCCCCCCTTGTCCTCAGGACTCATTCTCACATCCTGGACACCCCCCATTGTCCCCAGGGCTCATTGTGACATCCACTGCAACCCCTTGTCCCCAGGCCCCATTGTGACATTCAGGGGACCCCTCTTTGTCCCCAGGGCCCATTGTGACATCCTGGGGACCCCCCCTTGTCCCCAGGGCCCATTGTGACGTCCCAGGACCCGACATTGTCCCCAGGGCCCATTGTGACATCCTCTGCACCCCCTTGTCCCCAGGGCCCATTGTGACGTCCCAGGACCCCCCCTTGTCCCCAGGGCCCATTGTGACGTCCCAGGACCCCCCTTTGTCCCCAGGGCCCATACTGATACCGTGGGGACCCCCTTTGTCCCCAGGGCCCATTGTGACATGCTGGGGACCCTCCTTGTCCCCAGGGCCCATTGTGACATCCAGGGGACCCCCTTTGTCCCCAGGGCCCATTGTGGCACCATGAGGACCCTCTTTGTCACTGGAGCCCATTGTGACATCCCATGACCCCCCTTTGTCCCCAGTGCTATTGTGAAATCCTGGGGACCCCTTTTGTCCCCACGGCCCATTGTGACACCATGGGGAACCCCTTTGTCACTGGGGGCCATTGTGACATTCCAGGATTCCACTTTGTCCCCAGGGCTCGTTTTGACACCTTGGGGACTCCCATTGTCCCCAGGGCCCATTGTGACATCCTGGGGATCCCTCCTTGTCCCCAGGGCCCATTGTGACGTCCCAGGACCCCCTATTGTCCCCACGACCTATTGTGACATTCAGGGGACCCCCTTTGTCACTGGGGCCCATTGTGACACCATGGAGACCCCCGCTTGTCCTCAGGGTCCATTGTGACATCCTGGGCACCCCCCATTTTCCCCAGGACCTATTGTGACATCCTGGCCATCCCCTTCCTCCCAGGACCCATTGTGACACCATGGGGACCCCCCCTTGTCCTCATGACTCATTCTGACATCCTGGATGCCCCCCATTGTCCCCAGGGCCCATTGTGACATCCACTGCACCCCCCTGTCCCCAGGGCCCATTGTGACATTCAGGGGACCCCTCTTTGTCCCCAGGGCCCATTGTGACATCCTGGGGACCCCCCCTTGTCCCCAGGGCCCATTGTGACGTCCCAGGACCCCCCATTGTCCCCAGGACCCATTGTGACATTCAGGGGACCCCCTTTGTCACTGGGGCCCATTGTGAAATCCCAGGACCCCACATTGTCCCCGGGGCCCATTGTGACATCCTGGGGACCCCCCCTTTGTCCCCAGTGCCCATTGTGACATCCTGCGGACCCCCCTTTGTCCCCAGGGCCCATTTTGACATTCAGGGGACCCACCATTGTCCTCAGGGCCCATTGTGCGGTCCCAGGACCCCCCATTGTCCCCAGGGCCCATTGTGACATCCTCGGCACCCCCTTGTCCCCAGGGTCCATTGTGACACTATGGGGACCCCCCCTTGTGCCCAGGGCCCATTGTGACACTGTGGGTACCACCCTTGTCTGCAGGGCTCATTGTGACATCCCAGGACCCCCCATTGTCCCCAGGGCCCATTGTGACATTCAGGGGACCCCCCTTGTCCCCAGGGCCCATTCTGATACCGTGGGGACCCCCTTTGTCCCCAGGGCCCATTGTGACATCCTGGGGACCCTCCTTGTCCCCAGGGCCCATTGTGGCACCATAGGGACCCCCTTTGTCACTGGGGCCCATTGTGAGATTCCAGGACCCCCGCTTTGTCCCCAGGGCCCATTGTGACATCCTGGGGACCCCCTTTGTCCCAAGACTTCATTGTGACATCCTGGGGACCCCCCTTGTCCTCAGGGTTCATTGTGACAGCCCAGGACCTTACATTGTCCCCAGGGCCCATTGTGATATCTGGGGGACCCCCTTTTTCCCAAGGCCCATTGTGACACCCTGGGGACTCCCATTGTTCCCAGGGCCCATTGTGACATCCCAGGACCCCCCATTGTCCCCAGGGCCCATTGTGACATCCTCTGCACCCGCTTGTCCCCAGGGCCCATTGTGACATTCAGGGGACCCCTCTTTTTCCCCAGGGCCCATTGTTACATCCTGGGGACCCCCCCTTGTCCCCAGGGCCCATTGTGACGTCCCAGGACCCCCCATTGTCCCCAGGACCCATTGTGACACTATGGGGACCCCCCGTTGTGCCCAGGGCCCATTGTGACACCGTGGGTACCACCCTTGTCCGCAGGGCTCATTGAGACATCCCAGGACCCCCCATTGTCCCCAGGGCCCATTGTGACATTCAGGGGACCCCCCTTTGTCCCCAGGGCCCATTCTGATACCGTGGGGACCCCCTTTGTCCCCAGGGCCCATTGTGACATGCTGGGGACGCTCTTTGTCCCCAGGGCCCATTGTGACATCCTGGGGACCCCCCCTTGTCCCCAGGGCCCATTGTGACGTCCCAGGACCCCCCATTGTCCCCAGGGCCCATTGTGATATGCTGGGGAGCCCTCTTTGTCCCCAGGGCCCATTGTGAAATTCAGGGGACCCCAACTTGTCCCCAGGGCCCATTGTGACATCCTGGGGACCCCATTGTCACCAGAGCCCATTGTGATATCCTGGCGACCGCCCTTTGTCCCCAGGGCCCATTGTGACATCCTGGGTCCCCCTTTGTCCCTGTCGAGGGTTAGGATTGCGGGGTGACAATCAAACCCTGGCAGATGTGTTGTCAACCTCCTCTGCCCCCCACTTCCCCCTTCTGCCCCTCCCTCTCCCCCCTTCCCACTCAGCACAGGCGATCGGGAGGGGAAGAAGCACAGAGGGGAGAGAGCTGGAAAAGTTCAAGATGTTTTACTGATGCTACTGATAAGAACAGAGAAAATAATACAAATATACAAAACCCATCTTGTAAGTCTGAGCAACTGCAGAGCCAGCACCCAAAGTCCTGGATCAGACTCTGCAGCCAACCGGAGCTGGATTCAGTCTCTCACTGGCCTCCGTTCGCAGGGACGACCAGCAAGGTCCTCTCCTGATGTCGGCCATGAGGAAAAAAGGGAGAAAGGGAAAAGGGGCGAGATCCTCGTGATCTCCCACTTTTATATGAAGTATTCACGTGAATGGAATGTTATTCACCGTTGGTCAGTCTCTCGATCACCAGTTTCTCGTTGCCCCTCTCGCGAGATGTCCATCCGTGCTTGTCAATAAGTTTGCATTCCCTTGCTGGGTTTAACCAAAACATGTGTTGGGTTCTCCAGGAAAATGCAGCTGACATGAAGCTTGAGCTGACAGGCAAATTCACTAAAAGAGAAACTTGTTTTTAACAAAACCAGGACATTCCACCCCTTATCATATGACATTCACTGAATACTTAAACCTTATCAATACAATCTATCAATACAATCTAATTAATCACTACTACTATATATATATACATATGTACATATATACACAGGAGTAATTAATCAGTGGACCATCCTTTGAAAAGTTCATTAAGTTCATTTTGTCACCACAGTCTCCCAGGGCAGGGAAAATGGTCCAAGTGCATCTCATGACCCCTGTTGGTGGGTTAAGGACACCAACTTCCAAGAAGGTGTCGGGCGCCACTCGAAGAAGCCAGCGCTGGTTTCATCACCATTGTCTTGATCTGAAAGACACTTATTAAACATTGTTAGTGCGGCAATTCACATCGTACAGTTCAGCATTGCACATTTTCACCTAAAATCAAATCCCCTTGAGGTGCACACCGAACTTCTCCATCCTTAAGCATCACCCACCAGGTGCTGCCAGGTCCCTGGGCAAAAACAATCCCACGAATAGGTTTGCCTGTGCCTGAGGCAGGAGGAACCCAGACTGCCTTTCCTAACATATTTTTCATGTGTACTACAGGGACTTTATCTCCTTCCACAGTCCATAGAATTTCTGATTGGGCAGGCCCGGCTCGATTGGTTGATCCCCTGGTGTTGACCAACCAAGTGGCTTTTGCTAAATGTGAATCCCAGTTTTTAAAGGTTCCACCACCAAGTGCCTTTAGTGTAGTTTTTAACAAACCATTGTACCTTTCAGTTTTCCCAGAGGCTGGTGCATGATATGGAATATGATACACCCACTCAATACCATGTTCTTTGGCCCAATTGTCTATAATACTGGTTTTGAAATGAGTACCATAGTCTGATTCAATTCTTTCTGGTGTACCATGCCTCCAAAGGACTTGCTTCTCAAGGCCCAAGATGGTATTTCGGGCTGTAGCAGGAGGTACGGCAGATGTTTCCAACCATCCAGTGGTTGCTTCCACCATTGTAAGTACATAACGCTTACCTTGACGTGTTTGTGGAAGTGTAATATAATCAATCTGCCAAGCTTCTCCATACTTACACTTTAACCATCGCCCCCCATACCATACAGGCTTTAACCGTTTTGCTTGTTTGATTTCGGCGCAAGTTTCACATTCATGAATAACGTGTGAAACAGTGTCCATAGTTAAATCCACCCCTCGATCACGAGCCCATTTTCATGTTGCATCTCTACCTTGATGCCCTGAAGCACCATGGGCCCACCGAGCTAGGAAAAGTTCACCTTTATGTTGCCAGTCCAAGTCCACCTCAGCTACTTTAATCTTAGCAGCTTGATCCGCTTGTTGGTTGTTTCGATGTTCCTCGGTGGCTCGACTTTTAGGCACATGAGCATCTACATGACCAACTTCCCCAGGCAGGCTCTCCAGCCGAGCAGCAATGTCTTCCCACAGCGTGGTTCCCAATGGTTTCACCTCTGCGCTGCCAGTTACTTTTCTTCCATTGCCGTAGCCACCCCCACAAGGCATTTGCTCCCATCCATGAGTCAGTATAGAGACAAAGCATTGGCCACTTCTCTCGTTCGGCAATGTCCAAAGCCAGCTGGATGGCTTTCACTGCTGCAAACTGACTGGATTCACCTTGTCCTTCAGTGGCTTCTGTAACTTGTCGTGTGGGACTCCACACAGCAGCTTTCACCTTCGATGTTTTCCTACAGACGACAGGATCCACCTGTGAACAGTGCACACTGCTTATCAGTCTCTGAAAGCGGATTATATGGTGGTGCTTCTTCAGCACGTTTTACTTCCTCCTCATCTGGAGACATCCCAAAGTCTTTGCTTTCTGGCCAGTCTGTAATCACTTCCAAGATCCCTGGACGGTTGGGACTTCCAATTCGAGCTCATTGCGTGATCAGTGCAATCCATTTACTCCATGTAACTTCGGTGCCATGATGTGGAGAGGGAACCGTCCCTTTGCACACCCAGCTCAGCACCGGCAGTCGAGGTGCAGGAGGAGCTGTGCTTCAGTGCCCATCACTTCTGAAGCAGCTCGAACTCCTTCATATGCTGCCAGTATCTCCTTTTCAGTTGCAGTACAGTTGGCCTCAGATCCTTTGTATCCTCGACTCCAAAAACCTAAGGGTTGACCTCGGGTTTCTCCTGGTGCTTTCTGCCAGAGGCTCCAGGTAAGTCCATTATCTCCGGCTGCGGTGTAGAGCACATTTTTAACACCTAGTCCAGTTCGGACTGGTCCCAGGGCCACCGCATGAGTTATCTCACGCTTCATTTGTTCAAAGGCTTGGCGTTCAGGGCCCCACTCAAATTGGTTCTTTTTACGAGTCACTCGATAGAGAGGGCTCACAATGTGGCTGTAGTCAGGAATATGCATTCTCCAAAAACCTACAATGCCCAAGAAAGTCTGTGTCTCCTTTTTATTAGTAGGTGGAGACATTGCTGCAGTTTTGTTGATCACCTCCATTGGGATCTGACGACGGCCATCTTGCCATTTTACTCCTAAAAACTGGATCTCTCGTGCAGGTCCCTTGACCTTGCTCCGTTTTATGGCAAAACCAGCATCCAAAAGAACAGGAATTATTCTCTCACCTTTTTTGAAGACTTCTTTCGCTGTGTCGCCCCATACGATGATGTCATCAATGTATTGCAAGTGTTCTGGAGCTTCACCTTGCTCCAGCGTGGTCTGGATCAGCCCATGGCAGATGGTAGCACTGTGTTTCCACCCCTGGGACAAGCGATTCCATGTGTACTGGATGCCCCTCCAGGTGAAAGCAAACTGCGGCCTGCACTCTGCTGCTGCAGGAATAGAGAAAAATGCATGAGCAATGTCAATTGTAGCATCGCACTTCACTGCCTTTGACTCCAGTTCAAATTGCAGTTCTAGCATGTCAGGCACAGCAGCACTCAGTGTGCTGTAACTTCATTCAGGCCACGATAGCCTACAGTTGGTCTCCACTCGTCACCAGACTAACGCACTGGCCAGACTGGGCTGTTAAAAGGTGAGCGGGTCTTACTGATCACACCCTGGCTTTCCAATTGACGGATCAGCTTCTGTATAGGAATCAAAGAGTCTCGATTGGTGCGATATTGCCGGCGATGCACCGTCGTGGTAGCAATTGGCACTGCTGACCGTCAACCATCAGCAGTCCTACAACAGAAGGGTCATCTGAAAGACCAGGCAAATCAGACAGTTGTTCAGTTTTCTCAGTGTCCACAGCTGCTATACCAAATGCCCACCTATACCCTTTTGGGTCCTTAAAATACCCTCTCCTGAGGTGGTCTATGCCAAGGATGCACGGAGCATCTGGACCAGTCACAATGGGATGCTTTTGCCAGTTCTTTCCAGTTAGGCTCATTTCAGCCTCTACAACAGTCAGCTCCTGGGATCCCCCAGTCACTCCAACAATATTGATGGATTGCGTTCCTTTATAATCAGAAGGAATTATTGTGCACTGAGCACCAGTGTCCACTAAAGCTTTGTACTCCTGGGGTTGTGTTGTACCAGGCCATAGTATTTGTACAGTCCAATAAACTCTGTTATCCCTTTCCTCCACCTGGTTGGAGGCAGGGCACCTCTAATTCCTGTTTTGCACAGTCTCTGGGTGTGAATTAGAGGTTCCTTCAAGAGCATCAGAATCTCTTCTGCTCCTTTTGTAAACTGGAGCAACCACCTTCCTAGGAGTTTTTCCTTTTATCTCACGTACTCGTTCCTGAAGTTCTGAGGTCGGCCTTCCATGCCACTTGTTCATGTTTTCTCCCTGCTCATGTAGGAAGAACCACAGTGAACCTCTTTTTGTGGGCTGCCTCTGCCCTCTCTCTCGAGATTGGAAACGCCTTCTCCTAACAGCTGAAACATAGGTTTGTGCAGGTCGTGAACGGTACGAGTCTGCTCTGAGCTCTTGGATTTCTTGCAACAGCTTTTCAAACCGGTCATCAGATTTTTCACACAGTTTCTCCACAGCGGAGACACAAGCCCGCAGAGAACCAGCAAGGCTGTCCTCAAAGTACCGGAGCTGCTCAATCACTTCATTAATTTCTTGTGCACCTCTAGCCGACCAGACCATTCCTGCCAATGACTTAGCATATGCAGGTGGTGCACTTTGTACAAATCTGCGCCACATAGATTTTGTACAATTGATTCTATCTGGGCCTGTCCCCTCTTGGCTGTTTGGTCCTAGATAGATGATCTCTCGCACAGCTCATTCTCTCAGGAACTGGATACCTCTCTCCATAGTATTCCATTTCCCTAACTTGGATACACAATCTTCCTTGTAGGGAAATCTGACTTTCATAGCTGCAGGAGTCGGGTCCAGAGAGTAGCGGCATTAGACTCTCTTGAAATTGCCCTATCAATGGTGGAATCTTTTGACAGAGATCCCAGCTGCCTGGCTTCACCACCTTCTAATTCTATTGTTTCTGCCCCATTGTCCCAGCATCGCAGCAGCCAGGTTAAAATATTCTCACCTTCACGACGACTGAAGTCTTTTCGCAGATCTCTCAGCTCACCTGGAGAAAAGGACCGAGTGGTGGTCACTTCATCTCCACCCTGTCCTGGTGATGATGCCCCTTGGGTTGATGTTGGCCCTGTGCCATCACCTGCTGCACGGGTGGTCTTTCTAGTGACTTTCTTACAACCAGCAACTGATGCTGATATGGGTTCACCATCATCTGATTCATTTCCAGAGTCTGAATGACTGTCACAGTGATTGCTGTGGTTACAGCAGCAACAGTGCCCAGTGTGTGAAGGCGGGGGGGCTGCCTTGTCAGCCTTTGAGGCTGGAGAAGTAACGTTATCTGCAGCGCCCTTGGCAGAGGAGCAATGCGGAGGAGCTGGAGCTTCAGCCTGCGAAGCCGCGGTTGGGGGGGCAGTGGCTGCAGCAGCAGCTTTGGCTGTTTTGCCTTTTCTCGAGCGGCCAGGAGTGCTTTTTGCTAAAGCTTCCGAAGGCGCACCGCAAATCTCAGGACTAAAAAGAGACGCAAACCTCCTATTGAACCTCATTTCTCTTAACAGTAACACAAACTGACACACATTCAGCAAACCAGATAACACCATCACAGTTCTATCAAAGCTCCAAGGGTATTCAGAGTTCTCTAAAACATTTGCAAACTGTCCTAGCGAAAACACAAAAGTATTGTTAGTCAGCCTTTCTAAAGATTCGCTTGACCAATTAGCAAATATAGAGCCATTCTGCTCTTTAATCTCTCCTGGAGGTTTTTCAAGGTAAAGCAAAAACGAGTAAAAATACATTAGCGGCTGCAGTATAATGAAATAAACCAGTGCCAAACCACACAGGATCATCATCACGACTAAATAATATCCAAAGCAAACAGACGCGCGAGTATCACAACTCTATGAGCTGGCACCGTGCCAAGAAAATTGGAAGGTACGTCAGAGCAGTAGAAAAGCCAAAAATCTCCAAATTTACCCCGTTCTCTGGCCCCACGTTGGGCGCCAATTATCTGTCGAGGGTTAGGATTGCGGGGTGACAATCAAACCCTGGCAGATGTGTTGTCAACCTCCTCTCCCCCCCACTTCCCCCTTTTGCCCCTCCCTCTCCCCCCTTCCCACTCAGCACAGGCGATCGGGAGGGGAAGAAGCACAGAGGGGAGAGAGCTGGAAAAGTTCAAGATGTTTTACTGATGCTACTGATGAGAACAGAGAAAATGATACAAATATACAAAACCCATCTTGTAAGTCTGAGCAACTGCAGAGCCAGCACCCAAAGTCCTGGATCAGACTCTGCAGCCAACCGGAGCTGGATTCAGTCTCTCACTGGCCTCCGTTCGCAGGGACGACCAGCAAGGTCCTCTCCTGATGTCGGCCATGAGGAAAAAAGGGAAAAGGCAAAGGGGACGAGATCCTCGTGATCTCCCACTTTTATATGAAGTATTCACGTGAATGGAATGTTATTCACCGTTGGTCAGTCTCTCGATCACCAGTTTCTCGTTGCCCCTCTCGCGAGATGTCCATCTGTGCTTGTCAATAAGTTTCCATTCCCTTGCTGGGTTTAACCAAAACATGTGTCTGGTTCTCCAGGAAAATGCAGCTGACATGAAGGCTTTGGCTGACAGGCAAATTCACTAAAAGAGAAACTTGTTTTTAACAAAACCAGGACACACCCCCACACACTGCACCCCAAATCCTGCACCCCCAAATCCTCCAGCCCCATGTCCCAAACCCCCAAACCCTGCACCCTCAAGTCTTGCACCCTAATTCTGCCTCCACAAGACCTGCACCCCCAAACCCTGCACCACTAAACCCTGCACCCCCAAACCCTGTACCCCAAATCCTGACCCCCACAAGTTGCACCCTAAAAACCTGCACCCCAAATCCTGTCCTACCAAACCCTTCACCCCAAACCCCTTCACCCCAAGATCCTGCTGCCCTAAACCCTGCACCCCAAAATCATCCCTCCCAGCCCTGCCCCCCAAACCCTGTCCCCTAAAGCCTGACCCCGAAACCCTGCTCCCCAAAACCCTGCTACCCCCAATCTTGCACCCCCCAACTCTGCACCCCCAGATTCTGCTGCTCCAAACCCTGCACCCCCAAATCCTCCATCCCCACGTACCGATCTCCCAAACCCTGCACCCCACAACCCTGCACCCCACAACCCCTTCACCCCCAAATCCTGCACCCCCAGCCCTACCCAATAAAATTTCCACCCCCAAACCCTGCCCTACCAAGCCCCCCACCCCAAACCCCTGCACCCCAAGATCCTGCTCTCCTATACCCTGCACCCCCATATCCTCCTTCCCCAAACCCTGCACCCCAAAACACTGCACTCCAAACCACTGCACCCCTAAATCCTGCAACCCCAAATCCTGGCCCCCAAACCCGGCACCCCAAACTCCTGCACCCAAAGACCCTACTGCCCTAAACCCTGAACCCCCAAATCCTGCACCCCTGGAACCTGCAACCCCAGACTCTGCAGCCACAAATCAGGCCCCGCAAAATCCTTGCACCCCCAAATCCTGCACCACCTAATCCTCCAACCCCCTAACACAACCCCCTAAACCCTTCTCCCCAGGGTCCATTGTGACACCCTGGGGATCCCCCTTGTCCCCAGGGCCCATTGTGACACCATGGGGGACCGCCTTCTCACTGAGGACCCATTGTGACACCATGGGGACCTCCCCTTGTCCTCAGGGCCCATTGTGACATCCTGGGGACTCCCCTTTGTCCCCAGGGCCCATTGTGGCACCATGGGGACCCCCTTTGTCCCCAGGGCCAATTGTGACATCCCAGGACCCCCCTTTGTCCCCAGGGCCCATTGTGACAGGGTGGAGATCCCCCTTGTCCCCAGGCCTGTTGTGATGTCCCAGGACTCCCCATTGTCCCCAGGGCCCATTGTGACACCTTGGGGACCCCCCTTGTCCTAAGGGCCCATTGTGACATCCTGGGGACCCCCTTGTCCCCAGGGCCCATAGTGAAGTCCCAGGACCCCCTTTGTCCCCAGGGCCCATAGTGACATCCTGGGGACCACCCTTGTCACTGGGGACCCATTGTAACACTATGGGGACCCCGCCTTGTCCCCAGAGCCCATTGTGACATCCTGGGGACCCCCCCTTGTCCCCAGAGCCCATTGTGACATCCTCGGGACCCCCTTTTTCCCCAGGACCCATTGTGGCACCATTGGGACCCCCTTTGTCACTGGGGCCCATTGTGACGTCCTGGGGACCCCCTTTGTCCCCAGGGCCCATTGTGACGTCCCCGGATCCCCCATTGTCCCCAGAGCCCATTGTGACATCCTGGGGACCCCCATTGTCCACAGGGCCCATTGTGACATTCAGGGGACAGCCTTTGTCCCTAGGGCCCATTGTGACACCGTCGGGACCCCCGTTGTCCCCAGGACCCCTCATTGTCTCCAGGGCCCATTGTGACATACTGGGGACTCCCCTTTGTCCCCAGAGCCCATTGTGACACCGTGGGGACCCCCTTTGTCCACAGGGCCCATTGTGGTATCTAAGGACCCCCCAATTGTGCCCAGGGTTCATTGTAACATATCAGGACGTCCCATTGTCCCCAGGCCCCATTGTGACGTCCCAGGACCCCCCGTCATCCCCAGGGCCCATTGTGTCATCCTGGGGACCTCCTTTGTCCCCAGAGCCCATTGTGACATCCTGGGGAACCCTTTGTCCCCAGGGCCCATTGTGACGTCCCAGGACCCCCCTTTGTCCCCAGGGTCCATTGTGAAATCCTGGGGACCCCTCTTTGTCCCCACGGCCCAATGTGACATCCTGAGGACCCCCTTGTCCCCAGGGCCCATTGTGACAACCTGGGGACCCCCTTTGTCCCCAGGGCCCATTGTGACAACCTGGGGACCCCCTTTGTCCCCAGGGCCCATTGTGACATCCCAGGACCCCCTTTGTCCCCAGCCCCATTGTGACATCCAAGGGACCCCCCTTTGTCCCTAGGGACCATTGTGACATTCCAGGACCCCCAATTGTCCCCAGAGCCCATTGTGATATCCAGGGCACCATCCTTGATCCGCAGGGCCCATTGTGACATCCCAGGACCCCCCTTTGTCCCCAGGGCCCATTGTGACATCCCAGGACCCCACTTTATACTGAAGGCCCATTGTGACATCCTGGGGACCCCCTTTGTCCCCAGGGCCCATTGTGACGTTCCCGGACCCCCCATTGTCCCCAGGGTCAATTGTGACATCCTGGGGACCCCCATTGTCCCCAGGGCCCATTGTGACATTCAGGGGACAGCCTTTGACCCAAGGGCCCATTGTGACACCGTCGGGACCCCTGTTGTCCCCAGAGCCCATTGTGACATCCTGGAAACCCCCTTTGTGCCCAGGGCACATTGTGACCTCCCAGGACCCCACTTTGTCCCCAGGGCCCATTGTGACATCCTCGGGACGCCCCTGGTCCCCAGAGCCCGTTGTGACATCCTGGGGACTCCCCTCTGTCCCCTGGGCCCATTGTGACACCGTGGGGACCCCCTTTGTCCCCAGGGCCCATTGTGACATTTAGGGACCTCCCAGTTGTGCCCAGGGCTCATTGTGACATCCCAAGACCCCCCATTGTCCCCAGGGCCCATTGTGACGTCCCAGGACCCCCCGTCATCCCCAGGGCCCATTGTGACATCCTGGGGACCCCCTTGTCCCCAGTGCCCATTGTGACATTCCAGGACACCCCTTGTCCCCATGGCCCATTGTGAAATCCTGGGGACCTCCTTTGTCCCCAGGGCCCATTGTGACGTCCCAGGACCCCCCTTTGTCCCCAGGGCCCATTGTGACAGGGTGGGGACTCCCTTTGTCCCCAGGGGCCATTGTGATGTCCCAGGATCCCCCTTTGTCCCCAGGGCCCATTGCGACATCTCAGGACACCCCAATTGTTTCCAGGGCCCATTGTGACATCCTGGGGACCGCCCAGTTGTCCCCAGGGCCCATTGTGGCATCCTGGGTACCCCTTTTATCCCCGGGGCCCATTGTGACATTCTGGGGACTCCCCTTGTCACTGGGGACCCATTGTGACACCATGGGGACCACCCCTTTCTCCCCAGTGCCCATTGTGACATCCTGGGGACCCCTTTGTCCCCAGAGCCCATTGTGACATCCTGGTGAGCCCCCTTTGTCCCCAGGGCCCATTGTGACATCCCAGGACCCCCCTTTCTCCCCAGTGCCCATTGTGACATCCTGGGGACCCCTTTGTCCCCAGTGCCCATTGTGACATTCCAGGACACCCCTTGTCCCCATGGCCCATTGTGAAATCCTGGGGACCTCCTTTGTCCCCAGGGCCCATTGTGACATCCCCGGACCCCCCATTGTCCCCAGAGCCCATTGTGACATCCTTGGGACCCCCATTGTCCCCAGGGCACATTGTGACATTCAGGGGACAGCCTTTTTCCCAAGGGCCCATTGTGACACCATCGGGACCCCCGTTGTCCCCAGGGCCAATTGTGACACCATGGGGACCCTCCTCGTCACTGCGGACCCATTGTGACACCATGGGGACCCTCCTCGTCACTGCGGACCCATTGTGACATCCTGGGGACCCTCTTGTCCCCAGGGCCCATAGTTGCACCCTGGGGACCCCCTCTTTATTCCCAGTGCCCATTGTGACATCCCAGGACCCCCCTATGTCCCCAGGGCCCATTGTGACACCATGGGGACACCCCTTTGACTCCAGGGCCCATTGTCACATCCCAGGACCTCCCAATTGTCCCCAGGGCCCATTGTGACATCCTGGGGACCCGCCCTTGTCCGCAGGGCCCATTGTGAAGTCCCAGGACCCCCTTTGTCCCCAGGGCCCATTGTGACATCCTGGGGACCCCCCTTGTCACTGGGGACCCATTGTATACACCATGGGGACCCCCATTGTCCCCAGGGCCCATTGTGACATCCTGGGGACCCTCCCTTGTCACTGGTGACCCATTGTGACACCATGGGGACCCCCGTTTGTCCCCAGGGCTCATTGTGACATCCCAGGACCCCCCATTGTCCCAAGGACCCATTGTGACATCTCAGGACCCCACTTGTCACTGGGGACTCATTGTGACACCATAGGGACCCCCGTTTGTCCCCAGTGCTCATTGTGACATCCCAGGACCTCCCATTGTCCCCAGGGCCCATTGTGACATCATGGGGACCGCCTTGTCCCTCTGGCCCGTTGTGGCACCGTGGGGACCTCCTTTGTCCCCAGGGCCCATTGTGACACCATGGGGACCCCTTTTGTCACTGTGGTCCAATGTGACATCCCAGGACCCCACTTTGTACCCAAGGCCCATTGTGACACCGTGGGGACCCCCCTTGTCTCCAGGGCCCACCGTGGCACTGTGGGATCCACCGTTGTCACTGGGACCCATTGTAACACTATGGGGATCCCCCCTTGTCCCCAGAGCCCATTGTGACATCCTGGGGACGCCCTTTTTCCCCAGGACCCATTGTGGCACCATTGGGACCCCCTTTGTCACTGGGGCCCATTGTGACTTCCCAGGACCTCACTTTGTCCCCAGGGCCCATTGTGACGTCCCAGGACCCCCCATTGTCCCCAGGGTGCATTGTGACATCCTGGGGAGCCCCCTTTGTCCCCAGGGCCCATTGTGACATTTCTGGACCCCCCACTGTCTCCAGGGCCCATTGTGAACATCCTGGGGACCCCTCTTTGTCCCCAGGACCCATTGTGGCACCATTGGGACCCCCTTTGTCACTGGGGCCCATTGTGACTTCCCAGGACCTCACTTTGTCCCCAGGGCCCATTGTGACGTCCCAGGACCCCCCATTGTCACCAGGGCCCATTTTGACACCGTTGGGACCCCCTGTTGTCCTCAGGGCCCATTGTGACATCCCAGGACCCCCAATTGTCCCCAGGGCCCATTGTGACACCATGGGGAACCCTCTTGTCACTGGGGACGCATTGTGACACAATGGGGACCCCACCTTTGTCTCAAGTGCCCATTGTGACATCCTGGGGACCCCCTTTATCCCCAGGACCCATTGTGACGTCCCAGGACCCCATTTGTCCCCAGGGCCCATTGTGACATCCCAGGGCCCCACTTTGTCCCCAGGGCCCATTGTTACAGGGTGGGACCCCCCTTGTCCCCAGGGCCCATTGTGACATCCTGGTGACTCCCTTTGTCCCCAGGGCCCATTGTGGCACCATGGGGACCCTCTTTGTCACTGGGGCCCATTGTGACATCCCAGGACCCCACTTTGTCTTAGAAGGTCACTGATCGGACTACTGGTACATCCTGACACTGCTTTCTCAATAAACATTGAAGAACACCTGGGGTTTGTTTGCTCCAAGGGAAAACTTCCCTGCCACGGTTCCTGGTTCCCGGTCCTGTTTCCCGGTCCGGTTTGGCTTCGCTATCAGAACAGCTGCTGCCTCCACAGCCGCGCTCAAAGTCCCCGTTGTGACACCGGGATGGCGGGAGAAGGGGGGTGGCGGGGGCGGCAGCGGCGGCGATTGGGGGGGGGCAGTCGGGGCTGGGCGGACAAGCGGCGGCTGCTGCGGCTCCTCAGGCAGCGACAGCAGCAGCGATCGGGGGGACGTGGGGGGCGGACAAGCGGCGGCTGCTGCGGCTCCTCAGGCAGCGACAGCAGCAGCGATCGGGGGGACGTGGGGGGGCGGACAAGCGGCGGCTGCTGCGGCTCCTCAGGCAGCGACAGCAGCAGCGATCGGGGGGACGTGGGGGGCGGACAAGCGGCGGCTGCTGCGGCTCCTCAGGCAGCGACAGCAGCAGCGATCGGGGGGACGTGGGGGGCGGACAAGCGGCGGCTGCTGCGGCTCCTCAGGCAGCGACAGCAGCAGCGATCGGGGGGACGTGGGGGGCGGACAAGCGGCGGCTGCTGCGGCTCCTCAGGCAGCGACAGCAGCAGCGATCGGGGGGACGTGGGGGGGCGAACAAGCGGCGGCTGCTGCGGCTCCTCAGGCAGCGACAGCAGCAGCGATCGGGGGGACGTGGGGGGGCGGACAAGCGGCGGCTGCTGCGGCTCCTCAGGCAGCGACAGCAGCAGCGATCGGGGGGACGTGGGGGGCGGACAAGCGGCGGCTCCTCCGGCCGCGGCCAGGACGTGGCTTCGCCGGCACCGGGGCCCGAGACCGCGCGCTGTGGGGCTGCGGGGCGGGTGTGGGGCCGGGGGGCTCCGGGGGTCCCGCAGCGGCCGCTGTGGGGCGGGATGGGGCGGCTGTGGAATTACCTGTGGGGCACTCATGGGGCTGCTGTAGGGGCTCTTAAGAGGCATGTCTGGAGCACTTATGGGGCGACTATGGGGCAGGTGCTGGGCTGCTACAGCGGGACCTGTGGGGCAGCCATAGGGCTGCTATGGGGTTGGTTACGGGTCACAGATGGGAGGGGGCAGCTGGGTGTGGCCCCGCCTACATGGGGTGGGGTCAGTGCCGAGGGGCGGGTACTGAGAGGGCACGCCCACGGGGAGCCCCTCGGGGGGGCGGAGCCTCTGTGTCACGCCCCATGGGAGGTGGTCTGGGGGTGGGCATTCTCTGGGGCACGCCCCCATGGGAGGAGCCTCTTGGGGTAGGGAGAGGGTGCGGTCAACATGGCACGGCCCCAAGGGGGCGTGGCTTAGCTCGGGAAGAGGTGGAGCCGAGAAGGGGCTGCCCGACCCGGCTCTCCAGGCGGCTCTGAGACGGAGCGGAGCGGGCCGGGCGGGGCCGGGCCGGGCACTCCCCGGGGCCTCGCAGAAACAGCGGCGCAGCGAGTCCGCTCCGGGCTCCAACGGTGCGCGCACGTGGCCGCCGAGAGCGCCCCGTGCACCTCGCAGCGCCCATTTCTGCGCATGCGCATTGGGAAGCCCTCGAGACAACCCTTCCCCCGCGGCCCGCCCCTTCTCTTCCCTCTCCGCAATCTGATTGGCCAGCTAAGCACGTCAATTTCCATTCTCTCCGCCTATCATCACCCGTCCCCGTTTGCCCCGCGCTGCGCTCTGATCCAGTGTCTATTTACACTTAAATACATTTAAACTTCCATTTTAACACTCAGGTATCTTTTCAAATTTACAGATTTTGACATATTTACAATTATATATATTTAGACTGGGATATCGATTTACATTTATTAATAAATTAAAGGTATGTATACGGGTGTGAGTGGATATATATAGATGATGTTTATTACCTATTTAGACTATGTAACACGTAGTAATTATACAGAGCTCTGCCTACTCACACTTTTTTCTATTTTAAGTTCCTATCTAGATATTTTTTTCTTTTTCAAGTCCTTCACTTTTTAATCTACAAATAGATAAGATGTTTGTATTCTTAAAACCATCAACAGAAATTTTTTACATTCTAAAATCCTTTATATAACAGAGTAGAAAAGGGGTTTTATTTTAAAATCATTTTATATCTACATGAATACCATTCTGCAATATATAAATACAAACGACAGACTTCTCTCTGTTTGAAATTCTCACGCTCATATTTACAGGGTTTAATAAGTTTTATCCTCCCCCAGGAATTTTCAGGCATTTTTGGACTGTGACCCCCTCTTTTCAGGGGGACTCCCTTTTGAGCCCCACATTGTGGGGGATTTGAGGGATTTTCTTGCAGTCAGTGAACATTGTATGGAACTGAACTGAACTGAACAGGGCTCTGAGGCCTCTGTGTCCTGCAAGAGAGCAGGAGAGCAGGAGCGGAGCAGCCCCCGTGTCTACGTGACTGTGCAGCCTTCTTCAGTGTTGGAACCGAGCTGCTTCGCCTTCTGTTTGTCCACGTGCACACACACCATTCCTCACTGGAAAACAGGCAGAAACCTTTCCACACGCACCCAGGTCTGTGCACCCAGGCCTTGTCTATTCCTGCCGGGTTTGCTGGGCTCTGTCAGGCTCCTCTGGCTCTGTCGTGCTGTGACAGCCTCTGTCAGGCCCGGCCAGACTCCACTGTTCGCTGTCAGGCGCTGTCGGGATTTGTCGGCCCCTGTTGAGTTCTATCAGGCTCTGTCAAGCCCTGTTGGGCTCTGTCGCGCTTTGTCAGGCTCTGCCTGGCTTTATCATGTTCCATAAGCGCTCCAAAAACTGGATGCTCTTGCGATGCTTGTATTCACACAATTATCGCATATTCATTACAATTTGGGGGAATTTTTAGCATCAAACGCATCTATAGTAAGAAAAAATGTCATAAACCTAGGGTTAGACTGAGGTTAATAATTTCATGGTCTTTGCTGCCATCTAGCGTCCCTTAAGAGAATGCACAGAACACACATTCGGAGGTGCCTGCAGGTATGTGCCTGTTCTTGGACGAACCTGTGCGCGAAAGCCTTAGTGCCTATAAACGTTGGTCTGTCCACATGTGAGAGCCTTGATGTCAGCTCCATTTATGCTAAAGCTGGAGCATCATCGTTCAGACGTGTGCGTGTGTGCAGTGTGCCAAACATCCACGCACGTGTTTACCCTCAAGCATGTCAGTACATTTCACGTACGCCTTTCTGTCAATAGATGGGACTGGGCACGCTTGTGGAAGTGTGCGTGTGTGTGGCCACGTGTTTGCTTACACATCAGTGTGTAGCTGCGTGTGCGTGCACGCGGTGCTGGGTGCACATACCTGGGTGCCCCACAGGTCCCGCTGTAGCAGCCCAGCACCTGCCCCATAGTCGCCCCATAAGTGCTCCAGACATGCCTCTTAAGACCCCTACAGCAGCCCCATGAGTGCCCCACAGGTAATTCCACAGCCACCCCATCCCGCCCCACAGCGGCCGCTGCGGGACCCCCGGAGACCCCCGGCCCCACACCCGCCCCGCAGCCCCACAGCGCGCGGTCTCGGGCCCCGGTGCCGGCGAAGCCACGTCCTGGCCGCGGCCGGAGGAGCCGCCGCTTGTCCGCCCCCCACGTCCCCCCGATCACTGCTGCTGTCGCTGCCTGAGGAGCCGCAGCAGCCGCCGCTTGTCCGCCCCCCACGTCCCCCCGATCGCTGCTGCTGTCGCTGCCTGAGGAGCCGCAGCAGCCGCCGCTTGTCCGCCCCCCACGTCCCCCCGATCGCTGCTGCTGTCGCTGCCTGAGGAGCCGCAGGAGCCGCCGCTTGTCCGCCCCCCACGTCCCCCCGATCGCTGCTGCTGTCGCTGCCTGAGGAGCCGCAGCAGCCGCCGCTTCTCCGCCCCCCACGTCCCCCCGATCGCTGCTGCTGTCGCTGCCTGAGGAGCCGCAGCAGCCGCCGCTTGTCCGCCCCCCACGTCCCCCCGATCGCTGCTGCTGTCGCTGCCTGAGGAGCCGCAGCAGCCGCCGCTTGTCCGCCCCCCACGTCCCCCCGATCGCTGCTGCTGTCGCTGCCTGAGGAGCCGCAGCAGCCGCCGCTTTTCCGCCCCCCACGTCCCCCCGATCGCTGCTGCTGTCGCTGCCTGAGGAGCCGCAGCAGCCGCCGCTTGTCCGCCCCCCCACGTCCCCCCGATCGCTGCTGCTGTCGCTGCCTGAGGAGCCGCAGCAGCCGCCGCTTGTCCGCCCCCCACGTCCCCCCGATCGCTGCTGCTGTCGCTGCCTGAGGAGCCGCAGCAGCCGCCGCTTGTCCGCCCCCCACGTCCCCCCGATCGCTGCTGCTGTCGCTGCCTGAGGAGCCGCAGCAGCCGCCGCTTGTCCGCCCAGCCCCGACTGCCCCCCCCCAATCGCCGCCGCTGCCGCCCCCGCCACCCCCCTTCTCCCGCCATCCCGGTGTCACAACGGGGACTTTGAGCGCGGCTGTGGAGGCAGCAGCTGTTCTGATAGCGAAGCCAAACCGGACCGGGAAACAGGACCGGGAACCAGGAACCGTGGCAGGGAAGTTTTCCCTTGGAGCAAACAAACCCCAGGTGTTCTTCAATGTTTATTGAGAAAGCAGAGTCAGGATGTACCAGTAGTCCGATCAGTGACCTTCTAAGACAAAGTGGGGTCCTGGGATGTCACAATGGGCCCCAGTGACAAAGAGGGTCCCCATGGTGCCACAATGGGCCCTGGGGACAAAGGGAGTCACCAGGATGTCACAATGGGCCCTGGGGACAAGGGGGGTCCCACCCTGTAACAATGGGCCCTGGGGACAAAGTGGGGCCCTGGGATGTCACAATGGGCACTGGGGACAAACGGGGTCCTGGGACGTCACAATGGGTCCTGGGGATAAAGGGGGTCCCCAGGATGTCACAATGGGCACTTGAGACAAAGGTGGGGTCCCCATTGTGTCACAATGCGTCCCCAGTGACAAGAGGGTTCCCCATGGTGTCACAATGGGCCCTGGGGACAATTGGGGGTCCTGGGATGTCACAATGGGCCGTGAGGACAACAGGGGGTCCCCACGGTGTCAAAATGGGCCCTGGTGACATACGGGGCAGCCCAGGATGTCACAATGGGCCCTGGGGACAAAGAGGGGTCCCCAGGATGTTCACAATGGGCCCTGGAGACAGTGGGGGGTCCAGAAATGTCACAATGATCCCTGGGGACAAAGGGGGCTCCCCAGGATGTCACAATGGGCTCTGGGGACAAAGGGGGTCCCCACGGTGTCACAATGCACCCTGGGGACAATGGGGGGTCCTGGGACGTCACAATGGGCCCTGGGGACACAGGGGTCCCAAGGATGTGATAATGGGCTCTGGGGACAAGTGGGGTCCCCAGGATGTAACAATGGGCACTGGGGAGAAAGGGGTGGTCCCCATGGTGTCACAATGGGCCCTAGTGACAAGGAGGGTCCCCACGGTTCCACGATGGGCCCTGGGGACAAGGGGTCCACCAGATGTCACAATGGGCCCTGGGGAAAACAGGGGGTCCCCACGGTGTCACAATGGGCCCTGGGGACAAAGGGAGGTCCTAGGACGTCACAGTGGGCCCTGGGGACAAAGTGGGGTCCCCTGAATGTCACATTGGGACCTGCAGACAAAGGGGGGTCCTGGGATGTCACAATGGGCCCCAGAGACAAAGGGGGTCCCCAGGATGTCACAACAGGCCCTGGGGACAAAAAGGGCTCTCCTGAATGTCAAAATGGGCCCTGGGGACAAGGGGGGACCCCAGGATGCAACAACGGGCCCTGGGGACAAAGAGGGGTCCCCTGAATGTCACAAAGGGCCCTGGAGACAAGGGGTGTCCTGGGATGTCACAATGGGCCCCAGTGACAAAGGGCGTCCCTGTGGTGCCAAAATGGGCCCTGGGGACAAAGGGGGTCCCCAGGATGTCACAATGGGTCCTGGGGACAAAGGGAATCCCCATGGTGCCACAATGGACCCTAGTGACAAACGAGGTCCCCAGGATGTCACAACGGGCCCTGGGGACAAAGGGGGGTCCTGGGATGTCACAATGGGCCCTGGGGACAAAGATGAGTCCCCTAAATGTCACAATGGGCCCTGGAGACAGAGGGGCTCCCCATGGTGCCACAATGGGCCCTGAGGAAAAAGCGCCAGGATGTCACAATGGGCTCTTGGAAAAATGGAGGGTCCAGGGACGTCACAATGGGCCCTGGGGACAAAGGAGGTCCCCAGTATGTCACAATGACCCCTTGGGACAACGGGGCCATTGTGGACATCACAATGGGTCCTGGGAACAAAGTGGGGTCCCCAGGATGTCACAATGGGCCCTGGGGACAAAGGGGGTCCCCAGAATTTCACAATGGACCCTGGGGACAAAGGGAGTCCCCACACTGTCACAATAGGCCCTGGGGACAAAGGGTGTGCCCAGGATGTCACAATGGGTCCTGGGGACAAAGGGGGTCCCCAGGATTTCACAATGGGCCCAGGGGATATCCCCATGGTGCCACAATGGACCCTGGGGACAAACGAGGTCCCCAGGATGTCACAATGGGCCCTAGGGACAAAGGGAGTCCCCACCCTGTCACAATAGGCCCTGGGGACAAAGGGGGTGCCCAGGATGTCACAATGGGTCCTGGGGACAAAGGGCATCCCCATGGTGCCACAATGGACCCTAGTGACAAACGAGGTCCCCAGGATGTCACAACGGGCCCTAGGGACAAAGGGGGGTCCCCAGGATGTCAAAATAGGCCCTGGGGACAAAGGGGGGGCCTGGGACATCACAATGGGCCCTGGGGACAATGGGGGGTCCTGGGATGTCACAATGAGTCCTGGGCACAATTGGGGGGTCCTTAGATGTCACAACGGGCTCTGGGGACAAAGGGCGTCTCCAGGATGTCACAATGGGCCCTGGGGACAAAGTGGGGTCCTGAAATGTCACAATGGGCCCTGGGCACAAAGGGGGTTCCCAGGATGTCACAATGGGCTCTGAGGACAACGGGGATTCCAACGGTGTCACAATGGGCCCTTGGGACAAAGGCTGTCCCCTGAATGTCACAATGGGCCCTGGGGACAAAGGGGGTCCCCAAGATGTCACAATGGGTCTGGGGACAATGGGGGGTCCGGGGACGTCACAATGGGCCCTGGTGACAAAGGGGGTCCCCCGGAAGTCACAATGGGCCCTGGGGACAAAGTGAGGTCCTGGGACGTCACAATGGGCCCCAGTGACAAAGGGGGTCCCAATGGTGCCACAATGGGTCCTGGGGAAAAAGGGGGTCCCCAGGATGTCACAATGGGCTCTGGGGACAAGGGGGGGGTCCTGGGACATCACAGTGGGCCATGGGGAACAAAGGGGTCCCCAGGATGTCACAATGGGCTCTGGGGACAAGGGGGGATCCCCATAGTGTTACAATGGGTCCCAGTGACAAGGGTGGTCCCCACGGTGCCACGGTGGGTCCTGGAGACAAGGGGGGTCCCCACGGTGTCACAATGGGCCTTGGGTACAAAGTCGGGTCCTGGGATGTCACATTGGACCACAGTGACAAAAGGGGTCCCCATGGTGTCACAATGGGCCCTGGGGACAAAGGAGGTCCCCACGGTGCCACAACGGGCCAGAGGGACAAGGCGGTCCCCATGATGTCACAATGGGCCCTGGGGACAATGGGAGGTCCTGGGATGTCACAATGAGCCCTGGGGACAAACGGGGGTCCCCATGGTGTCACAATGGGTCACCAGTGACAAGGGGGGTCCCCAGGATGTCACAATGGGCCCTGGGGACAATGGGGGTCCCCATAGTGTATACAATGGGTCCCCAGTGACAAGGGGGGTCCCCAGGATGTCACAATGGGCCCTGGGGACAAAGGGGGTCCTGGGACTTCACAATGGGCCCTGCGGACAAGGGCGGGTCCCCAGGATGTCACAATGGGCCCTGGGGACAATTGGGAGGTCCTGGGATGTGACAATGGGCCCTGGAGTCAAAGGGGTGTCCCCATGGTGTCACAATGGGCCCTGGGGACATAGGGGGGTCCTGGGATGTCACAATGGGCACTGGGAATAAAGAGGGGGTCCCCACGGTGCAACTATGGGCCCTGGGGACAAGACGGTCCCCAGGATATCACAATGGGCCCTGAGGACAAGGGCAGGTCCCCATGGTGTCACAATGGGTCCGCAGTGACGAGGAGGGTCCCCATGGTGTCACAATTGGCCCTGGGGACAACGGGGGTCCCGATGGTGTCACAATGGGCCCTTGGGAAAAAGGCTGTCCCCTGAATGGCACAATGGGCCCTGGGATCAATGGGGGTCCCAAGGATGTCACAATGGGCTCTGGGGACAATGGGGGGTCCGGGGATGTCACAATGGGCCCTGGGGACAAAGAGGGGTCCTGGGACGTCACAATGGGCCCTGGTGACAAAGGGGGGTCCTGGGATGTCACAATGGGCCCTGGGGACAAAGGGGGCTCACCAGGATGTCACAATGGGCTCTGGGGACAAAGGGGTCCCCAGGATGTCACAATGGGCACTGGGGAGAAAGGGGTGGTCCCCATGGTGTCACAATGGGTCCCCAGTGACAAGGGGAGTCCCCAGAATGTCACAATGGGCCCCGGGGATAAAAGGGGTACCCAGGATGCCACAATGGGCCCTGGGGACAACTGGGCGGTCCCCAGGATGTCACAATGGGCCCTGGAAACAATTGGGGTGTCCTGAGATGTCACAATGGGCCCTGGGGACAAAGGGGGATCCTGAGATGTCACAATGGGCCCTGGGGACAAAGGGAGTCCCCACCCTGTCACAATGGGACCTGGGGACAAAGAGGGTCCCCAGGATGTCACAATGGGCCATGGGGACAAGGGGTGTCCTGGAATGTCACAATGGGCCCTGGGGACAAAGGGGGTGCCCAGGATTTCACAATAGGCACTGGGGACAAGGGGGTCCCCAGGATGTCACAATGGGCCCTGGGGACAAGGGGTGTCCTGGAATGTCACAATGGGCCCTGGGGACAAAGGGGGTGCCCAGGATTTCACAATAGGCACTGGGGACAAGGGGGTCCCCAGGATGTCACAATGGGCCCTGGGGACAAAGAGCGTCCCCAGCATGTCACAATGGGCCCTGGGGACAAAGAGGGGTCCCCTGAATGTCACAATGGGCCCTGGGGACAAGGGGGTGCAGTGGATGTCACGATGGGCCCTGGGGACAATGGGGTGTGTCCAGAATGTGAGAATGAGTCCTGAGGACAAGGGGGGGTCCCCATGGTGTCACAATAGGCCCTGGGGACAAAGTGGGGTCCAAGAATGTCACAATGGGCCCTGGGGACAAAAGGGGTTGCCATGGTGCCACAATGGGCCCTGGGGTCAAAGGGGGTGTCCCCATGGTGCCACAACGGGCCCTGGGAGCAAGGGGGTGGCCAGGATGTCACAATGGGTCCTGGGAAAAATGGGGGGTGCCCAGGATGTCACAATGGACCCTGAGGACAATGAGGGTCCCCAGGATGTCACAATGGGTCCTGGGGACAATGGCGGGTGCCCAGGATGTGAGAATGAGTCCTGAGGACAAGGAGGGGTCCCCATGGTGTCACAATAGGCCCTGGGGACAAAGAGCGTCCCCAGCATGTCACAATGGGCTCTGGGGACAAAGGGGGTCCCCTGAATGTCACAATGGGCCCTGGGGACAATGGGGGGTCCTGGGATGTCACAATGAGCCCTGCAGACAAGGGTGGTACCCACGGTGTCACTATGGGCCCTGGGCACAAGGGGGGGTCCCCATAGTGTCACAATGGACCCTGGGGACAAGTGGGGTCCCCACGATGTCACAATGGGCCCTGGGGACAATGGGGGGTACCCAGGATGTGAGAATGAGTCCTGAGGACAAGGAGGGGTCCCCATGGTGTCACGATAGGCCCTGGGGACAAAGTGGGGTCCTAGAATGTCACAATGGGCCCTGGGAGCAAGGGGGTCCGCCGGATGTCACAATGGGCCCTGGGGACCAGGGGGGGTCCTGGGATGTCACAATGGGCCCCAGTGACAAAGTGGGTCCCTATGGTGCCACAATGGGCCCTGGGGACAAAGGGGGTCCCCTGGATGTCACAATGGGCTCTGGAGACACGGAGGATCCCCAGGATGTCACAATGGGCCCTGGGGACAAACGGGGTCCCCACGGTATCAGAATGGGCCCTGGCGACAAAGGGGGGTCCCCTGAATGTCACAATGGGCCCTGGGGACAATGGGGGGTCCTGGGATGTCACAATGAGCCCTGCGGACAAGGGTGGTACCCACAGTGCCACAATGGGCCCTGGGCACAAGTGGATGTCCCCATAGTGTCACAATGGGTCCTGGGGACAAGTGGGGTCCCCAGGATGTCACAATGGGCCCTGGGGACAATGTGGGGTCCTGGGATGTCACAATGGGCCCCACAGACAAAGGGGGTCCCCCTGAATGTCACAATGGGTCCTGGGGACAATGGGGGGTCCTAGGACGTCAAAATGGGCCCTGGGGACAAGGAGCGATCCCCAGGATGTCACAATGGGCCCTGGGGACTATGGGGGGTCCTGGGATGTCACAGTGGGCCCTGGGGATAAGGGGGGGTCCCCAGGATTTCACAGTGTGCCCTGGGTACAAAGAGGCGTCCCTGGAATGTCACAATGGGCCCTGGGGACAAGGGGGTGCCCTGAATGTCACAATGGGCCCTGGGGACAATGGGGGGTCCTGGGACATCACAATGGGCCCGAGTGACAAGGGGGGGTCCCCAGGATGTCACAATGGGCCCTGGGGACAAAGAGGGGTCCCCTGAATGTCACAATGGGCCCTGGGGACAAGGGGTGCCCTGAATGTCACAATGGGCCCTGGGGACAATGGGGGGTCCTGGGACGTCACAATGGGCCCGAGTGACAAGGGGGGGTCCCCAGGATGTCACAATGGGCCCTGGGGACAATGGGGGGTACTGGAATGTCACAATGGGCCCTAGGGACAATGGGGGTCCCCATGATGTGACAATGGGCCCTGGGGACAAAGGGGGGTCCTGGGATGTCACAATGGGCCTCAGTGACAAAGGGGATCCCCATGGTGCCGCAATGGGCCCTGGAGACAAGGGGGTTCCCCTGGATGTCACAATGGGCTCTCGGGACAAGGAGGGTCCCCAGGATGTCACAATGGGCCCTGGAGACAAAGGCGGTCCCCACCATATCAGAATGGGCCCTGGGGACAATGTGGGGTCCCGTGAATGTCACAATGGGCCCTGGGGACAATTGGGGGTCCTGGGACGTCACAATGGGCCCTGGGGACTAATGAGGTCCCCACGGTCTCACAATATGTCCTGGAGACAAAGGGGGGTCCCCTGAATGTCACAATGGGCCCTGGTGACAAGGGGGGATCCCCAGGATGTCACAATGGGCCCTGGGGACAATGGGGGGTCCCCAGGATGTCACAATGGGCCCTGGGGACAAAGAGGGGTCCCCTGACTGTCACAATGGGCCCTGGGGACAAGGGGGTCCCCAGGATGTCACAATGGGCCCTGGGGACAAAGGGGGATCCTGGGATGTCACAATGGGGCCCAGTGACAAAGAGGGTCCTCATGGTGCCACAATGGGCCCTGGGGACAATGGGGGGTCCCGTGAATGTCACAATGGGCTCTGGGGACAAGGAGGGTCCCCAGGATGTCACAATGGGCCCTGGGGACAAAGAGCGTCCCCAGCATGTCACAATGGGCCCTGGGGACAAAGAGGGGTCCCCTGAATGTCACAATGGGCCCTGGGGACAAGGGGGTGCAGTGGATGTCACAATGGGCCCTGGGGACAATGGGGGGTGTCCAGGATGTGAGAATGAGTCCTGAGGACAAGGGGGGGTCCCCATGGTGTCACAATGGGTCCCCAGTGACAAGGAGGTGTCCCCATGGTGTCACAATAGGCCCTGGGGACAAAGTGGGGTCCAAGAATGTCACAATGGGCCCTGGGGACAAAAGGGCTTGCCATGGAGCCACAATGGGCCCTGGGGTCAAAGGGGGTGTCCCCATGGTGCCACAACGGGCCCTGGGAGCAAGGGGGTGGCCAGGATGTCACAATGGGTCCTGGGGAAAATGGGGGGTGCCCAGGATGTCACAATGGACCCTGAGGACAATGAGGGTCCCCAGGATGTCACAATGGGCCCTGGGGACAATGGCGGGTGCCCAGGATGTGAGAATGAGTCCTGAGGACAAGGAGGGGTCCCCATGGTGTCACAATAGGCCCTGGGGACAAAGTGGGGTCCAAGAATGTCACAATGGGCCCTGGGGACAAAAGGGCTTGCCATGGTGCCACAATGGGCCCTGGGGTCAAAGGGGGTGTCCCCATGGTGCCACAATGGGCCCTGGGAGCAAGGGGGTGGCCAGGATGTCACAATAGGTCCTGGGGACAATGGGGGGTCCTGGGACGTCACAATGGGCCCTGGGGTCAAGGAGGGATCCCCAGGATGTCACAATGGGCCCTGGGGACAAAGAGGGGTCCCCTGAATGTCACAATGGGCCCTGGGGACAAGGGGGTGCCGAGGATGTCACAATGGGCCCTGGGGACAATGGGGGGTCCTGGGATGTCACAATGGGCCCTGGGGACAAGGGTGGGTCCCCAGGATGTCACAATGGGCCTTGGGAACAAGGGGTTCCCCCAGATAACACAATGGGCCCTGGGGACAATGTAAGGTCCTGGGCTGTCACAATGGACCCTGAGGACAAGGGGGGTCCCCAGGATGTCACAATGAAGTCCTGGGACAAAGGGGGTCCCCAGGATGTCACAATGGGGCCTGGGGACCAGGGTGGGTCCTGGGATGTCACAATGGGCCCCAGTGACAAAGGGGGTCCCTATGGTGCCACAATGGGCCCTGGGGACAAAGGGGGTCCCCAGGATGTCACAATGGGCCCTGGGGACAAAGAGCGTCCCCAGAATGTCACAATGGGCTCTGGGGACAAAGGGGGTCCCCTGAATGTCACAATGGGCCCTGGGGACAATGGGGGGTCCTGGGATGTCACAATGAGCCCTGCAGACAAGGGTGTTACCCACAGTGTCACTATGGGCCCTGGGCACAAGGGGGGGTCCCCATAGTGTCACAATGGACCTGGGGACAAGTGGGGTCCCCACGATGTCACAATGGCCCCTGGGGACAATGGGGGGTACCTAGGATGTGAGAATGAGTCCTGAGGACAAGGAGTGGTCCCCATGGTGTCACAATAGGCCCTGGGGACAAAGTGGGGTCCTAGAATGTCACAATGGGCCCTGGGGACAAGGGGGTATCCCCATGGTGCCACAACGGGCCCTGGGAGCAAGGGGGTGCCCAGGATGTCACAATGGACCCTGAGGACAAGCAGGGGTCTCCATGGTGTCACAATGGGCCCCCAGTGACAAGGGAGAGTCCCCATGGTGCCACAATACGCCGTGGGGAGAAACGGGTCCCCAGGATGTCACAATGGGCCCTAGGGACAAAGGGGGGTCCGCCGGATGTCACAATGGGCCCTGGGGACCAGGGGGGGTCCTGGGATGTCACAATGGGCCCCAGTGACAAAGTGGGTCCCTATGGTGCCACAATGGGCCCTGGGGACAAAGGGGGTCCCCTGGATGTCACAATGGGCTCTGGAGACACGGAGGATCCCCAGGATGTCACAATGGGCCCTGGGGACAAACGGGGTCCCCACGGTATCAGAATGGGCCCTGGCGACAAAGGGGGGTCCCCTGAATGTCACAATGGGCCCTGGGGACAATGGGGGGTCCTGGGATGTCACAATGAGCCCTGCGGACAAGGGTGGTACCCACAGTGCCACAATGGGCCCTGGGCACAAGTGGATGTCCCCATAGTGTCACAATGGGTCCTGGGGACAAGTGGGGTCCCCAGGATGTCACAATGGGCCCTGGGGACAATGTGGGGTCCTGGGATGTCACAATGGGCCAGAGACAAAGGGGGTCCCCCTGAATGTCACAATGGGTCCTGGGGACAATGGGGGGTCCTAGGACGTCAAAATGGGCCCTGGGGACAAGGAGCGATCCCCAGGATGTCACAATGGGCCCTGGGGACTATGGGGGGTCCTGGGATGTCACAGTGGGCCCTGGGGATAAGGGGGGGTCCCCAGGATGTTAGAGTGTGCCCTGGGTACAAAGAGGCGTCCCTGGAATGTCACAATGGGCCCTGGGGACAAGGGGGTGCCCTGAATGTCACAATGGGCCCTGGGGACAATGGGGGGTCCTGGGACATCACAATGGGCCCGAGTGACAAGGGGGGGTCCCCAGGATGTCACAATGGGCCCTGGGGACAAAGAGGGGTCCCCTGAATGTCACAATGGGCCCTGGGGACAAGGGGGTGCCCTGAATGTCACAATGGGCCCTGGGGACAATGGGGGGTCCTGGGACATCACAATGGGCCCGAGTGACAAGGGGGGGTCCCCAGGATGTCACAATGGGCCCTGGGGACAAAGAGGGGTCCCCTGAATGTCACAATGGGCCCTGGGGACAAGGGGGTGCCCTGAATGTCACAATGGGCCCTGGGGACAATGGGGGGTCCTGGGACGTCACAATGGGCCCGAGTGACAAGGGGGGGTCCCCAGGATGTCACAATGGGCCCTGGGGACAATGGCGGGTCCCCTGAATGTCACAATGGGCCCTGGGGACAAGGGGGTGCAGTGGATGTCACAATGGGCCCTGGGGACAATGGGGGGTCCTGGAATGTCACAATGGGCCCTGGAGACAATGGGGGTCCCCAGGATGTCACAATGGGCCCTGGGGACAAAGTGGGGTCCTGGGATGTCACAATGGGCCCCAGTGACAAAGGGGGTCCCCATGGTGCCACAATGGGCCCTGGGGACAAGGGGGTTCCCCTGGATGTCACAATGGGCTCTGGGGACAAGGAGGGTCCCCAGGATGTCACAATGGGCCCTGGAGACAAAGGCGGTCCCCACCATATCAGAATGGGCCCTGGGGACAATGGGGGGTCCCGTGAATGTCACAATGGGCCCTAGGGACAAGGGGGTGCCGAGGAGGTCACAATGGGCCCTGGGGACAATGGGGGGTCCTGGGACGTCACAATGGGCCCTGGGGACAAGAGGGGATCCCTAGGATGTCACAATGGGCCCTGGGGAATAATGAGGTCCCCACGGTCTCACAATATGTCCTGGAGACAAAGGGGGGTCCCCTGAATGTCACAATGGGCCCTGGTGACAAGGGGGGATCCCCAGGATGTCACAATGGGCCCTGGGGACAATGGGGGGTCCTGGGATGTCACAATGGGCCCTGGGGACAAGAGGGGGTCCCCAGGATGTCACAATGGGCCCTGGGGACAAAGAGGGGTCCCCTGAATGTCACAATGGGCCCTGGGGACAAGGGGGTGCCGAGGATGTCACAATGGGCCCTGGGGACAATGGGGGTCCTGGGACGTCACAATGGGCCTTGGGGACACAGAGGGGCCCTAGGACGTCACAATCAGCCCTGGGGACAAGGGGGGATCCCCTGAAAGTCACAATGAGCCCTGGGAACAGAGGGGGGTCCTGGGACGTCACAATGGGCCCTGGGGACAAGGGGGGGTCTCCAGGATGTCACAATGGGCCCTGGGGACAATGGGGGGTCCTGGAATGTCACAATGGGCCTTGGGGACAATGGGGGTCCCCAGGATGTCACAATGGGCCCTGGGGACAATGGGGTTGCCCAGGATGTCACAATGGGCCCTGGGGACAATGAGAGTCCCCAAGGTGTCAGAACGAGCCCTGGGGACAAAGTGAAATCCTGGAATGTCACAATGGCCCCCAGTGACAAAGGGGTTCCCCACGGTGTCACAATGGGCCCTGGGGACAAAAGGGGTCCCCAGGATTTCACAATAGCACTGGGGACAAAGGGGGGTCATGGGATGTCACAATGGGCCCTGGGGACAAGGGAGATCCCCATGGTGTCACAATAAGCCCTGGGGACAAAGTGGGGTCCTGGGATGTCACAATGGGCTCTGGGGACAAGGAGGGTCCCCAGGATGTCACAATGGGCCCTGGGGACAAAGGGGGTCCCCACGGTATCAGAATGGGCCCTGGGGACAAAGGGGGTCCCCTGAATGTCACAATGGGCCCTGGGGACAGTGGGGGGTCCTGGGACGTCTCAATGGGCCCTGGGGACAAGGGGGGGTCCCCAGGATGTCACAATGGGCCCTGTGGACAAAGAGGGGTCCCCTGAATGTCACAATGGGCCCTGGGGACAAGGGGTTGCAGTGGATGTCACAATGGGCCCTGGGGACAATGGGGGGTGTCCAGGATGTGAGAATGAGTCCTGAGGACAAGGGGGGGTCCCCATGGTGTCACAATGGGTCCCCAGTGACAAGGAGGTGTCCCCATGGTGTCACAATAGGCCCTGGGGACAAAAGGGGTTGCCATGGTGCCACAATGGGCCCTGGGGTCAAAGGGGGTCCCCATGGTGCTACAATGGCCCTGGGGACAAAGGGGGGTCCTGGGATGTCACAATGGGTCCTGGGGACAAAGGGGGTGTCCCCATGGTGCCACAACGGGCCCTGGGAGCAAGGGGGTGGCCAGGATGTCACAATGGGTCCTGCGGAAAATGGGGGTGCCCAGGATGTCACAATGGACCCTGGGTACAAAGAGGCGTCCCCGGAATGTCACAATGGGCCCTGGGGACAAGGGGGTGCCCTGAATGTCACAATGGGCCCTGGGGACAATGGGGGGTCCTAAGATGTCACAATGGGCCCTGGGGACAAGGAGGGATCCCCAGGATGTCACAATGGGCCCTGGGGACAATGGGGGGTCCCCTGAACGTCACAATGGGCCCCAGTGACAAGGGGGGGTCCCCAGGATGTCACAATGGGCCCTGGGGACAAAGAGGGGTCCCCTGAATGTCACAATGGGCCCTGGGGACAAGGGGGTGCAGTGGATGTCACAATGGGCCCTGGGGACAATGGGGGGTCCTGGAATGTCACAATGGGCCCTGGGGACAATGGGGGTCCCCAGGATGTCACAATGGGCCCTGGGGACAATGGGAGTCCCCAAGGTGTCAGAACGAGCCCTGGGGACAAAGTGGAATCCTGGAATGTCACAATGGCCCCCAGTGACAAAGGGGTTCCCCATGGTGTCACAATGGGCCCTGGGGACATAAGGGGTCCCCAGGATTTCACAATAGCACTGGGGACAAAGGGGGTGTCCTGGGATGTCACAATGGGCCCTGGGGACAAAGGGGGGTCCTGGGATGTCACAATGGGGCCCAGTGACAAAGAGGGTCCTCATGGTGCCACAATGGGCCCTGGGAACAAAGGGGGTCCCCTGGATGTCACAATGGGCTCTGGGGACAAGGAGGGTCCCCAGGATGTCACAATGGGCCCTGGGGACAAAGAGCGTCCCCAGCATGTCACAATGGGCCCTGGGGACAAAGAGGGGTCCCCTGAATGTCACAATGGGCCCTGGGGACAAGGGGGTGCAGTGGATGTCACAATGGGCCCTGGGGACAATGGGGGGTGTCCAGGATGTGAGAATGAGTCCTGAGGACAAGGGGGGGTCCCCATGGTGTCACAATGGGTCCCCAGTGACAAGGAGGTGTCCCCATGGTGTCACAATAGGCCCTGGGGACAAAGTGGGGTCCAAGAATGTCACAATGGGCCCTGGGGACAAAAGGGCTTGCCATGGAGCCACAATGGGCCCTGGGGTCAAAGGGGGTGTCCCCATGGTGCCACAACGGGCCCTGGGAGCAAGGGGGTGGCCAGGATGTCACAATGGGTCCTGGGGAAAATGGGGGGTGCCCAGGATGTCACAATGGACCCTGAGGACAATGAGGGTCCCCAGGATGTCACAATGGGCCCTGGGGACAATGGCGGGTGCCCAGGATGTGAGAATGAGTCCTGAGGACAAGGAGGGGTCCCCATGGTGTCACAATAGGCCCTGGGGACAAAGTGGGGTCCTAGAATGTCACAATGGGCCCTGGGGACAAAAGTGGTCTCCATGGTGCTACAATGGCTCCTGGGGACAAAGTGGGGTCCAAGAATGTCACAATGGGCCCTGGGGACAAAAGGGCTTGCCATGGTGCCACAATGGGCCCTGGGGTCAAAGGGGGTGTCCCCATGGTGCCACAATGGGCCCTGGGAGCAAGGGGGTGGCCAGGATGTCACAATAGGTCCTGGGGACAATGGGGGGTCCTGGGACGTCACAATGGGCCCTGGGGTCAAGGAGGGATCCCCAGGATGTCACAATGGGCCCTGGGGACAAAGAGGGGTCCCCTGAATGTCACAATGGGCCCTGGGGACAAGGGGGTGCCGAGGATGTCACAATGGGCCCTGGGGACAATGGGGAGTCCTGGGATGTCACAATGGGCCCTGGGGACAAGGGTGGGTCCCCAGGATGTCACAATGGGCCTTGGGAACAAGGGGTTCCCCCAGATAACACAATGGGCCCTGGGGACAATGTAAGGTCCTGGGCTGTCACAATGGACCCTGAGGACAAGGGGGGTCCCCAGGATGTCACAATGAAGTCCTGGGACAAAGGGGGTCCCCAGGATGTCACAATGGGGCCTGGGGACCAGGGGGGGTCCTGGGATGTCACAATGGGCCCCAGTGACAAAGGGGGTCCCTATGGTGCCACAATGGGCCCTGGGGACAAAGGGGGTCCCCAGGATGTCACAATGGGCCCTGGGGACAAAGAGCGTCCCCAGCATGTCACAATGGGCTCTGGGGACAAAGGGGGTCCCCTGAATGTCACAATGGGCCCTGGGACAATGGGGGGTCCTGGGATGTCACAATGAGCCCTGCAGACAAGGGTGGTACCCACGGTGTCACTATGGGCCCTGGGCACAAGGGGGGGTCCCCATAGTGTCACAATGGACCTGGGGACAAGTGGGGTCCCCACGATGTCACAATGGGCCCTGGGGACAATGGGGGGTACCCAGGATGTGAGAATGAGTCCTGAGGACAAGGAGTGGTCCCCATGGTGTCACAATAGGCCCTGGGGACAAAGTGGGGTCCTAGAATGTCACAATGGGCCCTGGGGACAAGGGGGTATCCCCATGGTGCCACAATGGGCCCTGGGAGCAAGGGGGTGCCCAGGATGTCACAATGGCCCCTGAGGACAAGCAGGGGTCTCCATGGTGTCACAATGGGCCCCCAGTGACAAGGAAGAGTCCCCATGGTGCCACAATACGCCGTGGGGAGAAACGGGTCCCCAGGATGTCACAATGGGCCCTAGGGACAAAGGGGGGTCCGCCGGATGTCACAATGGGCCCTGGGGACCAGGGGGGGTCCTGGGATGTCACAATGGGCCCCAGTGACAAAGTGGGTCCCTATGGTGCCACAATGGGCCCTGGGGACAAAGGGGGTCCCCTGGATGTCACAATGGGCTCTGGAGACACGGAGGATCCCCAGGATGTCACAATGGGCCCTGGGGACAAACGGGGTCCCCACGGTATCAGAATGGGCCCTGGCGACAAAGGGGGGTCCCCTGAATGTCACAATGGGCGCTGGGGACAATGGGGGGTCCTGGGATGTCACAATGAGCCCTGCGGACAAGGGTGATACCCACAGTGCCACAATGGGCCCTGGGCACAAGTGGATGTCCCCATAGTGTCACAATGGGTCCTGGGGACAAGTGGGGTCCCCAGGATGTCACAATGGGCCCTGGGGACAATGTGGGGTCCTGGGATGTCACAATGGGCCAGAGACAAAGGGGGTCCCCCTGAATGTCACAATGGGTCCTGGGGACAATGGGGGGTCCTAGGACGTCAAAATGGGCCCTGGGGACAAGGAGCGATCCCCAGGATGTCACAATGGGCCCTGGGGACTATGGGGGGTCCTGGGATGTCACAGTGGGCCCTGGGGATAAGGGTGGGTCCCCAGGATATTAGAGTGTGCCCTGGGTACAAAGAGGCGTCCCTGGAATGTCACAATGGGCCCTGGGGACAAGGGGGTGCCCTGAATGTCACAATGGGCCCTGGGGACAATGGGGGGTCCTGGGACATCACAATGGCCCCGAGTGACAAGGGGGGGTCCCCAGGATGTCACAATGGGCCCTGGGGACAAAGAGGGGTCCCCTGAATGTCACAATGGGCCCTGGGGACAAGGGGGTGCCCTGAATGTCACAATGGGCCCTGGGGACAATGGCGGGTCCCCTGAATGTCACAATGGGCCCTGGGGACAAGGGGGTGCAGTGGATGTAACAATGAGCCCTGGGGACAATGGGGGGTCCTGGAATGTCACAATGGGCCCTAGGGACAATGGGGGTCCCCAGGATGTCACAATGGGCCCTGGGGACAAAGGGGGGTCCTGGGATGTCACAATGGACCCCAGTGACAAAGGGGGTCCCCATGGTGCCACAATGGGCCCTGGAGACAAGGGGGTTCCCCTGGATGTCACAATGGGCTCTGGGGACAAGGAGGGTCCCCAGGATGTCACAATGGGCCCTGGAGACAAAGGCGGTCCCCACCATATCAGAATGGGCCCTGGGGACAATGGGGGGTCCCGTGAATGTCACAATGGGCCCTAGGGACAAGGGGGTGCCGAGGAGGTCACAATGGGCCCTGGGGACAATGGGGGGTCCTGGGACGTCACAATGGGCCCTGGGGACAAGAGGGGATCCCTAGGATGTCACAATGGGCCCTGGGGACTAATGAGGTCCCCACGGTCTCACAATATGTCCTGGAGACAAAGGGGGGTCCCCTGAATGTCACAATGGGCCCTGGTGACAAGGGGGGATCCCCAGGATGTCACAATGGGCCCTGGGGACAATGGGGGGTCCTGGGACGTCACAATGGGCCCTGGGGACAAGAGGGGGTCCCCAGGATGTCACAATGGGCCCTGGGGACAAAGAGGGGTCCCCTGAATGTCACAATGGGCCCTGGGGACAAGGGGGTGCCCAGGATGTCGCAATGGGCCCTGGGGACAATGGGGGTCCTGGGACGTCACAATGGGCCTTGGGGACACAGAGGGGCCCTAGGACGTCACAATCAGCCCTGGGGACAAGGGGGGATCCCCTGAAAGTCACAATGAGCCCTGGGAACAAAGGGGGGTCCAGGATGTCACAATGGGCCCTGGGGACAAAGAGGGGTCTCTAAAGTGTCACAATGGGCCCTGGGGACACAGAGGGGCCCTGGGACGTCACAATCAGCCCTGGGGACAAAGTGGGGTCCTGGGATGTCACAATGGGCCCCAGTGACAAAGGGGGTCCCCATGGTGCCACAATGGGCCGTGGGGACAAAAGGGGTGCCCAGGATGTCACAATGGGCCCTGGGGACCAGGGTGGGTCCTGCAATATCAGAATGGGCCCTGGGGACAAAGGGGGGTCCTGGGATGTCACAATAAGCCCTGCGGTCAAGGGTGGTACCCACGGTGTCACAATGGGCCCTGGGAACAAGGGGGGGTCCCCATAGGGTCACAATGGGTCCTGGGGAAAATGGGGTCCCCAGGATGTCACAATGGGCCCTGGGGACAATGGGCGGTCCTGGGATGTCACAATGGGCCCCAGTGACAAAGGGGTTCCCTGAATGTTACAATGGGTCCGGAGGACAATGGGGGGTCCTGGGACATCACAATAGGCCCTGGGGACAAGGAGGGATCCCCAGGATGTCACAATGGGCCCTGGGGACAAGGAGGGGTCCCCAGGATGTCACAATGTGCCCTGGGTACAAAGAGGCGTCCCCTGAATGTCGCAATGGGCCCTGGGGACAATGGGGGGTCCTAAGACGGCACAATGGGCCCTGGGGACAAGGAGGGATCCCCAGGATGTCACAATGGGCCCTGGGGACAATGGGGGGTCCTGGGACGTCACAATGGGCCCCAGTGACAACAGGGGTCCCCAGGATGTCACAATGGGCCCTGGGGACAAAGAGGGGTCCCCTGAATGTCACAATGGGCCCTGGGGACAAGGGGGTGCAGTGGATGTCACAATGGGCCCTGGGGACAATGGGGGGACCTGGAATGTCACAATGGGCCTTGGGGACAATGGGGGTCCCCAGGATGTCACAATGGGCCCTGGGGACAATGGGGTTGCCCAGGATGTCACAATGGGCCCTGGGGACAATGGGAGTCCCCAAGGTGTCAGAACGAGCCCTGGGGACAAAGTGAAATCCTGGAATGTCACAATGGCCCCCAGTGACAAAGGGGTTCCCCACGGTGTCACAATGGGCCCTGGGGACAAAAGGGGTCCCCAGGATTTCACAATAGCACTGGGGACAAAGGGGGGTCATGGGATGTCACAATGGGCCCTGGGGACAAGGGAGATCCCCATGGTGTCACAATAAGCCCTGGGGACAAAGTGGGGTCCTGGGATGTCACAATGGGCTCTGGGGACAAGGAGGGTCCCCAGGATGTCACAATGGGCCCTGGGGACAAAGGGGGGTCCTGGGATGTCACAATGGGCCCCAGTGACAAAGAGGGTCCTCATGGTGCCACAATGGGCCCTGGGGACAAAGGGGGTCCCCTGGATGTCACAATGGGCTCTGGGGTCAAGGAGGGTCCCCAGGATGTCACAATGGGCCCTGTGGACAAAGAGCGTCCCCTGAATGTCACAATGGGCCCTGGGGACAAAGGGGGTCCCCACAGTATCAGAATGGGCCCTGGGGACAAAGGGGGTCCCCTGAATGTCACAATGGGCCCTGGGGACAGTGGGGGGTCCTGGGACGTCTCAATGGGCCCTGGGGACAAGAGGGGGTCCCCAGGATGTCACAATGGGCCCTGGGGACAAAGAGGGGTCCCCTGAATGTCACAATGGGCCCTGGGGACAAGGGGGTGCAGTGGATGTCACAATGGGCCCTGGGGACAATGGGGGGTGTCCAGGATGTGAGAATGATTCCTGAGGACAAGGGGGGGTCTCCATGGTGTCACAATGGGTCCCCAGTGACAAGGAGGGGTCCCCATGGTGTCACAATAGGCCCTGGGGACAAAGTGGGGTCCAAGAATGTCACAATGGGCCCTGGGGACAAAAGGGGTTGCCATGGTGCCACAATGGGCCCTGGGGTCAAAGGGGGTCCCCATGGTGCTACAATGGCCCTGGGGACAAAGGGGGGTCCTGGGATGTCACAATGGGTCCTGGGGACAAAGGGGGTGTCCCCATGGTGCCACAACGGGCCCTGGGAGCAAGGGGGTGACCAGGATGTCACAATGGGTCCTGCGGAAAATGCGGGGTGCCCAGGATGTCACAATGGACCCTGAGGACAAGCGGGGGTCTCCATGGTGTCACAATGGGCCCCAGTGACAAAGGGGCTCCCCTGAATGTCACAATAGGTCCTGGGGACAATGGGGGGTCCTGGGACGTCACAATGGGCCCTGGGGACAACAAGGGATCCCCAGGATGTCACAATGGGCCCTGGGGACAAAGAGGGGTCCCCTGAATGTCACAATGGGCCCTGGGGACAATGGGGGGTCCCCTGAATGTCAAAATGGGCCCTGGGGACAAGGAGGGATTCCCAGGATGTCACAATGGGCCCTGGAGACAAGGGGGTGTCCCTAGGATGTCACAATGGGCCGTGCGGACAAGGGTGATACCCACGGTGTCACAATGGTCACTGGGCACAAGGGGGGGTCCCTATAGTGTCACAATGGGTCCTGGGGACAAGTGGGGTCCTGGGACGTAACAATAGGCCCTAGGGACAAAGGGGGTCCCCACGGTGTTACTATGGTCCCGGGTGACAAAGGGGGATGCCCAGAATGTCACAATGGGCCCTGAGGACAAGGAGGGGTCTCCATGGTGTCACAATGGGTCCCCAGTGACAAGGAGGGTCCCCATGGTGTCACGATGGGTCCTGGCGACAAGGGGGTCCCCAGGATGTAAGAATGAACCCTGGGGACAATGGGGGGTCCTGGGACGTCACAATGGGTCCTGGGGACAAAGGGTGTCTCCAGGATGTCACAATGGGCTCTGGGGACAATGCAGGGTCCTGGGACGTCACAATGGGTCCTTAGGACAAAGAGGGGTCCCCAGGATGTCACAATGGGCCCTGGGGACAATGTGGGGTCCTGGGATGTCACAATGGGCCCCAGTGACAAAGGGGGTCCCCTGAATGTCACAATGGGCCCTGGGGACAATGGGGGGGTCCTGGGACGTCACAATGGGCCCTGGGGACAAGGAGGGATCCCCAGGATATCACAATGGGCCCTGGGGACAATGGGGGGTCCTGGGACGTCACAATGGGCCCTGGGGACAAGGGGGGGTCCCCAGGATGTCACGATGGGCCCTGGGGACAAAGAGGTGTCCCCTGAATGTCACAATGGGCTCTGGGGACAAGGGGGTGCAGAGGATGTCACAATAGGCCCTGGGGACAATGGGGGGTTCTGGGACGTCACAATGGGCCCTGGGGACAAGGAGGGATCCCCAGGATGTCACAATGGGCCATGGGGACAATGGGGGGTCCCAGGACATCACAATGGGCCCAGGGAACAAGGGGGTTCCCCAGGATGTCACAATGGGCCCTGGGGACAAAGAGGGGCCCTACAACGTCACAATCAGCCCTGGGTACAAGGGGGGATCCCCTGAAAGTCACAATGAGCCTTGGGAGCAGAGGGGGCTCCCCAGGACGTCACAATGGGCCCTGGGAACAATGGGGGTCCCTTGAAGGTCACAATGGGCCCTGGGGACAATGGTGGGTCCCCTGAATGTCAAAATGGGCCCTGGAGACAAAGGGGGGTCCGCAGGATGCCACAATGGGCACTGGGGACAAAGGGGAGGTCCCCATGGTGTCACAATGGGCCCAAGTGACAAGGAGGGTCCCCACGGTGCCACGATGGGTCCTGGGGACAAAGAGGTGTCCTAGAATGTCACAATGGGCCCTGGGGACAAGGGGGTGCAGAGGATGTCACAATAGGCCCTGGGGACAATGGGGGGTTCTGGGACGTCACAATGGGCCCTGGGGACAAGGAGGGATCCCCAGGATGTCACAATGGGCCGTGGGGACAATGGGGTTGCCCAGGATGTCACAATGGACCCTGGGGACCAGGGGGGTCCTGCGATGTCACAATGGGCCCTGGGGACAATGGGGTTGCCCAGGATGTCACAATGGACCCTGGGGACAAAGAGGGATCCCCAGGATGTCACAATGGGCCCTGGGGACCAGGGGGGTCCTGCGATGTCACAATGGGCCCTGGGGAGAAAGGGGGTCCCCTGGATGTCACAATGTGCTCTGGGGACAAGGAGGGTCCCCAGGATGTCACAATGACCCCTGCGGACAAGGGGGGTGTCGATGGTTTCACAATGGGCCCTGGGAACAAGGGGGGGTCCCCATAGTGTCACAATGGGTCCTGGGGACAAGTGGGGTCCCCAGGATGTCACAATGGGTCCTGGGGACAATGTGGAGTCCTGGGATGTCACAATGGGCCCCAGTGACAAAGGGGTTCCCCATGGTGCCACAATGGCCCCTGGGGACAAAGGGGGTCCCCAGGATTTGACAATAGCACTGGAGACAAATGGGGGTCATGGGATGTCACAGTGGGCCCTGGGGACAAGGGAGGTCCCCATGGTGTCACAATAAGCCCTGGGGACAAAGTGGGGTGCTGGGATGTCACAATGGGCCCCAGTGACAAAAGGGGGTCCCCATGGTGCCACAATGGGCCGTGGGGACCAGGGGGGGTACTGCGATGTCACAATGGGCCCTGGGGATAAAGGGGGTCCCCTGGATGTCACAATGGGCTCTGGGGACAAGGAGTGTCCCCAGGATGTCACAATGGGCCCTGGGGACAATGGGGGATCCTGGGACGTCACAATGGGCCCCAGTGACAAGGGGGGGTCCCCAGGATGTCACAATGTGCCCTGGGGACAAACAGGCGTCCCCGGAATGTCACAATGGGCCCTGGGGACAAGGGGGTGCCCTGAATGTCACAATGGGCCCTGAGGACAAGGAGGGGTCTCCATGGTGTCACAATGGGTCCCCAGTGACAAGGAGGGTCCCCATGGTGTCACGATGGGTCCTGGGGACAAGGGGGTCCCCAGGATGTAAGAATGAACCCTGGGGACAATGGGGGGTCCTGGGACGTCACAATGGGTCCTGGGGACAAAGGGTGTCTCCAGGATGTCACAATGGGCTCTGGGGACAATGCAGGGTCCTGGGACGTCACAATGGGTCCTTAGGACAAAGAGGGGTCCCCAGGATGTCACAATGGGCCCTGGGGACAATGTGGGGTCCTGGGATGTCACAATGGGCCCCAGTGACAAAGGGGTTCCCCTGAATGTCACAATGGGCCCTGGGGACAATGGGGGGGTCCTGGGACGTCACAATGGGCCCTGGGGACAAGGAGGGATCCCCAGGATATCACAATGGGCCCTGGGGACAATGGGGGGTCCTGGGACGTCACAATGGGCCCTGGGGACAAGGGGGGGTCCCCAGGATGTCACGATGGGCCCTGGGGACAAAGAGGTGTCCCCTGAATGTCACAATGGGCTCTGGGGACAAGGGGGTGCAGAGGATGTCACAATAGGCCCTGGGGACAATGGGGGGTTCTGGGACGTCACAATGGGCCCTGGGGACAAGGAGGGATCCCCAGGATGTCACAATGGGCCATGGGGACAATGGGGGGTCCCAGGACATCACAATGGGCCCAGGGAACAAGGGGGTTCCCCAGGATGTCACAATGGGCCCTGGGGACAAAGAGGGGCCCTACAACGTCACAATCAGCCCTGGGTACAAGGGGGGATCCCCTGAAAGTCACAATGAGCCTTGGGAGCAGAGGGGGCTCCCCAGGACGTCACAATGGGCCCTGGGAACAATGGGGGTCCCTTGAAGGTCACAATGGGCCCTGGGGACAATGGTGGGTCCCCTGAATGTCAAAATGGGCCCTGGAGACAAAGGGGGGTCCGCAGGATGCCACAATGGGCACTGGGGACAAAGGGGAGGTCCCCATGGTGTCACAATGGGCCCAAGTGACAAGGAGGGTCCCCACGGTGCCACGATGGGTCCTGGGGACAAAGAGGTGTCCTAGAATGTCACAATGGGCCCTGGGGACAAGGGGGTGCAGAGGATGTCACAATAGGCCCTGGGGACAATGGGGGGTTCTGGGACGTCACAATGGGCCCTGGGGACAAGGAGGGATCCCCAGGATGTCACAATGGGCCGTGGGGACAATGGGGTTGCCCAGGATGTCACAATGGACCCTGGGGACCAGGGGGGTCCTGCGATGTCACAATGGGCCCTGGGGACAATGGGGTTGCCCAGGATGTCACAATGGACCCTGGGGACAAAGAGGGATCCCCAGGATGTCACAATGGGCCCTGGGGACCAGGGGGGTCCTGCGATGTCACAATGGGCCCTGGGGAGAAAGGGGGTCCCCTGGATGTCACAATGTGCTCTGGGGACAAGGAGGGTCCCCAGGATGTCACAATGACCCCTGCGGACAAGGGGGGTGTCGATGGTTTCACAATGGGCCCTGGGAACAAGGGGGGGTCCCCATAGTGTCACAATGGGTCCTGGGGACAAGTGGGGTCCCCAGGATGTCACAATGGGTCCTGGGGACAATGTGGAGTCCTGGGATGTCACAATGGGCCCCAGTGACAAAGGGGTTCCCCATGGTGCCACAATGGCCCCTGGGGACAAAGGGGGTCCCCAGGATTTGACAATAGCACTGGAGACAAATGGGGGTCATGGGATGTCACAGTGGGCCCTGGGGACAAGGGAGGTCCCCATGGTGTCACAATAAGCCCTGGGGACAAAGTGGGGTGCTGGGATGTCACAATGGGCCCCAGTGACAAAAGGGGGTCCCCATGGTGCCACAATGGGCCGTGGGGACCAGGGGGGGTACTGCGATGTCACAATGGGCCCTGGGGATAAAGGGGGTCCCCTGGATGTCACAATGGGCTCTGGGGACAAGGAGTGTCCCCAGGATGTCACAATGGGCCCTGGGGACAATGGGGGATCCTGGGACGTCAAAATGGGCCCCAGTGAAAAGGGGGGGTCCCCAGGATGTCACAATGTGCCCTGGGGACAAACAGGCGTCCCCGGAATGTCACAATGGGCCCTGGGGACAAGGGGGTGCCCTGAATGTCACAATGGGCCCTGGGGACAAGTGGGGTCCTAAGACGTCACAATGGGCCCTGGGGACAAGGAGGGATCCTGGGACGTCACAATGGGCCCCAGTGACAAGGGGGGGTCCCCAGGATGTCACAATGGGCCCTGGGGACAAAGAGGGGTCCCCAGGATGTCACAATGGGCCCTGAAGACAATGGGGGGTCCTAAGACGTCACAATGAACCCTGGGGACAACGGGGGGTCCTGGGACGTCACAATGGGCCCCAGTGACAAGGGGGGGTCCCCAGGATGTCACAATGGGCCCTGGGGACAAAGAGGGTCCCCTGAATGTCACAATGGGCCCTGGGGACAAGGGGGTGCAGTGGATGTCACAATGGGCCCTGGGGACAATGGGGGGTCCTGGAATGTCACAATGGGCCCTGGGGACAATGGGGGTCCCCAGGATGTCACAATGGGCCCTGGGGACAATAGGAGGTTCTGGGATGTCACAATGGGCCCTGGGGACCAGGAGGGTCCCCAGGATGTCACAATGGGCCCTGGGGACAATGGGGGGTGCCCAGGATGTGAGAATGAGTCCTGAGAAGAAGGGGGGGTCCCCATGGTGTCATAATGGGTCCCCAGTGACAAGGAGGGGTCCCCATGGTGTCACAATAGGCCCTGGGGACAAAGTGGGGTCCTAGAATGTCACAATGGGCCCTGGGGCAAAAGGGGTTGCCATGGTGCCACAATGGGCCCTGGGGTCAAAGGGGGTCCCCATGGTGCTACAATGGGCCCTGGGGACAAAGCGGGGTCCTGGGATGTCACAATGGTTCCTGGGGACAAAGGTGATGTCCTCATGGTGCCATAATGGGCCCTGGGAGCAAGGGGGTCCCCAGGATGTCACAATAGGTCCTGGGGACAATGGGAGGTGCCCAAGATGTCACAATGGACCCTGAGGACAAGCGGGGGTCTCCATGGTGTCACAATGGGTCCCCAGTGACAAGGGGGGGTCCCCATGGTGTCACAATGGGTCCTGGGGTCAATGGGAGGTGCCCAAGATGTCACAATGGACCCTGAGGACAAGCGGGGGTCTCCATGCCCGACAGATCCTGACAGGGCCCGAGCAAACCTGACAGGGCCCGACGGAGCCTGACAGGGAACGAAGGAGCCCGACAGGGCCCGAGCAAACCCGACAGGGCCCGACAGAGCCCAACAGGACCCAAGCAAACCCGACAGGGCCCGAGCAAACCTGACAGGGTTCGACAAAGCCTGACAGGGCTCGATGGAGCCCGACAGGGCCCGAGGAAACCCGACAGGGCCCGACGGAGCCTGACAGGGCCCGAGCAAACCCGACAGGGCTCGATGGAGGCTGACAGGGCCCGAGCAAACCCGACAGGGCCCGAGCAAACCTGACAGGGCACGAAGGAGCCCGACAGGGCCCGAGCAAACCCGACAAGGCCCAACGGATCCCGACAGGGCCTGAGCAAACCTGACAGGGCCCGACGGAGCCCGACAGGGCACGAGCAAACCCGACAGGGCCTGACGGAGCCTGACAGGGCCTGAGCAAACCCGACAGGGCCCGAGCAAATCTGACAGGGCCCGACGGAGCCCGACAGGACGCGGGCAAACCCGACAGGTCCCCAGCAAACCCGACAGGGCCTGACAAGGCCTGACAGGGCCCGAGCAAACCCGACAGGGTCCAACGAAGCCTGACAGGGCTTCAGCAAACCCGACAGGGCCCGAGCAAACCCGACAGGGCCAGACGGAGCCCGACAGGGCCCGAGGAAACCAGACAGGGCCCGACAGAGCCCGACAGGGCCCGAGCAAACCCGAAAGGGCCCGAGCAAACCCGACAGGGTTCGACAAAGCCTGACAGGGCTTGATGGAGCCCGACAGGGCCCGAGGAAACCCGACAGGGCCCGACGGAGCCTGACAGAGCCCGAGCAAACACGACAGGGCTCGACGGAGTCCGATAGGGCCCGAGCAAACCCGACAGGGCCTGACGGAGCCCGACAGGGCCCGAGCAAACCCGAAAGGGCCCGACGAAGCCTGACAGGGCTCGATGGAGCCCGACAGGGCCCGAGGAAACCCGACAGGGCCCGACGGAGCCCGATAGGGCCCGAGCAAACCCGACAGGGCCCGATGGAGCCCGACAGGGCTCGAGCAAACCCGACAGGGTCCGACGAAGCCTGACAGGGCTTCAGCAAACCCGACATGGCCCGAGCAAACCCGACAGGGCCCGACGGAGCCCGACAGAGCCCGAGGAAACCAGACAGGGCCCGATGGAGCCCGACAGGGCCCGAGCAAACCCGACAGGGCCCGACAGAGCCCGACAGGGCCCGAGCAAACCCGAAAGGGCCCGACAGAGCCTGACAGGGCTCGATGAAGCCAGACAGGGCCCGAGGAAACCCGACAGGGCCTGATTGAACCCGATAGGGCCCGAGCAAACCCGACAGGGCCTGACGGAGCCTGACAGGGCCCGGGCAAACCCGACAGGGCACGCTGGAGCCCGACAGAGCCCGAGCAAACCCGACAGGGCCCGACAAGGCCCGACAGGGCCCGAGCAAACCTGACACGTCCTGACAAAGCCTGACAGGGCCCGACGGAGCCCGCCAGGGCCCGAGCAAACCCGACAGAGCCCGACGGAGCCTGACAGGGCTCAGTGGAGTCCGACAGGGCCCGAGGAAACCCGACAGGGCCCGACGGAATCCGACAGGGCCTGAGCAAACCCGACAGGGCCCGAGCAAACCCGACAGGGCCCGAAGGAGCCTGACAAGGCCCGAGAAAACCTGACAGGGCTCGACGGAGCCCGACAGGGCCCGAGCACACTTGACAGGGTCCGACGAAGCCTGACAGGGCTTCAGAAAACCCGACAGGGCCCAAGCAAGCTGACAGGGCCCAACGGAGCCTGACAGGGCCCGAGGAAATCCGACAGGGCCCGACGGAGCCCGATAGGGCCCGAGCAAACCCGACAGGACCCGATGGAGCCCGACAGGGCTCGAGCAAACCCGACAGGGCCTGAGCAAATCCGACAGGGCCCGACGGAGCCCGACAGGGCCCGAGCAAACCCGAAAGGGCCCAACGGAGCCTGACAGGGCTCGATGGAGCCCGACAGGGCCCGAGGAAACCCGACAGGGCCCCACGGAGCCCGATAGGGCCCGAGCAAACCCGACAGGGCCTGATGGAGCCTGACAGGGCCCGGGCAAACCCGACAGGTCACGCTGGAGCCCGACAGAGCCCGAGCAAACCCGACAGGGCCTGATGGAGCCTGACAGGGCCCGGGCAAACCCGACAGGTCACGCTGGAGCCCGACAGAGCCCGAGCAAACCCGACATGGCCCGACAAGGCCCGACAGGGCCCGAGCAAACCTGACAGGACCTGACAAAGCCTGACAGGGCCCGACGGAGCCCGACAGGGCCTGAGCAAACCCGAAAGAGCCCGACGGAGCCTGACAGGGCTCGATAGAGTCCGCCAGGGCCCGAGGAAACCCGACAGGGCCCGACGGAACCCGAGAGGGCCCGAGGGAATCCCACAGGGCCCGACGGAGCCTGACAGGGCCCGAGCAAACCCGACAGGGCCCGACAGGGCCCGACAGGACCCGAGCAAACCTGACAGGGCCCGAGAAAACCCGACAGGGTTCGACAAAGCCTGACAAAGCTTGATGGAGCCCGACAGGGCCCGAGGAAACCCGACAGGGCCCGACAGAGCCTGACAGGGCCCAAGCAAACCCGACAGGGCTCGACGGAGCCTGACAGGGCCCGAGCAAACCCGACAGGGCGCGAGCAAACCTGACAGGGCACGAAGGAGCCCGACAGGGCCCGAGCAAACCCGACAAGGCCCTACGGATCCCGACAGGGTCTGAGCAAACCTGACAGGGCCCGACGGGGCCCGACAGGGCACGAGCAAACCCGACAGGGCCTGACGGAGCCTGACAGGGCCCGAGCAAACCCGACAGGGCCCGAGCGAATCTGACAGGGCCCGACGGAGCCCGACAGGACGCGGGCAAACCCGACAGGTCCCGAGCAAACCCGACAAGGCCTGACAAGGCCCGACAGGGCCCGAGCAAGCCTGACAGGGCTCGATGGAGCCCGACAGGGCCCGAGGAAATCCGATAGGGCCTGACGGAGCCCGACAGGGCTCGAGCAAACCCGATAGGGCCTGACGGAGCCTGACAGGGTCCGAGCAAACCTGACAGGGCCCGAGAGAACCTGACAGGGCCCGACGGAGCCTGACAGGGCGCGAGCAAACCTGACAGGGGCTGACAAGGCCCGACAGGGCCTGAGCAAACCCGACAGGACCCGCCAAAGCCTGATAGGGTCCGATGGAGCCCGACAGGGCCCGAGCAAACCCGACAGGGCCCGAGCAAACCTGACAGGGCTCGATGGAGCCCGACAGGGCCCGAGGAAACCCGACAGGGCGCGACGGAGCCTGACAGGGCCCGAGCAAACCCGACAGGGTTCGACGGAGCCCGACAGGGCCCGAGCAAACCCGACAGGGTCCGACGAAGCCTGACAGGGCTTCAGCAAACCCGACAGGGCCCGAGCAAATCCGACAGGGCCCGACGGAGCCCGACAGGGACCGAGGAAACCAGACAGGGCCCAACAGAGCCCGACAGGGCCCGAGCAAACCCGACAGGGCCCGAGCAAACCCGACAGGGTTCGACAAAGCCTGACAGGGCCCGACGGAGCCCGACAGGGCCCTAGCGAACCCGACAGGGCTTGACAAAGCCTGACAGGGCCCGAGCAAACCCGACAGGGCCCGAGCAAACCCGACAGGGCCCGACGGAGCCTGACAGGGCTCGATGGAGCCCGACAGGGCCCGAGGAAACCCGACAGGGCTCGACGGAGCCCGATAGGGCCCGAGCAAACCCGACAGGGCCTGACGGAGCCCGACAGGGCCCGAGCAAACCCGAAAGGGCCCGACGAAGCCTGACAGGGCTCGATGGAGCCCGACAGGGCCCGAGGAAACCCGACAGGGCCCGACGGAGCCCGACAGGGCTCGAGCAAACCCGACAGGGCCTGAGCAAATCCGACAGGGCCCGACGAAGCCCGACAGGGCCCGAGCAAACCCGAAAGGGCCCGACGGAGCCTGACAGGGCTCGATGGAGCCCGACAGGGCCCGAGGAAACCCGACAGGGCCCCACGGAGCCCGATAGGGCCCGAGCAAACCCGACAGGGCCTGATGGAGCCTGACAGGGCCCGGGCAAACCCGACAGGGCACGCTGGAGCCCGACAGAGCCCGAGCAAACCCAACAGGGCCCGACAAGGCCCGACAGGGCCCGAGCAAACCTGACAGGACCTTACAAACCCTGACAGGGCCCGACGGAGCCCGACAGGGCCTGAGCAAACCCGAAAGAGCCCGACGGAGCCTGACAGGGCTCGATAGAGTCCGCCAGGGCCCGAGGAAACCCGACAGGGCCCGACGGAACCCGAGAGGGCCCGAGGGAATCCCACAGGGCCCGACGGAGCCTGACAGGGCCCGAGCAAACCCGACAGGGCCCGACAGGGCCCGACAGGACCTGAGCAAACCTGACAGGGCCCGAGAAAACCCGACAGGGTTCGACAAAGCCTGACAAAGCTTGATGGAGCCCGACAGGGCCCGAGGAAACCCGACAGGGCCCGACAGAGCCTGACAGGGCCCAAGCAAACCCGACAGGGCTCGACGGAGCCTGACAGGGCCCGAGCAAACCCGACAGGGCGCGAGCAAACCTGACAGGGCACGAAGGAGCCCGACAGGGCCCGAGCAAACCCGACAAGGCCCTACGGATCCCGACAGGGTCTGAGCAAACCTGACAGGGCCCGACGGGGCCCGACAGGGCACGAGCAAACCCGACAGGGCCTGACGGAGCCTGACAGGGCCCGAGCAAACCCGACAGGGCCCGAGCGAATCTGACAGGGCCCGACGGAGCCCGACAGGACGCGGGCAAACCCGACAGGTCCCGAGCAAACCCGACAAGGCCTGACAAGGCCCGACAGGGCCCGAGCAAGCCTGACAGGGCTCGATGGAGCCCGACAGGGCCCGAGGAAATCCGATAGGGCCTGACGGAGCCCGACAGGGCTCGAGCAAACCCGATAGGGCCTGACGGAGCCTGACAGGGTCCGAGCAAACCTGACAGGGCCCGAGAGAACCTGACAGGGCCCGACGGAGCCTGACAGGGCGCGAGCAAACCTGACAGGGGCTGACAAGGCCCGACAGGGCCTGAGCAAACCCGACAGGACCCGCCAAAGCCTGATAGGGTCCGATGGAGCCCGACAGGGCCCGAGCAAACCCGACAGGGCCCGAGCAAACCTGACAGGGCTCGATGGAGCCCGACAGGGCCCGAGGAAACCCGACAGGGCGCAACGGAGCCTGACAGGGCCCGAGCAAACCCGACAGGGTTCGACGGAGCCCGACAGAGCCCGAGCAAACCCGACAGGGTCCGACGAAGCCTGACAGGGCTTCAGCAAACCCGACAGGGCCCGAGCAAATCCGACAGGGCCCGACGGAGCCCGACAGGGACCGAGGAAACCAGACAGGGCCCAACAGAGCCCGACAGGGCCCGAGCAAACCCGACAGGGCCCGAGCAAACCCGACAGGGTTCGACAAAGCCTGACAGGGCCCGACGGAGCCCGACAGGGCCCTAGCGAACCCGACAGGGCTTGACAAAGCCTGACAGGGCCCGAGCAAACCCGACAGGGCCCGAGCAAACCCGACAGGGCCCGACGGAGCCTGACAGGGCTCGATGGAGCCCGACAGGGCCCGAGGAAACCCGACAGGGCTCGACGGAGCCCGATAGGGCCCGAGCAAACCCGACAGGGCCTGACGGAGCCCGACAGGGCCCGAGCAAACCCGAAAGGGCCCGACGAAGCCTGACAGGGCTCGATGGAGCCCGACAGGGCCCGAGGAAACCCGACAGGGCCCGACGGAGCCCGACAGGGCTCGAGCAAACCCGACAGGGCCTGAGCAAATCCGACAGGGCCCGACGAAGCCCGACAGGGCCCGAGCAAACCCGAAAGGGCCCGACGGAGCCTGACAGGGCTCGATGGAGCCCGACAGGGCCCGAGGAAACCCGACAGGGCCCCACGGAGCCCGATAGGGCCCGAGCAAACCCGACAGGGCCTGATGGAGCCTGACAGGGCCCGGGCAAACCCGACAGGGCACGCTGGAGCCCGACAGAGCCCGAGCAAACCCAACAGGGCCCGACAAGGCCCGACAGGGCCCGAGCAAACCTGACAGGACCTTACAAACCCTGACAGGGCCCGACGGAGCCCGACAGGGCCTGAGCAAACCCGAAAGAGCCCGACGGAGCCTGACAGGGCTCGATAGAGTCCGACAGGGCCCGAGGAAACTCGACAGGGCCGGACGGAACCCGAGAGGGCCCGACAGAACCCGAGAGGGCCTGAGGAAATCCGACAGGGCCCGACAGAGCCTCACAGGGCCCGAGCAAACATGACAGGGCCCGACAGAGCCCGACAGGACCCGAGCAAACCCGACAGGGTTCGACAAAGCCTGACAGGGCCCGACGGAGCCTGACAGGGCCCGAGCAAACCCGACAGGGCCCGAGCAAACCTGACAGGGCACGAAGGAGCCCGACAGGGCCCGAGCATACCCGACAAGGCCCAACGGATCCCGACAGGGCCTGAGCAAACCTGACAGGGCCCGACAAAGCCCGACAGGGCACGAGCAAACCCGACAGGGCCTGACGGAGCCTGACAGGGCCCGAGCAAACCCGACAGGGCCCGAGCGAATCTGACAGGGCCCGACGGAGCCCGACAGGACGCGGGCAAACCCGACAGGTCCCGAGCAAACCCGACAAGGCCTGACAAGGCCCGACAGGGCCCGAGCAAGCCTGACAGGGCTCGATGGAGCCCGACAGGGCCCGAGGAAATCCGATAGGGCCTGACGGAGCCCGACAGGGCTCGAGCAAACCCGATAGGGCCTGACGGAGCCTGACAGGGTCCGAGCAAACCTGACAGGGCCCGAGAGAACCTGACAGGGCCCGACGGAGCCTGACAGGGCGCGAGCAAACCTGACAGGGGCTGACAAGGCCCGACAGGGCCTGAGCAAACCCGACAGGACCCGCCAAAGCCTGATAGGGTCCGATGGAGCCCGACAGGGCCCGAGCAAACCCGACAGGGCCCGAGCAAACCTGACAGGGCTCGATGGAGCCCGACAGGGCCCGAGGAAACCCGACAGGGCGCGACGGAGCCTGACAGGGCCCGAGCAAACCCGACAGGGTTCGACGGAGCCCGACAGGGCCCGAGCAAACCCGACAGGGTCCGACGAAGCCTGACAGGGCTTCAGCAAACCCGACAGGGCCCGAGCAAATCCGACAGGGCCCGACGGAGCCCGACAGGGACCGAGGAAACCAGACAGGGCCCAACAGAGCCCGACAGGGCCCGAGCAAACCCGACAGGGCCCGAGCAAACCCGACAGGGTTCGACAAAGCCTGACAGGGCCCGACGGAGCCCGACAGGGCCCTAGCGAACCCGACAGGGCTTGACAAAGCCTGACAGGGCCCGAGCAAACCCGACAGGGCCCGAGCAAACCCGACAGGGCCCGACGGAGCCTGACAGGGCTCGATGGAGCCCGACAGGGCCCGAGGAAACCCGACAGGGCTCGACGGAGCCCGATAGGGCCCGAGCAAACCCGACAGGGCCTGACGGAGCCCGACAGGGCCCGAGCAAACCCGAAAGGGCCCGACGAAGCCTGACAGGGCTCGATGGAGCCCGACAGGGCCCGAGGAAACCCGACAGGGCCCGACGGAGCCCGATAGGGCCTGAGCAAACCCGACAGGACCCGATGGAGCCCGACAGGGCTCGAGCAAACCCGACAGGGCCTGAGCAAATCCGACAGGGCCCGACGGAGCCCGACAGGGCCCGAGCAAACCCGAAAGGGCCCGACGGAGCCTGACAGGGCTCGATGGAGCCCGACAGGGCCCGAGGAAACCCGACAGGGCCCCACGGAGCCCGATAGGGCCCGAGCAAACCCGACAGGGCCTGATGGAGCCTGACAGGGCCCGGGCAAACCCGACAGGGCACGCTGGAGCCCGACAGAGCCCGAGCAAACCCAACAGGGCCCGACAAGGCCCGACAGGGCCCGAGCAAACCTGACAGGACCTTACAAACCCTGACAGGGCCCGACGGAGCCTGACAGGGCCTGAGCAAACCCGAAAGAGCCCGACGGAGCCTGACAGGGCTCGATAGAGTCCGACAGGGCCCGAGGAAACTCGACAGGGCCGGACGGAACCCGAGAGGGCCCGACAGAACCCGAGAGGGCCTGAGGAAATCCGACAGGGCCCGACAGAGCCTCACAGGGCCCGAGCAAACATGACAGGGCCCGACAGAGCCCGACAGGACCCGAGCAAACCCGACAGGGTTCGACAAAGCCTGACAGGGCCCGACGGAGCCTGACAGGGCCCGAGCAAACCCGACAGGGCCCGAGCAAACCTGACAGGGCACGAAGGAGCCCGACAGGGCCCGAGCATACCCGACAAGGCCCAACGGATCCCGACAGGGCCTGAGCAAACCTGACAGGGCCCGACAAAGCCCGACAGGGCACGAGCAAACCCGACAGGGCCTGACGGAGCCTGACAGGGCCCGAGCAAACCCGACAGGACCCGAGCGAATCTGACAGGGCCCGACGGAGCCCGACAGGACGCGGGCAAACCCGACAGGTCCCGAGCAAACCCGACAGGGCCCTACAAGGCCCGACAGGGCCCGAGCAAACCTGACAGGGCCTGACGGAGCCCGACAGGGCTCGAGCAAACCCGATAGGGCCTGACGGAGCCTGACAGGGCCCGAGCAAACCTGACAGGGCCCGAGAGAACCTGACAGGGCCCGACGGAGCCTGACAGGGCGCGAGCAAACCTGACAGGGGCTGACAAGGCCCGACAGGGCCTGAGCAAACCCGACAGGACCCGCCAAAGCCTGATAGGGTCCGATGGAGCCCGACAGGGCCCGAGCAAAACCGACAGGGCCCGAGCAAACCTGACAGGGCTCGATGGAGCCCGACAGGGCCCGAGGAAACCCGACAGGGCGCGACGGAGCCTGACAGGGCCCGAGCAAACCCGACAGGGTTCGACGGAGCCCGACAGGGCCCGAGCAAACCCGACAGGGTCCGACGAAGCCTGAAAGGGCTTCAGCAAACTCGACAGGGCCCGAGCAAATCCGACAGGGCCCGACGGAGCCCGACAGGGACCGAGGAAACCAGACAGGGCCCAACAGAGCCCGACAGGGCCCGAGCAAACCCGACAGGGCCCGAGCAAACCCGACAGGGTTCGACAAAGCCTGACAGGGCCCGACGGAGCCCGACAGGGCCCTAGCGAACCCGACAGGGCTTGACAAAGCCTGACAGGGCCCGAGCAAACCCGACAGGGCCCGAGCAAACCCGACAGGGCCCGACGGAGCCTGACAGGGCTCGATGGAGCCCGACAGGGCCCGAGGAAACCCAACAGGGCTCGACGGAGCCCGATAGGGCCCGAGCAAGCCCGACAGGGCCTGACGGAGCCCGACAGGGCCCGAGCAAACCCGAAAGGGCCCGACGAAGCCTGACAGGGCTCGATGGAGCCCGACAGGGCCCGAGGAAACCCGACAGGGCCCGAGCGAATCTGACAGGGCCCGACGGAGCCCGACAGGACGCGGGCAAACCCGACAGGTCCCGAGCAAACCCGACAAGGCCTGACAAGGCCCGACAGGGCCCGAGCAAGCCTGACAGGGCTCGATGGAGCCCGACAAGGCCCGAGGAAATCCGATAGGGCCTGACGGAGCCCGACAGGGCTCGAGCAAACCCGATAGGGCCTGACGGAGCCTGACAGGGTCCGAGCAAACCTGACAGGGCCCGAGAGAACCTGACAGGGCCCGACGGAGCCTGACAGGGCGCGAGCAAACCTGACAGGGGCTGACAAGGCCCGACAGGGCCTGAGCAAACCCGACAGGACCCGCCAAAGCCTGATAGGGTCCGATGGAGCCCGACAGGGCCCGAGCAAACCCGACAGGGCCCGAGCAAACCTGACAGGGCTCGATGGAGCCCGACAGGGCCCGAGGAAACCCGACAGGGCGCGACGGAGCCTGACAGGGCCCGAGCAAACCCGACAGGGTTCGACGGAGCCCGACAGGGCCCGAGCAAACCCGACAGGGTCCGACGAAGCCTGACAGGGCTTCAGCAAACCCGACAGGGCCCGAGCAAATCCGACAGGGCCCGACGGAGCCCGACAGGGACCGAGGAAACCAGACAGGGCCCAACAGAGCCCGACAGGGCCCGAGCAAACCCGACAGGGCCCGAGCAAACCCGACAGGGTTCGACAAAGCCTGACAGGGCCCGACGGAGCCCGACAGGGCCCTAGCGAACCCGACAGGGCTTGACAAAGCCTGACAGGGCCCGAGCAAACCCGACAGGGCCCGAGCAAACCCGACAGGGCCCGACGGAGCCTGACAGGGCTCGATGGAGCCCGACAGGGCCCGAGGAAACCCGACAGGGCTCGACGGAGCCCGATAGGGCCCGAGCAAACCCGACAGGGCCTGACGGAGCCCGACAGGGCCCGAGCAAACCCGAAAGGGCCCGACGAAGCCTGACAGGGCTCGATGGAGCCCGACAGGGCCCGAGGAAACCCGACAGGGCCCGACGGAGCCCGATAGGGCCTGAGCAAACCCGACAGGACCCGATGGAGCCCGACAGGGCTCGAGCAAACCCGACAGGGCCTGAGCAAATCCGACAGGGCCCGACGGAGCCCGACAGGGCCCGAGCAAACCCGAAAGGGCCCGACGGAGCCTGACAGGGCTCGATGGAGCCCGACAGGGCCCGAGGAAACCCGACAGGGCCCCACGGAGCCCGATAGGGCCCGAGCAAACCCGACAGGGCCTGATGGAGCCTGACAGGGCCCGGGCAAACCCGACAGGGCACGCTGGAGCCCGACAGAGCCCGAGCAAACCCAACAGGGCCCGACAAGGCCCGACAGGGCCCGAGCAAACCTGACAGGACCTTACAAACCCTGACAGGGCCCGACGGAGCCTGACAGGGCCTGAGCAAACCCGAAAGAGCCCGACGGAGCCTGACAGGGCTCGATAGAGTCCGACAGGGCCCGAGGAAACTCGACAGGGCCGGACGGAACCCGAGAGGGCCCGACAGAACCCGAGAGGGCCTGAGGAAATCCGACAGGGCCCGACAGAGCCTCACAGGGCCCGAGCAAACATGACAGGGCCCGACAGAGCCCGACAGGACCCGAGCAAACCCGACAGGGTTCGACAAAGCCTGACAGGGCCCGACGGAGCCTGACAGGGCCCGAGCAAACCCGACAGGGCCCGAGCAAACCTGACAGGGCACGAAGGAGCCCGACAGGGCCCGAGCATACCCGACAAGGCCCAACGGATCCCGACAGGGCCTGAGCAAACCTGACAGGGCCCGACAAAGCCCGACAGGGCACGAGCAAACCCGACAGGGCCTGACGGAGCCTGACAGGGCCCGAGCAAACCCGACAGGGCCCGAGCGAATCTGACAGGGCCCGACGGAGCCCGACAGGACGCGGGCAAACCCGACAGGTCCCGAGCAAACCCGACAGGGCCCTACAAGGCCCGACAGGGCCCGAGCAAACCTGACAGGGCCTGACGGAGCCCGACAGGGCTCGAGCAAACCCGATAGGGCCTGACGGAGCCTGACAGGGCCCGAGCAAACCTGACAGGGCCCGAGAGAACCTGACAGGGCCCGACGGAGCCTGACAGGGCGCGAGCAAACCTGACAGGGGCTGACAAGGCCCGACAGGGCCTGAGCAAACCCGACAGGACCCGCCAAAGCCTGATAGGGTCCGATGGAGCCCGACAGGGCCCGAGCAAAACCGACAGGGCCCGAGCAAACCTGACAGGGCTCGATGGAGCCCGACAGGGCCCGAGGAAACCCGACAGGGCGCGACGGAGCCCGACAGGGCCCGAGCAAACCCGACAGGGTTCGACGGAGCCCGACAGGGCCCGAGCAAACCCGACAGGGTCCGACGAAGCCTGAAAGGGCTTCAGCAAACTCGACAGGGCCCGAGCAAATCCGACAGGGCCCGACGGAGCCCGACAGGGACCGAGGAAACCAGACAGGGCCCAACAGAGCCCGACAGGGCCCGAGCAAACCCGACAGGGCCCGAGCAAACCCGACAGGGCTCGACAAAGCCTGACAGGGCCCGACGGAGCCCGACAGGGCCCTAGCGAACCCGACAGGGCTTGACAAAGCCTGACAGGGCCCGAGCAAACCCGACAGGGCCCGAGCAAACCCGACAGGGCCCGACGGAGCCTGACAGGGCTCGATGGAGCCCGACAGGGCCCGAGGAAACCCAACAGGGCTCGACGGAGCCCGATAGGGCCCGAGCAAGCCCGACAGGGCCTGACGGAGCCCGACAGGGCCCGAGCAAACCCGAAAGGGCCCGACGAAGCCTGACAGGGCTCGATGGAGCCCGACAGGGCCCGAGGAAACCTGACAGGGCCCGACGGAGCCCGATACGGCCTGAGCAAACCCGACAGGACCCGATGGAGCCCGACAGGGCTCGAGCAAACCCGACAGGGCCTGAGCAAATCCGACAGGGCCCGACGGAGCCCGACAGGGCCCGAGCAAACCCGAAAGGGCCCGACGGAGCCTGACAGGGCTCGATGGAGCCCGACAGGGCCCGAGGAAACCCGACAGGGCCCCACGGAGCCCGATAGGGCCCGAGCAAACCCGACAGGGCCTGATGGAGCCTGACAGGGCCCGGGCAAACCCGACAGGGCACGCTGGAGCCCGACAGAGCCCGAGCAAACCCAACAGGGCCCGACAAGGCCCGACAGGGCCCGAGCAAACCTGACAGGACCTGACAAAGCCTGACAGGGCCCGACGGAGCCCGACAGGGCCTGGGCAAACCTGAAAGAGCCCGACGGAGCCTGACAGGGCTCGATAGAGTCCGACAGGGCCCGAGGAAACCCGACAGGGCCGGACGGAACCCGAGAGGGCCCGACAGAACCCGAGAGGGCCCGAGGAAATCCGACAGGGCCCGACAAAGCCTGACAGGGCCCGAGCAAACCCGACAGGGCCCGACAGAGCCCGACAGGACCCGAGCAAACCCGACAGGGCCCGAGCAAACCCGACAGGGTTCGACAAAGCCGGACAGGGCTCGATGGAGCCCGACAGGGCCTGAGCAAACCCGACATGGCCCGAGCGAATCTGACAGGGCCCGACGGAGCCCGACAGGACGCGGGCAAACCCGACAGGTCCCGAGCAAACCCGACAGGGCCTGACAAGGCCCGACAGGGCTTGAGCAAACCCGATAGGGCCTGACGGAGCCTGACAGGGCCCGAGCAAACCTGACAGGGCCCAAGAGAACCTGACAGGGCCTGACGGAGCCCGACAGGGCGCGAGCAAACCTGACAGGGGCTGACAAGGCCCGACAGGGCCCGAGCAAACCCGACAGGGCCCGAGCAAACCTGACAGGGCTCGATGGAGCCCGACAGGGCCCGAGGAAACCCGACAGGGCGCGACGGAGCCTGACAGGGCCCGAGCAAACCCGACAGGGTTCGACGGAGCCCGACAGGGCCCGAGCAAACCCGACAGGGTCCGACGAAGCCTGACAGGGCTTCAGCAAACCCGACAGGGCCCGAGGAAATCCGACAGGGCCCGACGGAGCCCGACAGGGCCCGAGGAAACCAGACAGGGCCCGACAGAGCCCGACAGGGCTTAAGCAAACCCGACAGGGCCCGAGCAAACCCGACAGGGTTCGACAAAGCCTGACAGGGCCCGACAGAGCCCGACAGGGCCCTAGCAAACCCGACAGGGCTTGACAAAGCCTGACAGGGCCCGAGCAAACCCGACAGGGCCCGAGCAAACCCGACAGGGCCCGACGGAGCCCGACAGGGCCCGAGCAAACCCGAAAGGGCCCGACGGAGCCTGACAGGGCTCGATGGAGCCCGACAGGGCCCGAGGAAACCCGACAGGGCTCGACGGAGCCCGATAGGGCCCGAGCAAACCCGACAGGGCCTGACGGAGCCCGACAGGGCCCGAGCAAACCCGAAAGGGCCCGACGAAGCCTGACAGGGCTCGATGGAGCCCGACAGGGCCCGAGGAAACCCGACAGGGCCCGACGGAGCCCGATAGGGCCTGAGCAAACCCGACAGGACCCGATGGAGCCCGACAGGGCTCGAGCAAACCCGACAGGGCCTGAGCAAACCCGACAGGGCCCGACGGAGCCCGACAGGGCCCGAGCAAACCCGAAAGGGCCCGACGGAGCCTGACAGGGCTCGATGGAGCCCGACAGGGCCCGAGGAAACCCGACAGGGCCCCACGGAGCCCGATAGGGCCCGAGCAAACTCGACAGGGCCTGATGGAGCCTGACAGGGCCCGGGCAAACCCGACAGGGCACGCTGGAGCCCGACAGAGCCCGAGCAAACCCAAAAGGGCCCGACAAGGCCCGACAGGGCCCGAGCAAACCTGACAGGACCTTACAAACCCTGACAGGGCCCGACGGAGCCCGACAGGGCCTGAGCAAACCCGAAAGAGCCCGACGGAGCCTGACAGGGCTCGATAGAGTCCGACAGGGCCCGAGGAAACCCGACAGGGCCGGACAGAACCCGAGAGGGCCCGACGGAACCCGAGAGGGCCCGAGGAAATCCGACAGGGCCCGACGGAGCCTGACAGGGCCCGAGCAAACCCGACAGGGCCCGACAGAGCCCGACAGGACCCGAGCAAACCCGACAGGGCCCGAGCAAACCCGACAGGGTTCGACAAAGCCTGACAGGGCTCGATGGAGCCCGACAGGGCCCGAGCAAACCCGACAGGGCCCGAGCGAATCTGACAGGGCCCAAGCAAACCCGACAGGGCTCGACGGAGCCTGACAAAGCTCGATGGAGCCCGACAGGGCCCGAGGAAACCCGACAGGGCCCGACAGAGCCTGACAGGGCCCAAGCAAACCCGACAGGGCTCGACGGAGCCTGACAGGGCCCGAGCAAACCCGACAGGCCCGAGCAAACCTGACAGGGCACGAAGGAGCCCGACAGGGCCCGAGCAAACCCGACAATGCCCTACGGATCCCGACAGGGCCTGAGCAAACCTGACAGGGCCCGACGGAGCCCGACAGGGCACGAGCAAACCCGACAGGGCCTGACGGAGCCTGACAGGGCCCGAGCAAACCCGACAGGGCCCGAGCGAATCTGACAGGGCCCGACGGAGCCCGACAGGACGCGGGCAAACCCGACAGGTCCCGAGCAAACCCGACAAGGCCTGACAAGGCCCGACAGGGCCCGAGCAAACCTGACAGGGCTCGATGGAGCCCGACAGGGCCCGAGGAAATCCGATAGGGCCTGACGGAGCCCGACAGGGCTCGAGCAAAACCGATAGGGCCTGACGGAGCCTGACAGGGCCCGAGCAAACCTGACAGGGCCCGAGAGAACCTGACAGGGCCCGACGGAGCCTGACAGGGCGCGAGCAAACCTGACAGGGGCTGACAAGGCCCGACAGGGCCTGAGCAAACCCGACAGGACCCGCCAAAGCCTGATAGGGTCCGATGGAGCCCGACAGGGCCCGAGCAAACCCGACAGGGCCCGAGCAAACCTGACAGGGCTCGATGGAGCCCGACAGGGCCCGAGGAAACCCGACAGGGCGCGACGGAGCCTGACAGGGCCCGAGCAAACCCGACAGGGTTCGACGGAGCCCGACAGGGCCCGAGCAAACCCGACAGGGTCCGACGAAGCCTGACAGGGCTTCAGCAAACCCGACAGGGCCCGAGCAAATCCGACAGGGCCCGACGGAGCCCGACAGGGACCGAGGAAACCAGACAGGGCCCAACAGAGCCCGACAGGGCCCGAGCAAACCCGACAGGGCCCGAGCAAACCCGACAGGGTTCGACAAAGCCTGACAGGGCCCGACGGAGCCCGACAGGGCCCTAGCGAACCCGACAGGGCTTGACAAAGCCTGACAGGGCCCGAGCAAACCCGACAGGGCCCGAGCAAACCCGACAGGGCCCGACGGAGCCTGACAGGGCTCGATGGAGCCCGACAGGGCCCGAGGAAACCCGACAGGGCTCGACGGAGCCCGATAGGGCCCGAGCAAACCCGACAGGGCCTGACGGAGCCCGACAGGGCCCGAGCAAACCCAAAAGGGCCCGACGAAGCCTGACAGGGCTCGATGGAGCCCGACAGGGCCCGAGGAAACCCGACAGGGCCCGACGGAGCCCGATAGGGCCCGAGCAAACCCGACAGGACCCGATGGAGCCCGACAGGGCTCGAGCAAACCCGACAGGGCCTGAGCAAATCCGACAGGGCCCGACGGAGCCCGACAGGGCCCGAGCAAACCCGAAAGGGCCCGACGGAGCCTGACAGGGCTCGATGGAGCCCGACAGGGCCCGAGGAAACCCGACAGGGCCCCACGGAGCCCGATAGGGCCCGAGCAAACCCGACAGGGCCTGATGGAGCCTGACAGGGCCCGGGCAAACCCGACAGGGCACGCTGGAGCCCGACAGAGCCCGAGCAAACCCAACAGGGCCCGACAAGGCCCGACAGGGCCCGAGCAAACCTGACAGGACCTTACAAACCCTGACAGGGCCTGACGGAGCCCGACAGGGCCTGAGCAAACCCGAAAGAGCCCGACGGAGCCTGACAGGGCTCGATAGAGTCCGACAGGGCCCGAGGAAACTCGACAGGGCCGGACGGAACCCGAGAGGGCCCGACAGAACCCGAGAGGGCCTGAGGAAATCCGACAGGGCCCGACAGAGCCTCACAGGGCCCGAGCAAACATGACAGGGCCCGACAGAGCCCGACAGGACCCGAGCAAACCCGACAGGGTTCGACAAAGCCTGACAGGGCCCGACGGAGCCTGACAGGGCCCGAGCAAACCCGACAGGGCCCGAGCAAACCTGACAGGGCACGAAGGAGCCCGACAGGGCCCGAGCATACCCGACAAGGCCCAACGGATCCCGACAGGGCCTGAGCAAACCTGACAGGGCCCGACAAAGCCCGACAGGGCACGAGCAAACCCGACAGGGCCTGACGGAGCCTGACAGGGCCCGAGCAAACCCGACAGGGCCCGAGCGAATCTGACAGGGCCCGACGGAGCCCGACAGGACGCGGGCAAACCCGACAGGTCCCGAGCAAACCCGACAGGGCCTTACAAGGCCCGACAGGGCCCGAGCAAACCTGACAGGGCCTGACGGAGCCCGACAGGGCTCGAGCAAACCCGATAGGGCCTGACGGAGCCTGACAGGGCCCGAGCAAACCTGACAGGGCCCGAGAGAACCTGACAGGGCCCGACGGAGCCTGACAGGGCGCGAGCAAACCTGACAGGGGCTGACAAGGCCCGACAGGGCCTGAGCAAACCCGACAGGACCCGCCAAAGCCTGATAGGGTCCGATGGAGCCCGACAGGGCCCGAGCAAACCCGACAGGGCCCGAGCAAACCTGACAGGGCTCGATGGAGCCCGACAGGGCCCGAGAAAACCCGACAGGGCGCGACGGAGCCTGACAGGGCCCGAGCAAACCCGACAGGGTTCGACGGAGCCCGACAGGGCCCGAGCAAACCCGACAGGGTCCGACGAAGCCTGACAGGGCTTCAGCAAACCCGACAGGGCCCGAGCAAATCCGACAGGGCCCGACGGAGCCCGACAGGGACCGAGGAAACCAGACAGGGCCCAACAGAGCCCGACAGGGCCCGAGCAAACCCGACAGGGCCCGAGCAAACCCGACAGGGTTCGACAAAGCCTGACAGGGCCCGACGGAGCCCGACAGGGCCCTAGCGAACCCGACAGGGCTTGACAAAGCCTGACAGGGCCCGAGCAAACCCGACAGGGCCTGAGCAAATCCGACAGGGCCCGACGGAGCCCGACAGGGCCCGAGCAAACCCGAAAGGGCCCGACGGAGCCTGACAGGGCTCGATGGAGCCCGACAGGGCCCGAGGAAACCTGACAGGGCCCGACGGAGCCCGATAGGGCCTGAGCAAACCCGACAGGACCCGATGGAGCCCGACAGGGCTCGAGCAAACCCGACAGGGCCTGAGCAAATCCGACAGGGCCCGACGGAGCCCGACAGGGCCCGAGCAAACCCGAAAGGGCCCGACGGAGCCTGACAGGGCTCGATGGAGCCCGACAGGGCCCGAGGAAACCCGACAGGGCCCCACGGAGCCCGATAGGGCCCGAGCAAACCCGACAGGGCCTGATGGAGCCTGACAGGGCCCGGGCAAACCCGACAGGGCACGCTGGAGCCCGACAGAGCCCGAGCAAACCCAACAGGGCCCGACAAGGCCCGACAGGGCCCGAGCAAACCTGACAGGACCTGACAAAGCCTGACAGGGCCCGACGGAGCCCGACAGGGCCTGGGCAAACCTGAAAGAGCCCGACGGAGCCTGACAGGGCTCGATAGAGTCCGACAGGGCCCGAGGAAACCCGACAGGGCCGGACGGAACCCGAGAGGGCCCGACAGAACCCGAGAGGGCCCGAGGAAATCCGACAGGGCCCGACAAAGCCTGACAGGGCCCGAGCAAACCCGACAGGGCCCGACAGAGCCCGACAGGACCCGAGCAAACCCGACAGGGCCCGAGCAAACCCGACAGGGTTCGACAAAGCCGGACAGGGCTCGATGGAGCCCGACAGGGCCTGAGCAAACCCGACATGGCCCGAGCGAATCTGACAGGGCCCGACGGAGCCCGACAGGACGCGGGCAAACCCGACAGGTCCCGAGCAAACCCGACAGGGCCTGACAAGGCCCGACAGGGCTTGAGCAAACCCGATAGGGCCTGACGGAGCCTGACAGGGCCCGAGCAAACCTGACAGGGCCCAAGAGAACCTGACAGGGCCTGACGGAGCCCGACAGGGCGCGAGCAAACCTGACAGGGGCTGACAAGGCCCGACAGGGCCTGAGCAAACCCGACAGGACCCGCCAAAGCCTGATAGGGTCCGATGGAGCCCGACAGGGCCCGAGCAAACCCGACAGGGCCCGAGCAAACCTGACAGGGCTCGATGGAGCCCGACAGGGCCCGAGGAAACCCGACAGGGCGCGACGGAGCCTGACAGGGCCCGAGCAAACCCGACAGGGTTCGACGGAGCCCGACAGGGCTTCAGCAAACCCGACAGGGCCCGAGGAAATCCGACAGGGTCCGACGAAGCCTGACAGGGCTTCAGCAAACCCGACAGGGCCCGAGCAAACCCGACAGGGTCCGACGAAGCCTGACAGGGCTTCAGCAAACCCGACAGGGCCCGAGGAAATCCGACAGGGCCCGACGGAGCCCGACAGGGCCCGAGGAAACCAGACAGGGCCCGACAGAGCCCGACAGGGCTTAAGCAAACCCGACAGGGCCCGAGCAAACCCGACAGGGTTCGACAAAGCCTGACAGGGCCCGACAGAGCCCGACAGGGCCCTAGCAAACCCGACAGGGCTTGACAAAGCCTGACAGGGCCCGAGCAAACCCGACAGGGCCCGAGCAAACCCGACAGGGCCCGACGGAGCCCGACAGGGCCCGAGCAAACCCGAAAGGGCCCGACGGAGCCTGACAGGGCTCGATGGAGCCCGACAGGGCCCGAGGAAACCCGACAGGGCTCGACGGAGCCCGATAGGGCCCGAGCAAACCCGACAGGGCCTGACGGAGCCCGACAGGGCCCGAGCAAATCCGAAAGGGCCCGACGAAGCCTGACAGGGCTCGATGGAGCCCGACAGGGCCCGAGGAAACCCGACAGGGCCCGACGGAGCCCGATAGGGCCTGAGCAAACCCGACAGGACCCGATGGAGCCCGACAGGGCTCGAGCAAACCCGACAGGGCCTGAGCAAACCCGACAGGGCCCGACGGAGCCCGACAGGGCCCGAGCAAACCCGAAAGGGCCCGACGGAGCCTGACAGGGCTCGATGGAGCCCGACAGGGCCCGAGGAAACCCGACAGGGCCCCACGGAGCCCGATAGGGCCCGAGCAAACTCGACAGGGCCTGATGGAGCCTGACAGGGCCCGGGCAAACCCGACAGGGCACGCTGGAGCCCGACAGAGCCCGAGCAAACCCAACAGGGCCCGACAAGGCCCGACAGGGCCCGAGCAAACCTGACAGGACCTTACAAACCCTGACAGGGCCCGACGGAGCCCGACAGGGCCTGAGCAAACCCGAAAGAGCCCGACGGAGCCTGACAGGGCTCGATAGAGTCCGACAGGGCCCGAGGAAACCCGACAGGGCCGGACAGAACCCGAGAGGGCCCGACGGAACCCGAGAGGGCCCGAGGAAATCCGACAGGGCCCGACGGAGCCTGACAGGGCCCGAGCAAACCCGACAGGGCCCGACAGAGCCCGACAGGACCCGAGCAAACCCGACAGGGCCCGAGCAAACCCGACAGGGTTCGACAAAGCCTGACAGGGCTCGATGGAGCCCGACAGGGCCCGAGCAAACCCGACAGGGCCCGAGCGAATCTGACAGGGCCCAAGCAAACCCGACAGGGCTCGACGGAGCCTGACAAAGCTCGATGGAGCCCGACAGGGCCCGAGGAAACCCGACAGGGCCCGACAGAGCCTGACAGGGCCCAAGCAAACCCGACAGGGCTCGACGGAGCCTGACAGGGCCCGAGCAAACCCGACAGGCCCGAGCAAACCTGACAGGGCACGAAGGAGCCCGACAGGGCCCGAGCAAACCCGACAAGGCCCTACGGATCCCGACAGGGCCTGAGCAAACCTGACAGGGCCCGACGGAGCCCGACAGGGCACGAGCAAACCCGACAGGGCCTGACGGAGCCTGACAGGGCCCGAGCAAACCCGACAGGGCCCGAGCGAATCTGACAGGGCCCGACGGAGCCCGACAGGACGCGGGCAAACCCGACAGGTCCCGAGCAAACCCGACAAGGCCTGACAAGGCCCGACAGGGCCCGAGCAAACCTGACAGGGCTCGATGGAGCCCGACAGGGCCCGAGGAAATCCGATAGGGCCTGACGGAGCCCGACAGGGCTCGAGCAAAACCGATAGGGCCTGACGGAGCCTGACAGGGCCCGAGCAAACCTGACAGGGCCCGAGAGAACCTGACAGGGCCCGACGGAGCCTGACAGGGCGCGAGCAAACCTGACAGGGGCTGACAAGGCCCGACAGGGCCTGAGCAAACCCGACAGGACCCGCCAAAGCCTGATAGGGTCCGATGGAGCCCGACAGGGCCCGAGCAAACCCGACAGGGCCCGAGCAAACCTGACAGGGCTCGATGGAGCCCGACAGGGCCCGAGGAAACCCGACAGGGCGCGACGGAGCCTGACAGGGCCCGAGCAAACCCGACAGGGTTCGACGGAGCCCGACAGGGCCCGAGCAAACCCGACAGGGTCCGACGAAGCCTGACAGGGCTTCAGCAAACCCGACAGGGCCCGAGCAAATCCGACAGGGCCCGACGGAGCCCGACAGGGACCGAGGAAACCAGACAGGGCCCAACAGAGCCCGACAGGGCCCGAGCAAACCCGACAGGGCCCGAGCAAACCCGACAGGGTTCGACAAAGCCTGACAGGGCCCGACGGAGCCCGACAGGGCCCTAGCGAACCCGACAGGGCTTGACAAAGCCTGACAGGGCCCGAGCAAACCCGACAGGGCCCGAGCAAACCCGACAGGTCCCGACGGAGCCTGACAGGGCTCGATGGAGCCCGACAGGGCCCGAGGAAACCCGACAGGGCTCGACGGAGCCCGATAGGGCCCGAGCAAACCCGACAGGGCCTGACGGAGCCCGACAGGGCCCGAGCAAACCCAAAAGGGCCCGACGAAGCCTGACAGGGCTCGATGGAGCCCGACAGGGCCCGAGGAAACCCGACAGGGCCCGACGGAGCCCGATAGGGCCCGAGCAAACCCGACAGGACCCGATGGAGCCCGACAGGGCTCGAGCAAACCCGACAGGGCCTGAGCAAATCCGACAGGGCCCGACGGAGCCCGACAGGGCCCGAGCAAACCCGAAAGGGCCCGACGGAGCCTGACAGGGCTCGATGGAGCCCGACAGGGCCCGAGGAAACCCGACAGGGCCCCACGGAGCCCGATAGGGCCCGAGCAAACCCGACAGGGCCTGATGGAGCCTGACAGGGCCCGGGCAAACCCGACAGGGCACGCTGGAGCCCGACAGAGCCCGAGCAAACCCAACAGGGCCCGACAAGGCCCGACAGGGCCCGAGCAAACCTGACAGGACCTTACAAACTCTGACAGGGCCTGACGGAGCCCGACAGGGCCTGAGCAAACCCGAAAGAGCCCGACGGAGCCTGACAGGGCTCGATAGAGTCCGACAGGGCCCGAGGAAACTCGACAGGGCCGGACGGAACCCGAGAGGGCCCGACAGAACCCGAGAGGGCCTGAGGAAATCCGACAGGGCCCGACAGAGCCTCACAGGGCCCGAGCAAACATGACAGGGCCCGACAGAGCCCGACAGGACCCGAGCAAACCCGACAGGGTTCGACAAAGCCTGACAGGGCCCGACGGAGCCTGACAGGGCCCGAGCAAACCCGACAGGGCCCGAGCAAACCTGACAGGGCACGAAGGAGCCCGACAGGGCCCGAGCATACCCGACAAGGCCCAACGGATCCCGACAGGGCCTGAGCAAACCTGACAGGGCCCGACGGAGCCCGACAGGGCACGAGCAAACCCGACAGGGCCTGACGGAGCCTGACAGGGCCCGAGCAAACCCGACAGGGCCCGAGCGAATCTGACAGGGCCCGACGGAGCCCGACAGGACGCGGGCAAACCCGACAGGTCCCGAGCAAACCCGACAGGGCCTTACAAGGCCCGACAGGGCCCGAGCAAACCTGACAGGGCCTGACGGAGCCCGACAGGGCTCGAGCAAACCCGATAGGGCCTGACGGAGCCTGACAGGGCCCGAGCAAACCTGACAGGGCCCGAGAGAACCTGACAGGGCCCGACGGAGCCTGACAGGGCGCGAGCAAACCTGACAGGGGCTGACAAGGCCCGACAGGGCCTGAGCAAACCCGACAGGACCCGCCAAAGCCTGATAGGGTCCGATGGAGCCCGACAGGGCCCGAGCAAACCCGACAGGGCCCGAGCAAACCTGACAGGGCTCGATGGAGCCCGACAGGGCCCGAGAAAACCCGACAGGGCGCGACGGAGCCTGACAGGGCCCGAGCAAACCCGACAGGGTTCGACGGAGCCCGACAGGGCCCGAGCAAACCCGACAGGGTCCGACGAAGCCTGACAGGGCTTCAGCAAACCCGACAGGGCCCGAGCAAATCCGACAGGGCCCGACGGAGCCCGACAGGGACCGAGGAAACCAGACAGGGCCCAACAGAGCCCGACAGGGCCCGAGCAAACCCGACAGGGCCCGAGCAAACCCGACAGGGTTCGACAAAGCCTGACAGGGCCCGACGGAGCCCGACAGGGCCCTAGCGAACCCGACAGGGCTTGACAAAGCCTGACAGGGCCCGAGCAAACCCGACAGGGCCTGAGCAAATCCGACAGGGCCCGACGGAGCCCGACAGGGCCCGAGCAAACCCGAAAGGGCCCGACGGAGCCTGACAGGGCTCGATGGAGCCCGACAGGGCCCGAGGAAACCCGACAGGGCCCCACGGAGCCCGATAGGGCCCGAGCAAACCCGACAGGGCTCGATGGAGCCTGACAGGGCCCGGGCAAACCCGACAGGGCACGCTGGAGCCCGACAGAGCCCGAGCAAACCCAACAGGGCCCGACAAGGCCCGACAGGGCCCGAGCAAACCTGACAGGACCTTACAAACCCTGACAGGGCCTGACGGAGCCCGACAGGGCCTGAGCAAACCCGAAAGAGCCCGACGGAGCCTGACAGGGCTCGATAGAGTCCGACAGGGCCCGAGGAAACTCGACAGGGCCGGACGGAACCCGAGAGGGCCCGACAGAACCCGAGAGGGCCTGAGGAAATCCGACAGGGCCCGACAGAGCCTCACAGGGCCCGAGCAAACATGACAGGGCCCGACAGAGCCCGACAGGACCCGAGCAAACCCGACAGGGTTCGACAAAGCCTGACAGGGCCCGACGGAGCCTGACAGGGCCCGAGCAAACCCGACAGGGCCCGAGCAAACCTGACAGGGCACGAAGGAGCCCGACAGGGCCCGAGCATACCCGACAAGGCCCAACGGATCCCGACAGGGCCTGAGCAAACCTGACAGGGCCCGACAAAGCCCGACAGGGCACGAGCAAACCCGACAGGGCCTGACGGAGCCTGACAGGGCCCGAGCAAACCCGACAGGGCCCGAGCGAATCTGACAGGGCCCGACGGAGCCCGACAGGACGCGGGCAAACCCGACAGGTCCCGAGCAAACCCGACAGGGCCTTACAAGGCCCGACAGGGCCCGAGCAAACCTGACAGGGCCTGACGGAGCCCGACAGGGCTCGAGCAAACCCGATAGGGCCTGACGGAGCCTGACAGGGCCCGAGCAAACCTGACAGGGCCCGAGAGAACCTGACAGGGCCCGACGGAGCCTGACAGGGCGCGAGCAAACCTGACAGGGGCTGACAAGGCCCGACAGGGCCTGAGCAAACCCGACAGGACCCGCCAAAGCCTGATAGGGTCCGATGGAGCCCGACAGGGCCCGAGCAAACCCGACAGGGCCCGAGCAAACCTGACAGGGCTCGATGGAGCCCGACAGGGCCCGAGGAAACCCGACAGGGCGCGACGGAGCCTGACAGGGCCCGAGCAAACCCGACAGGGTTCGACGGAGCCCGACAGGGCCCGAGCAAACCCGACAGGGTCCGACGAAGCCTGACAGGGCTTCAGCAAACCCGACAGGGCCCGAGCAAATCCGACAGGGCCCGACGGAGCCCGACAGGGACCGAGGAAACCAGACAGGGCCCAACAGAGCCCGACAGGGCCCGAGCAAACCCGACAGGGCCCGAGCAAACCCGACAGGGTTCGACAAAGCCTGACAGGGCCCGACGGAGCCCGACAGGGCCCTAGCGAACCCGACAGGGCTTGACAAAGCCTGACAGGGCCCGAGCAAACCCGACAGGGCCCGAGCAAACCCGACAGGGCCCGACGGAGCCTGACAGGGCTCGATGGAGCCCGACAGGGCCCGAGGAAACCCAACAGGGCTCGACGGAGCCCGATAGGGCCCGAGCAAACCCGACAGGGCCTGACGGAGCCCGACAGGGCCCGAGCAAACCCGAAAGGGCCCGACGAAGCCTGACAGGGCTCGATGGAGCCCGACAGGGCCCGAGGAAACCCGACAGGGCCCGACGGAGCCCGATAGGGCCCGAGCAAACCCGACAGGACCCGATGGAGCCCGACAGGGCTCGAGCAAACCCGACAGGGCCTGAGCAAATCCGACAGGGCCCGACGGAGCCCGACAGGGCCCGAGCAAACCCGAAAGGGCCCGACGGAGCCTGACAGGGCTCGATGGAGCCCGACAGGGCCCGAGGAAACCCGACAGGATCCCACGGAGCCCGATAGGGCCCGAGCAAACCCGACAGGGCCTGATGGAGCCTGACAGGGCCCGGGCAAACCCGACAGGGCACGCTGGAGCCCGACAGAGCCCGAGCAAACCCAACAGGGCCCGACAAGGCCCGACAGGGCCCGAGCAAACCTGACAGGACCTGACAAAGCCTGACAGGGCCCGACAGAGCCCGACAGGGCCTGAGCAAACCTGAAAGAGCCCGACGGAGCCTGACAGGGCTCGATAGAGTCCGACAGGGCCCGAGGAAACTCGACAGGGCCGGACGGAACCCGAGAGGGCCCGACAGAACCCGAGAGGGCCTGAGGAAATCCGACAGGGCCCGACAGAGCCTCACAGGGCCCGAGCAAACATGACAGGGCCCGACAGAGCCCGACAGGACCCGAGCAAACCCGACAGGGTTCGACAAAGCCTGACAGGGCCCGACGGAGCCTGACAGGGCCCGAGCAAACCCGACAGGGCCCGAGCAAACCTGACAGGGCACGAAGGAGCCCGACAGGGCCCGAGCATACCCGACAAGGCCCAACGGATCCCGACAGGGCCTGAGCAAACCTGACAGGGCCCGACAAAGCCCGACAGGGCACGAGCAAACCCGACAGGGCCTGACGGAGCCTGACAGGGCCCGAGCAAACCCGACAGGGCCCGAGCGAATCTGACAGGGCCCGACGGAGCCCGACAGGACGCGGGCAAACCCGACAGGTCCCGAGCAAACCCGACAGGGCCTTACAAGGCCCGACAGGGCCCGAGCAAACCTGACAGGGCCTGACGGAGCCCGACAGGGCTCGAGCAAACCCGATAGGGCCTGACGGAGCCTGACAGGGCCCGAGCAACCCTGACAGGGCCCGAGAGAACCTGACAGGGCCCGACGGAGCCTGACAGGGCGCGAGCAAACCTGACAGGGGCTGACAAGGCCCGACAGGGCCTGAGCAAACCCGACAGGACCCGCCAAAGCCTGATAGGGTCCGATGGAGCCCGACAGGGCCCGAGCAAACCCGACAGGGCCCGAGCAAACCTGACAGGGCTCGATGGAGCCCGACAGGGCCCGAGAAAACCCGACAGGGCGCGACGGAGCCTGACAGGGCCCGAGCAAACCCGACAGGGTTCGACGGAGCCCGACAGGGCCCGAGCAAACCCGACAGGGTCCGACGAAGCCCGACAGGGCTTCAGCAAACCCGACAGGGCCCGAGCAAATCCGACAGGGCCCGACGGAGCCCGACAGGGACCGAGGAAACCAGACAGGGCCCAACAGAGCCCGACAGGGCCCGAGCAAACCCGACAGGGCCCGAGCAAACCCGACAGGGTTCGACAAAGCCTGACAGGGCCCGACGGAGCCCGACAGGGCCCTAGCGAACCCGACAGGGCTTGACAAAGCCTGACAGGGCCCGAGCAAACCCGACAGGGCCCGAGCAAACCCGACAGGGCCCGACGGAGCCTGACAGGGCTCGATGGAGCCCGACAGGGCCCGAGGAAACCCGACAGGGCTCGACGGAGCCCGATAGGGCCCGAGCAAACCCGACAGGGCCTGACGGAGCCCGACAGGGCCCGAGCAAACCCGAAAGGGCCCGACGAAGCCTGACAGGGCTCGATGGAGCCCGACAGGGCCCGAGGAAACCCGACAGGGCCCGACGGAGCCCGATAGGGCCCGAGCAAACCCGACAGGACCCGATGGAGCCCGACAGGGCTCGAGCAAACCCGACAGGGCCTGAGCAAATCCGACAGGGCCCGACGGAGCCCGACAGGGCCCGAGCAAACCCGAAAGGGCCCGACGGAGCCTGACAGGGCTCGATGGAGCCCGACAGGGCCCGAGGAAACCCGACAGGGCCCCACGGAGCCCGATAGGGCCCGAGCAAACCCGACAGGGCCTGATGGAGCCTGACAGGGCCCGGGCAAACCCGACAGGGCACGCTGGAGCCCGACAGAGCCCGAGCAAACCCAACAGGGCCCGACAAGGCCCGACAGGGCCCGAGCAAACCTGACAGGACCTTACAAACCCTGACAGGGCCTGACGGAGCCCGACAGGGCCTGAGCAAACCCGAAAGAGCCCGACGGAGCCTGACAGGGCTCGATAGAGTCCGACAGGGCCCGAGGAAACTCGACAGGGCCGGACGGAACCCGAGAGGGCCCGACAGAACCCGAGAGGGCCTGAGGAAATCCGACAGGGCCCGACAGAGCCTCACAGGGCCCGAGCAAACATGACAGGGCCCGACAGAGCCCGACAGGACCCGAGCAAACCCGACAGGGTTCGACAAAGCCTGACAGGGCCCGACGGAGCCTGACAGGGCCCGAGCAAACCCGACAGGGCCCGAGCAAACCTGACAGGGCACGAAGGAGCCCGACAGGGCCCGAGCATACCCGACAAGGCCCAACGGATCCCGACAGGGCCTGAGCAAACCTGACAGGGCCCGACAAAGCCCGACAGGGCACGAGCAAACCCGACAGGGCCTGACGGAGCCTGACAGGGCCCGAGCAAACCCGACAGGGCCCGAGCGAATCTGACAGGGCCCGACGGAGCCCGACAGGACGCGGGCAAACCCGACAGGTCCCGAGCAAACCCGACAGGGCCTGACAAGGCCCGACAGGGCCCGAGCAAACCTGACAGGGCCTGACAGAGCCCGACAGGGCTTGAGCAAACCCGATAGGGCCTGACGGAGCCTGACAGGGCCCGAGCAAACCTGACAGGGCCCAAGAGAACCTGACAGGGCCTGACGGAGCCCGACAGGGCGCGAGCAAACCTGACAGGGGCTGACAAGGCCCGACAGGGCCTGAGCAAACCCGACAGGACCCGCCAAAGCCTGATAGGGTCCGATGGAGCCCGACAGGGCCCGAGCAAACCCGACAGGGCCCGAGCAAACCTGACAGGGCTCGATGGAGCCCGACAGGGCCCGAGGAAACCCGACAGGGCGCGACGGAGCCTGACAGGGCCCGAGCAAACCCGACAGGGTTCGACGGAGCCCAACAGGGCCCGAGCAAACCCGACAGGGTCCGACGAAGCCTGACAGGGCTTCAGCAAACCCGACAGGGCCCGAGGAAATCCGACAGGGCCCGACGGAGCCCGACAGGGCCCGAGGAAACCAGACGGGGCCCGACAGAGCCCGACAGGGCCCAAGCAAACCCGACAGGGCCCGAGCAAACCCGACAGGGTTCGACAAAGCCTGACAGGGCCCGACAGAGCCCGACAGGGCCCGAGCAAACCCGACAGGGCTTGACAAAGCCTGACAGGGCCCGAGCAAACCCGACAGGGCCCGAGCAAACCCGACAGGGCCCGACGGAGCCCGACAGGGCCCGAGCAAACCCGAAAGGGCCCGACGGAGCCTGACAGGGCTCGATGGAGCCCGACAGGGCCCGAGGAAACCCGACAGGGCTCGACGGAGCCCGATAGGGCCCGAGCAAACCCGACAGGGCCTGACGGAGCCCGACAGGGCCCGAGCAAACCCGAAAGGGCCCGACGAAGCCTGACAGGGCTCGATGGAGCCCGACAGGGCCCGAGGAAACCCGACAGGGCCCGACGGAGCCCGATAGGGCCTGAGCAAACCCGACAGGACCCGATGGAGCCCGACAGGGCTCGAGCAAACCCGACAGGGCCTGAGCAAACCCGACAGGGCCCGACGGAGCCCGACAGGGCCCGAGCAAACCCGAAAGGGCCCGACGGAGCCTGACAGGGCTCGATGGAGCCCGACAGGGCCCGAGGAAACCCGACAGGGCCCCACGGAGCCCGATAGGGCCCGAGCAAACCCGACAGGGCCTGATGGAGCCTGACAGGGCCCGGGCAAACCCGACAGGGCACGCTGGAGCCCGACAGAGCCCGAGCAAACCCAACAGGGCCCGACAAGGCCCGACAGGGCCCGAGCAAACCTGACAGGACCTGACAAAGCCTGACAGGGCCCGACGGAGCCCGACAGGGCCTGAGCAAACCCGAAAGAGCCCGACGGAGCCTGACAGGGCTCGATAGAGTCCGACAGGGCCCGAGGAAACCCGACAGGGCCGGACGGAACCCGAGAGGGCCCGATGGAACCCGAGAGGGCCCGAGGAAATCCGACAGGGCCCGACGGAGCCTGACAGGGCCCGAGCAAACCCGACAGGGCCCGACAGAGCCCGACAGGACCCGAGCAAACCCGACAGGGCCCGAGCAAACCCGACAGGGTTCGACAAAGCCTGACAGGGCTCGATGGAGCCCGACAGGGCCCCAGCAAACCCGACAGGGCCCGAGCGAATCTGACAGGGCCCGACGGAGCCCGACAGGACGCGGGCAAACCCGATAGGTCCCGAGCAAACCCGACAGGGCCTGACAAGGCCCGACAGGGCCCGAGCAAACCTGACAGGGCCTGACGGAGCCCGACAGGGCTTGAGCAAACCCGATAGGGCCTGACGGAGCCTGACAGGGCCCGAGCAAACCTGACAGGGCCCAAGAGAACCTGACAGGGCCTGACGGAGCCCGACAGGGCGCGAGCAAACCTGACAGGGGCTGACAAGGCCCGACAGGGCCTGAGCAAACCCGACAGGGCCTGACGGAGCCCGACAGGGCCCGAGCAAACCCGAAAGGGCCCGACGAAGCCTGACAGGGCTCGATGGAGCCCGACAGGGCCCGAGGAAACCCGACAGGGCCCGACGGAGCCCGATAGGGCCCGAGCAAACCCGACAGGACCCGATGGAGCCCGACAGGGCTCGAGCAAACCCGACAGGGCCTGAGCAAACCCGACAGGGCCCGACGGAGCCCGACAGGGCCCGAGCAAACGCGAAAGGGCCCGACGGAGCCTGACAGGGCTCGATGGAGCCCGACAGGGCCCGAGGAAACCCGACAGGGCCCCACGGAGCCCGATAGGGCCCGAGCAAACCCGACAGGGCCTGATGGAGCCCGACAGGGCTCGAGCAAACCCGACAGGGCCTGAGCAAACCCGACAGGGCCCGACGGAGCCCGACAGGGCCCGAGCAAACCCGAAAGGGCCCGACGGAGCCTGACAGGGCTCGATGGAGCCCGACAGGGCCCGAGGAAACCCGACAGGGCCCCACGGAGCCCGATAGGGCCCGAGCAAACCCGACAGAGCCTGATGGAGCCTGACAGGGCCCGTGCAAACCCGACAGGGCACGCTGGAGCCCGACAGAGCCCGAGCAAACCCAACAGGGCCCGACAAGGCCCGACAGGGCCCGAGCAAACCTGACAGGACCTGACAAAGCCTGACAGGGCCCGACGGAGCCCGACAGGGCCTGAGCAAACCCGAAAGAGCCCGACGGAGCCTGACAGGGCTCGATAGAGTCCGACAGGGCCCGAGGAAACCCGACAGCGCCGGACGGAACCCGAGAGGGCCCGACGGAATCCGAGAGGGCCCGAGGAAATCCGAAAGGGCCCGAAGGAGCCTGACAGGGCCCGAGCAAACCCGACAGGGCCCGACAGAGCCCGACAGGACCCGAGCAAACCCGACAGGGCCCGAGCAAACCCGACAGGGTTCGACAAAGCCTGACAGGGCTCGATGGAGCCCGACAGGGCCCGAGGAATCCCGACAGGGCCCGAGCAAACCTGACAGGGCACGAAGGAGCCTGACAGGGCCCGAGCAAACCCGACAAGGCCCAACGGATCCCGACAGGGCCTGAGCAAACCTGACAGGGCCCGACGGAGCCCGACAGGGCACGAGCAAACCCGACAGGGCCTGACGGAGCCTGACAGGGCCCGAGCAAACCCGACAGGGTTCGACGGAGCCCGACAGGGCCCGAGCAAACCCGACAGGGTCCGACGAAGCCTGACAGGGCTTCAGCAAACCCGACAGGGCCCGAGCAAATCCGACAGGGCCCGACGGAGCCCGACAGGGACCGAGGAAACCAGACAGGGCCCAACAGAGCCCGACAGGGCCCGAGCAAACCCGACAGGGCCCGACAAAGCCTGACAGGGCCCGAGCAAACCCGACAGGGCCCGACAGAGCCCGACAGGACCCGAGCAAACCCGACAGGGCCCGAGCAAACCCGACAGGGTTCGACAAAGCCGGACAGGGCTCGATGGAGCCCGACAGGGCCTGAGCAAACCCGACATGGCCCGAGCGAATCTGACAGGGCCCGACGGAGCCCGACAGGACGCGGGCAAACCCGACAGGTCCCGAGCAAACCCGACAGGGCCTGACAAGGCCCGACAGGGCTTGAGCAAACCCGATAGGGCCTGACGGAGCCTGACAGGGCCCGAGCAAACCTGACAGGGCCCAAGAGAACCTGACAGGGCCTGACGGAGCCCGACAGGGCGCGAGCAAACCTGACAGGGGCTGACAAGGCCCGACAGGGCCTGAGCAAACCCGACAGGACCCGCCAAAGCCTGATAGGGTCCGATGGAGCCCGACAGGGCCCGAGCAAACCCGACAGGGCCCGAGCAAACCTGACAGGGCTCGATGGAGCCCGACAGGGCCCGAGGAAACCCGACAGGGCGCGACGGAGCCTGACAGGGCCCGAGCAAACCCGACAGGGTTCGACGGAGCCCGACAGGGCCCGAGCAAACCCGACAGGGTCCGACGAAGCCTGACAGGGCTTCAGCAAACCCGACAGGGCCCGAGGAAATCCGACAGGGCCCGACGGAGCCCGACAGGGCCCGAGGAAACCAGACAGGGCCCGACAGAGCCCGACAGGGCTTAAGCAAACCCGACAGGGCCCGAGCAAACCCGACAGGGTTCGACAAAGCCTGACAGGGCCCGACAGAGCCCGACAGGGCCCTAGCAAACCCGACAGGGCTTGACAAAGCCTGACAGGGCCCGAGCAAACCCGACAGGGCCCGAGCAAACCCGACAGGGCCCGACGGAGCCCGACAGGGCCCGAGCAAACCCGAAAGGGCCCGACGGAGCCTGACAGGGCTCGATGGAGCCCGACAGGGCCCGAGGAAACCCGACAGGGCTCGACGGAGCCCGATAGGGCCCGAGCAAACCCGACAGGGCCTGACGGAGCCCGACAGGGCCCGAGCAAACCCGAAAGGGCCCGACGAAGCCTGACAGGGCTCGATGGAGCCCGACAGGGCCCGAGGAAACCCGACAGGGCCCGACGGAGCCCGATAGGGCCTGAGCAAACCCGACAGGACCCGATGGAGCCCGACAGGGCTCGAGCAAACCCGACAGGGCCTGAGCAAACCCGACAGGGCCCGACGGAGCCCGACAGGGCCCGAGCAAACCCGAAAGGGCCCGACGGAGCCTGACAGGGCTCGATGGAGCCCGACAGGGCCCGAGGAAACCCGACAGGGCCCCACGGAGCCCGATAGGGCCCGAGCAAACTCGACAGGGCCTGATGGAGCCTGACAGGGCCCGGGCAAACCCGACAGGGCACGCTGGAGCCCGACAGAGCCCGAGCAAACCCAACAGGGCCCGACAAGGCCCGACAGGGCCCGAGCAAACCTGACAGTACCTTACAAACCCTGACAGGGCCCGACGGAGCCCGACAGGGCCTGAGCAAACCCGAAAGAGCCCGACGGAGCCTGACAGGGCTCGATAGAGTCCGACAGGGCCCGAGGAAACCCGACAGGGCCGGACAGAACCCGAGAGGGCCCGACGGAACCCGAGAGGGCCCGAGGAAATCCGACAGGGCCCGACGGAGCCTGACAGGGCCCGAGCAAACCCGACAGGGCCCGACAGAGCCCGACAGGACCCGAGCAAACCCGACAGGGCCCGAGCAAACCCGACAGGGTTCGACAAAGCCTGACAGGGCTCGATGGAGCCCGACAGGGCCCGAGCAAACCCGACAGGGCCCGAGCGAATCTGACAGGGCCCAAGCAAACCCGACAGGGCTCGACGGAGCCTGACAAAGCTCGATGGAGCCCGACAGGGCCCGAGGAAACCCGACAGGGCCCGACAGAGCCTGACAGGGCCCAAGCAAACCCGACAGGGCTCGACGGAGCCTGACAGGGCCCGAGCAAACCCGACAGGCCCGAGCAAACCTGACAGGGCACGAAGGAGCCCGACAGGGCCCGAGCAAACCCGACAATGCCCTACGGATCCCGACAGGGCCTGAGCAAACCTGACAGGGCCCGACGGAGCCCGACAGGGCACGAGCAAACCCGACAGGGCCTGACGGAGCCTGACAGGGCCCGAGCAAACCCGACAGGGCCCGAGCGAATCTGACAGGGCCCGACGGAGCCCGACAGGACGCGGGCAAACCCGACAGGTCCCGAGCAAACCCGACAAGGCCTGACAAGGCCCGACAGGGCCCGAGCAAACCTGACAGGGCTCGATGGAGCCCGACAGGGCCCGAGGAAATCCGATAGGGCCTGACGGAGCCCGACAGGGCTCGAGCAAAACCGATAGGGCCTGACGGAGCCTGACAGGGCCCGAGCAAACCTGACAGGGCCCGAGAGAACCTGACAGGGCCCGACGGAGCCTGACAGGGCGCGAGCAAACCTGACAGGGGCTGACAAGGCCCGACAGGGCCTGAGCAAACCCGACAGGACCCGCCAAAGCCTGATAGGGTCCGATGGAGCCCGACAGGGCCCGAGCAAACCCGACAGGGCCCGAGCAAACCTGACAGGGCTCGATGGAGCCCGACAGGGCCCGAGAAAACCCGACAGGGCGCGACGGAGCCTGACAGGGCCCGAGCAAACCCGACAGGGTTCGACGGAGCCCGACAGGGCCCGAGCAAACCCGACAGGGTCCGACGAAGCCTGACAGGGCTTCAGCAAACCCGACAGGGCCCGAGCAAATCCGACAGGGCCCGACGGAGCCCGACAGGGACCGAGGAAACCAGACAGGGCCCAACAGAGCCCGACAGGGCCCGAGCAAACCCGACAGGGCCCGAGCAAACCCGACAGGGTTCGACAAAGCCTGACAGGGCCCGACGGAGCCCGACAGGGCCCTAGCGAACCCGACAGGGCTTGACAAAGCCTGACAGGGCCCGAGCAAACCCGACAGGGCCTGAGCAAATCCGACAGGGCCCGACGGAGCCCGACAGGGCCCGAGCAAACCCGAAAGGGCCCGACGGAGCCTGACAGGGCTCGATGGAGCCCGACAGGGCCCGAGGAAACCTGACAGGGCCCGACGGAGCCCGATAGGGCCTGAGCAAACCCGACAGGACCCGATGGAGCCCGACAGGGCTCGAGCAAACCCGACAGGGCCTGAGCAAATCCGACAGGGCCCGACGGAGCCCGACAGGGCCCGAGCAAACCCGAAAGGGCCCGACGGAGCCTGACAGGGCTCGATGGAGCCCGACAGGGCCCGAGGAAACCCGACAGGGCCCCACGGAGCCCGATAGGGCCCGAGCAAACCCGACAGGGCCTGATGGAGCCTGACAGGGCCCGGGCAAACCCGACAGGGCACGCTGGAGCCCGACAGAGCCCGAGCAAACCCAACAGGGCCCGACAAGGCCCGACAGGGCCCGAGCAAACCTGACAGGACCTGACAAAGCCTGACAGGGCCCGACGGAGCCCGACAGGGCCTGGGCAAACCTGAAAGAGCCCGACGGAGCCTGACAGGGCTCGATAGAGTCCGACAGGGCCCGAGGAAACCCGACAGGGCCGGACGGAACCCGAGAGGGCCCGACAGAACCCGAGAGGGCCCGAGGAAATCCGACAGGGCCCGACAAAGCCTGACAGGGCCCGAGCAAACCCGACAGGGCCCGACAGAGCCCGACAGGACCCGAGCAAACCCGACAGGGCCCGAGCAAACCCGACAGGGTTCGACAAAGCCGGACAGGGCTCGATGGAGCCCGACAGGGCCTGAGCAAACCCGACATGGCCCGAGCGAATCTGACAGGGCCCGACGGAGCCCGACAGGACGCGGGCAAACCCGACAGGTCCCGAGCAAACCCGACAGGGCCTGACAAGGCCCGACAGGGCTTGAGCAAACCCGATAGGGCCTGACGGAGCCTGACAGGGCCCGAGCAAACCTGACAGGGCCCAAGAGAACCTGACAGGGCCTGACGGAGCCCGACAGGGCGCGAGCAAACCTGACAGGGGCTGACAAGGCCCGACAGGGCCTGAGCAAACCCGACAGGACCCGCCAAAGCCTGATAGGGTCCGATGGAGCCCGACAGGGCCCGAGCAAACCCGACAGGGCCCGAGCAAACCTGACAGGGCTCGATGGAGCCCGACAGGGCCCGAGGAAACCCGACAGGGCGCGACGGAGCCTGACAGGGCCCGAGCAAACCCGACAGGGTTCGACGGAGCCCGACAGGGCCCGAGCAAACCCGACAGGGTCCGACGAAGCCTGACAGGGCTTCAGCAAACCCGACAGGGCCCGAGGAAATTTGACAGGGCCCGACGGAGCCCGACAGGGCCCGAGGAAACCAGACAGGGCCCGACAGAGCCCGACAGGGCTTAAGCAAACCCGACAGGGCCCGAGCAAACCCGACAGGGTTCGACAAAGCCTGACAGGGCCCGACAGAGCCCGACAGGGCCCTAGCAAACCCGACAGGGCTTGACAAAGCCTGACAGGGCCCGAGCAAACCCGACAGGGCCCGAGCAAACCCGACAGGGCCCGACGGAGCCCGACAGGGCCCGAGCAAACCCGAAAGGGCCCGACGGAGCCTGACAGGGCTCGATGGAGCCCGACAGGGCCCGAGGAAACCCGACAGGGCTCGACGGAGCCCGATAGGGCCCGAGCAAACCCGACAGGGCCTGACGGAGCCCGACAGGGCCCGAGCAAACCCGAAAGGGCCCGACGAAGCCTGACAGGGCTCGATGGAGCCCGACAGGGCCCGAGGAAACCCGACAGGGCCCGACGGAGCCCGATAGGGCCTGAGCAAACCCGACAGGACCCGATGGAGCCCGACAGGGCTCGAGCAAACCCGACAGGGCCTGAGCAAACCCGACAGGGCCCGACGGAGCCCGACAGGGCCCGAGCAAACCCGAAAGGGCCCGACGGAGCCTGACAGGGCTCGATGGAGCCCGACAGGGCCCGAGGAAACCCGACAGGGCCCCACGGAGCCCGATAGGGCCCGAGCAAACTCGACAGGGCCTGATGGAGCCTGACAGGGCCCGGGCAAACCCGACAGGGCACGCTGGAGCCCGACAGAGCCCGAGCAAACCCAACAGGGCCCGACAAGGCCCGACAGGGCCCGAGCAAACCTGACAGGACCTTACAAACCCTGACAGGGCCCGACGGAGCCCGACAGGGCCTGAGCAAACCCGAAAGAGCCCGACGGAGCCTGACAGGGCTCGATAGAGTCCGACAGGGCCCGAGGAAACCCGACAGGGCCGGACAGAACCCGAGAGGGCCCGACGGAACCCGAGAGGGCCCGAGGAAATCCGACAGGGCCCGACGGAGCCTGACAGGGCCCGAGCAAACCCGACAGGGCCCGACAGAGCCCGACAGGACCCGAGCAAACCCGACAGGGCCCGAGCAAACCCGACAGGGTTCGACAAAGCCTGACAGGGCTCGATGGAGCCCGACAGGGCCCGAGCAAACCCGACAGGGCCCGAGCGAATCTGACAGGGCCCAAGCAAACCCGACAGGGCTCGACGGAGCCTGACAAAGCTCGATGGAGCCCGACAGGGCCCGAGGAAACCCGACAGGGCCCGACAGAGCCTGACAGGGCCCAAGCAAACCCGACAGGGCTCGACGGAGCCTGACAGGGCCCGAGCAAACCCGACAGGCCCGAGCAAACCTGACAGGGCACGAAGGAGCCCGACAGGGCCCGAGCAAACCCGACAAGGCCCTACGGATCCCGACAGGGCCTGAGCAAACCTGACAGGGCCCGACGGAGCCCGACAGGGCACGAGCAAACCCGACAGGGCCTGACGGAGCCTGACAGGGCCCGAGCAAACCCGACAGGGCCCGAGCGAATCTGACAGGGCCCGACGGAGCCCGACAGGACGCGGGCAAACCCGACAGGTCCCGAGCAAACCCGACAAGGCCTGACAAGGCCCGACAGGGCCCGAGCAAACCTGACAGGGCTCGATGGAGCCCGACAGGGCCCGAGGAAATCCGATAGGGCCTGACGGAGCCCGACAGGGCTCGAGCAAAACCGATAGGGCCTGACGGAGCCTGACAGGGCCCGAGCAAACCTGACAGGGCCCGAGAGAACCTGACAGGGCCCGACGGAGCCTGACAGGGCGCGAGCAAACCTGACAGGGGCTGACAAGGCCCGACAGGGCCTGAGCAAACCCGACAGGACCCGCCAAAGCCTGATAGGGTCCGATGGAGCCCGACAGGGCCCGAGCAAACCCGACAGGGCCCGAGCAAACCTGACAGGGCTCGATGGAGCCCGACAGGGCCCGAGGAAACCCGACAGGGCGCGACGGAGCCTGACAGGGCCCGAGCAAACCCGACAGGGTTCGACGGAGCCCGACAGGGCCCGAGCAAACCCGACAGGGTCCGACGAAGCCTGACAGGGCTTCAGCAAACCCGACAGGGCCCGAGCAAATCCGACAGGGCCCGACGGAGCCCGACAGGGACCGAGGAAACCAGACAGGGCCCAACAGAGCCCGACAGGGCCCGAGCAAACCCGACAGGGCCCGAGCAAACCCGACAGGGTTCGACAAAGCCTGACAGGGCCCGACGGAGCCCGACAGGGCCCTAGCGAACCCGACAGGGCTTGACAAAGCCTGACAGGGCCCGAGCAAACCCGACAGGGCCCGAGCAAACCCGACAGGGCCCGACGGAGCCTGACAGGGCTCGATGGAGCCCGACAGGGCCCGAGGAAACCCGACAGGGCTCGACGGAGCCCGATAGGGCCCGAGCAAACCCGACAGGGCCTGACGGAGCCCGACAGGGCCCGAGCAAACCCAAAAGGGCCCGACGAAGCCTGACAGGGCTCGATGGAGCCCGACAGGGCCCGAGGAAACCCGACAGGGCCCGACGGAGCCCGATAGGGCCCGAGCAAACCCGACAGGACCCGATGGAGCCCGACAGGGCTCGAGCAAACCCGACAGGGCCTGAGCAAATCCGACAGGGCCCGACGGAGCCCGACAGGGCCCGAGCAAACCCGAAAGGGCCCGACGGAGCCTGACAGGGCTCGATGGAGCCCGACAGGGCCCGAGGAAACCCGACAGGGCCCCACGGAGCCCGATAGGGCCCGAGCAAACCCGACAGGGCCTGATGGAGCCTGACAGGGCCCGGGCAAACCCGACAGGGCACGCTGGAGCCCGACAGAGCCCGAGCAAACCCAACAGGGCCCGACAAGGCCCGACAGGGCCCGAGCAAACCTGACAGGACCTTACAAACCCTGACAGGGCCTGACGGAGCCCGACAGGGCCTGAGCAAACCCGAAAGAGCCCGACGGAGCCTGACAGGGCTCGATAGAGTCCGACAGGGCCCGAGGAAACTCGACAGGGCCGGACGGAACCCGAGAGGGCCCGACAGAACCCGAGAGGGCCTGAGGAAATCCGACAGGGCCCGACAGAGCCTCACAGGGCCCGAGCAAACATGACAGGGCCCGACAGAGCCCGACAGGACCCGAGCAAACCCGACAGGGTTCGACAAAGCCTGACAGGGCCCGACGGAGCCTGACAGGGCCCGAGCAAACCCGACAGGGCCCGAGCAAACCTGACAGGGCACGAAGGAGCCCGACAGGGCCCGAGCATACCCGACAAGGCCCAACGGATCCCGACAGGGCCTGAGCAAACCTGACAGGGCCCGACAAAGCCCGACAGGGCACGAGCAAACCCGACAGGGCCTGACGGAGCCTGACAGGGCCCGAGCAAACCCGACAGGGCCCGAGCGAATCTGACAGGGCCCGACGGAGCCCGACAGGACGCGGGCAAACCCGACAGGTCCCGAGCAAACCCGACAGGGCCTTACAAGGCCCGACAGGGCCCGAGCAAACCTGACAGGGCCTGACGGAGCCCGACAGGGCTCGAGCAAACCCGATAGGGCCTGACGGAGCCTGACAGGGCCCGAGCAAACCTGACAGGGCCCGAGAGAACCTGACAGGGCCCGACGGAGCCTGACAGGGCGCGAGCAAACCTGACAGGGGCTGACAAGGCCCGACAGGGCCTGAGCAAACCCGACAGGACCCGCCAAAGCCTGATAGGGTCCGATGGAGCCCGACAGGGCCCGAGCAAACCCGACAGGGCCCGAGCAAACCTGACAGGGCTCGATGGAGCCCGACAGGGCCCGAGAAAACCCGACAGGGCGCGACGGAGCCTGACAGGGCCCGAGCAAACCCGACAGGGTTCGACGGAGCCCGACAGGGCCCGAGCAAACCCGACAGGGTCCGACGAAGCCTGACAGGGCTTCAGCAAACCCGACAGGGCCCGAGCAAATCCGACAGGGCCCGACGGAGCCCGACAGGGACCGAGGAAACCAGACAGGGCCCAACAGAGCCCGACAGGGCCCGAGCAAACCCGACAGGGCCCGAGCAAACCCGACAGGGTTCGACAAAGCCTGACAGGGCCCGACGGAGCCCGACAGGGCCCTAGCGAACCCGACAGGGCTTGACAAAGCCTGACAGGGCCCGAGCAAACCCGACAGGGCCTGAGCAAATCCGACAGGGCCCGACGGAGCCCGACAGGGCCCGAGCAAACCCGAAAGGGCCCGACGGAGCCTGACAGGGCTCGATGGAGCCCGACAGGGCCCGAGGAAACCCGACAGGGCCCCACGGAGCCCGATAGGGCCCGAGCAAACCCGACAGGGCTCGATGGAGCCTGACAGGGCCCGGGCAAACCCGACAGGGCACGCTGGAGCCCGACAGAGCCCGAGCAAACCCAACAGGGCCCGACAAGGCCCGACAGGGCCCGAGCAAACCTGACAGGACCTTACAAACCCTGACAGGGCCTGACGGAGCCCGACAGGGCCTGAGCAAACCCGAAAGAGCCCGACGGAGCCTGACAGGGCTCGATAGAGTCCGACAGGGCCCGAGGAAACTCGACAGGGCCGGACGGAACCCGAGAGGGCCCGACAGAACCCGAGAGGGCCTGAGGAAATCCGACAGGGCCCGACAGAGCCTCACAGGGCCCGAGCAAACATGACAGGGCCCGACAGAGCCCGACAGGACCCGAGCAAACCCGACAGGGTTCGACAAAGCCTGACAGGGCCCGACGGAGCCTGACAGGGCCCGAGCAAACCCGACAGGGCCCGAGCAAACCTGACAGGGCACGAAGGAGCCCGACAGGGCCCGAGCATACCCGACAAGGCCCAACGGATCCCGACAGGGCCTGAGCAAACCTGACAGGGCCCGACAAAGCCCGACAGGGCACGAGCAAACCCGACAGGGCCTGACGGAGCCTGACAGGGCCCGAGCAAACCCGACAGGGCCCGAGCGAATCTGACAGGGCCCGACGGAGCCCGACAGGACGCGGGCAAACCCGACAGGTCCCGAGCAAACCCGACAGGGCCTTACAAGGCCCGACAGGGCCCGAGCAAACCTGACAGGGCCTGACGGAGCCCGACAGGGCTCGAGCAAACCCGATAGGGCCTGACGGAGCCTGACAGGGCCCGAGCAAACCTGACAGGGCCCGAGAGAACCTGACAGGGCCCGACGGAGCCTGACAGGGCGCGAGCAAACCTGACAGGGGCTGACAAGGCCCGACAGGGCCTGAGCAAACCCGACAGGACCCGCCAAAGCCTGATAGGGTCCGATGGAGCCCGACAGGGCCCGAGCAAACCCGACAGGGCCCGAGCAAACCTGACAGGGCTCGATGGAGCCCGACAGGGCCCGAGGAAACCCGACAGGGCGCGACGGAGCCTGACAGGGCCCGAGCAAACCCGACAGGGTTCGACGGAGCCCGACAGGGCCCGAGCAAACCCGACAGGGTCCGACGAAGCCTGACAGGGCTTCAGCAAACCCGACAGGGCCCGAGCAAATCCGACAGGGCCCGACGGAGCCCGACAGGGACCGAGGAAACCAGACAGGGCCCAACAGAGCCCGACAGGGCCCGAGCAAACCCGACAGGGCCCGAGCAAACCCGACAGGGTTCGACAAAGCCTGACAGGGCCCGACGGAGCCCGACAGGGCCCTAGCGAACCCGACAGGGCTTGACAAAGCCTGACAGGGCCCGAGCAAACCCGACAGGGCCCGAGCAAACCCGACAGGGCCCGACGGAGCCTGACAGGGCTCGATGGAGCCCGACAGGGCCCGAGGAAACCCAACAGGGCTCGACGGAGCCCGATAGGGCCCGAGCAAACCCGACAGGGCCTGACGGAGCCCGACAGGGCCCGAGCAAACCCGAAAGGGCCCGACGAAGCCTGACAGGGCTCGATGGAGCCCGACAGGGCCCGAGGAAACCCGACAGGGCCCGACGGAGCCCGATAGGGCCCGAGCAAACCCGACAGGACCCGATGGAGCCCGACAGGGCTCGAGCAAACCCGACAGGGCCTGAGCAAATCCGACAGGGCCCGACGGAGCCCGACAGGGCCCGAGCAAACCCGAAAGGGCCCGACGGAGCCTGACAGGGCTCGATGGAGCCCGACAGGGCCCGAGGAAACCCGACAGGGTCCCACGGAGCCCGATAGGGCCCGAGCAAACCCGACAGGGCCTGATGGAGCCTGACAGGGCCCGGGCAAACCCGACAGGGCACGCTGGAGCCCGACAGAGCCCGAGCAAACCCAACAGGGCCCGACAAGGCCCGACAGGGCCCGAGCAAACCTGACAGGACCTGACAAAGCCTGACAGGGCCCGACAGAGCCCGACAGGGCCTGAGCAAACCTGAAAGAGCCCGACGGAGCCTGACAGGGCTCGATAGAGTCCGACAGGGCCCGAGGAAACTCGACAGGGCCGGACGGAACCCGAGAGGGCCCGACAGAACCCGAGAGGGCCTGAGGAAATCCGACAGGGCCCGACAGAGCCTCACAGGGCCCGAGCAAACATGACAGGGCCCGACAGAGCCCGACAGGACCCGAGCAAACCCGACAGGGTTCGACAAAGCCTGACAGGGCCCGACGGAGCCTGACAGGGCCCGAGCAAACCCGACAGGGCCCGAGCAAACCTGACAGGGCACGAAGGAGCCCGACAGGGCCCGAGCATACCCGACAAGGCCCAACGGATCCCGACAGGGCCTGAGCAAACCTGACAGGGCCCGACAAAGCCCGACAGGGCACGAGCAAACCCGACAGGGCCGGACGGAGCCTGACAGGGCCCGAGCAAACCCGACAGGGCCCGAGCGAATCTGACAGGGCCCGACGGAGCCCGACAGGACGCGGGCAAACCCGACAGGTCCCGAGCAAACCCGACAGGGCCTTACAAGGCCCGACAGGGCCCGAGCAAACCTGACAGGGCCTGACGGAGCCCGACAGGGCTCGAGCAAACCCGATAGGGCCTGACGGAGCCTGACAGGGCCCGAGCAAACCTGACAGGGCCCGAGAGAACCTGACAGGGCCCGACGGAGCCTGACAGGGCGCGAGCAAACCTGACAGGGGCTGACAAGGCCCGACAGGGCCTGAGCAAACCCGACAGGACCCGCCAAAGCCTGATAGGGTCCGATGGAGCCCGACAGGGCCCGAGCAAACCCGACAGGGCCCGAGCAAACCTGACAGGGCTCGATGGAGCCCGACAGGGCCCGAGAAAACCCGACAGGGCGCGACGGAGCCTGACAGGGCCCGAGCAAACCCGACAGGGTTCGACGGAGCCCGACAGGGCCCGAGCAAACCCGACAGGGTCCGACGAAGCCTGACAGGGCTTCAGCAAACCCGACAGGGCCCGAGCAAATCCGACAGGGCCCGACGGAGCCCGACAGGGACCGAGGAAACCAGACAGGGCCCAACAGAGCCCGACAGGGCCCGAGCAAACCCGACAGGGCCCGAGCAAACCCGACAGGGTTCGACAAAGCCTGACAGGGCCCGACGGAGCCCGACAGGGCCCTAGCGAACCCGACAGGGCTTGACAAAGCCTGACAGGGCCCGAGCAAACCCGACAGGGCCCGAGCAAACCCGACAGGGCCCGACGGAGCCTGACAGGGCTCGATGGAGCCCGACAGGGCCCGAGGAAACCCGACAGGGCTCGACGGAGCCCGATAGGGCCCGAGCAAACCCGACAGGGCCTGACGGAGCCCGACAGGGCCCGAGCAAACCCGAAAGGGCCCGACGAAGCCTGACAGGGCTCGATGGAGCCCGACAGGGCCCGAGGAAACCCGACAGGGCCCGACGGAGCCCGATAGGGCCCGAGCAAACCCGACAGGACCCGATGGAGCCCGACAGGGCTCGAGCAAACCCGACAGGGCCTGAGCTAATCCGACAGGGCCCGACGGAGCCCGACAGGGCCCGAGCAAACCCGAAAGGGCCCGACGGAGCCTGACAGGGCTCGATGGAGCCCGACAGGGCCCGAGGAAACCCGACAGGGCCCCACGGAGCCCGATAGGGCCCGAGCAAACCCGACAGGGCCTGATGGAGCCTGACAGGGCCCGGGCAAACCCGACAGGGCACGCTGGAGCCCGACAGAGCCCGAGCAAACCCAACAGGGCCCGACAAGGCCCGACAGGGCCCGAGCAAACCTGACAGGACCTTACAAACCCTGACAGGGCCTGACGGAGCCCGACAGGGCCTGAGCAAACCCGAAAGAGCCCGACGGAGCCTGACAGGGCTCGATAGAGTCCGACAGGGCCCGAGGAAACTCGACAGGGCCGGACGGAACCCGAGAGGGCCCGACAGAACCCGAGAGGGCCTGAGGAAATCCGACAGGGCCCGACAGAGCCTCACAGGGCCCGAGCAAACATGACAGGGCCCGACAGAGCCCGACAGGACCCGAGCAAACCCGACAGGGTTCGACAAAGCCTGACAGGGCCCGACGGAGCCTGACAGGGCCCGAGCAAACCCGACAGGGCCCGAGCAAACCTGACAGGGCACGAAGGAGCCCGACAGGGCCCGAGCATACCCGACAAGGCCCAACGGATCCCGACAGGGCCTGAGCAAACCTGACAGGGCCCGACAAAGCCCGACAGGGCACGAGCAAACCCGACAGGGCCTGACGGAGCCTGACAGGGCCCGAGCAAACCCGACAGGGCCCGAGCGAATCTGACAGGGCCCGACGGAGCCCGACAGGACGCGGGCAAACCCGACAGGTCCCGAGCAAACCCGACAGGGCCTGACAAGGCCCGACAGGGCCCGAGCAAACCTGACAGGGCCTGACAGAGCCCGACAGGGCTTGAGCAAACCCGATAGGGCCTGACGGAGCCTGACAGGGCCCGAGCAAACCTGACAGGGCCCAAGAGAACCTGACAGGGCCTGACGGAGCCCGACAGGGCGCGAGCAAACCTGACAGGGGCTGACAAGGCCCGACAGGGCCTGAGCAAACCCGACAGGACCCGCCAAAGCCTGATAGGGTCCGATGGAGCCCGACAGGGCCCGAGCAAACCCGACAGGGCCCGAGCAAACCTGACAGGGCTCGATGGAGCCCGACAGGGCCCGAGGAAACCCGACAGGGCGCGACGGAGCCTGACAGGGCCCGAGCAAACCCGACAGGGTTCGACGGAGCCCAACAGGGACCGAGCAAACCCGACAGGGTCCGACGAAGCCTGACAGGGCTTCAGCAAACCCGACAGGGCCCGAGGAAATCCGACAGGGCCCGACGGAGCCCGACAGGGCCCGAGGAAACCAGACGGGGCCCGACAGAGCCCGACAGGGCCCAAGCAAACCCGACAGGGCCCGAGCAAACCCGACAGGGTTCGACAAAGCCTGACAGGGCCCGACAGAGCCCGACAGGGCCCTAGCAAACCCGACAGGGCTTGACAAAGCCTGACAGGGCCCGAGCAAACCCGACAGGGCCCGAGCAAACCCGACAGGGCCCGACGGAGCCCGACAGGGCCCGAGCAAACCCGAAAGGGCCCGACGGAGCCTGACAGGGCTCGATGGAGCCCGACAGGGCCCGAGGAAACCCGACAGGGCTCGACGGAGCCCGATAGGGCCCGAGCAAACCCGACAGGGCCTGACGGAGCCCGACAGGGCCCGAGCAAACCCGAAAGGGCCCGACGAAGCCTGACAGGGCTCGATGGAGCCCGACAGGGCCCGAGGAAACCCGACAGGGCCCGACGGAGCCCGATAGGGCCTGAGCAAACCCGACAGGACCCGATGGAGCCCGACAGGGCTCGAGCAAACCCGACAGGGCCTGAGCAAACCCGACAGGGCCCGACGGAGCCCGACAGGGCCCGAGCAAACCCGAAAGGGCCCGACGGAGCCTGACAGGGCTCGATGGAGCCCGACAGGGCCCGAGGAAACCCGACAGGGCCCCACGGAGCCCGATAGGGCCCGAGCAAACCCGACAGGGCCTGATGGAGCCTGACAGGGCCCGGGCAAACCCGACAGGGCACGCTGGAGCCCGACAGAGCCCGAGCAAACCCAACAGGGCCCGACAAGGCCCGACAGGGCCCGAGCAAACCTGACAGGACCTGACAAAGCCTGACAGGGCCCGACGGAGCCCGACAGGGCCTGAGCAAACCCGAAAGAGCCCGACGGAGCCTGACAGGGCTCGATAGAGTCCGACAGGGCCCGAGGAAACCCGACAGGGCCGGACGGAACCCGAGAGGGCCCGACGGAACCCGAGAGGGCCCGAGGAAATCCGACAGGGCCCGACGGAGCCTGACAGGGCCCGAGCAAACCCGACAGGGCCCGACAGAGCCCGACAGGACCCGAGCAAACCCGACAGGGCCCGAGCAAACCCGACAGGGTTCGACAAAGCCTGACAGGGCTCGATGGAGCCCGACAGGGCCCCAGCAAACCCGACAGGGCCCGAGCGAATCTGACAGGGCCCGACGGAGCCCGACAGGACGCGGGCAAACCCGATAGGTCCCGAGCAAACCCGACAGGGCCTGACAAGGCCCGACAGGGCCCGAGCAAACCTGACAGGGCCTGACGGAGCCCGACAGGGCTTGAGCAAACCCGATAGGGCCTGACGGAGCCTGACAGGGCCCGAGCAAACCTGACAGGGCCCAAGAGAACCTGACAGGGCCTGACGGAGCCCGACAGGGCGCGAGCAAACCTGACAGGGGCTGACAAGGCCCGACAGGGCCTGAGCAAACCCGACAGGGCCTGACGGAGCCCGACAGGGCCCGAGCAAACCCGAAAGGGCCCGACGAAGCCTGACAGGGCTCGATGGAGCCCGACAGGGCCCGAGGAAACCCGACAGGGCCCGACGGAGCCCGATAGGGCCCGAGCAAACCCGACAGGACCCGATGGAGCCCGACAGGGCTCGAGCAAACCCGACAGGGCCTGAGCAAACCCGACAGGGCCCGACGGAGCCCGACAGGGCCCGAGCAAACGCGAAAGGGCCCGACGGAGCCTGACAGGGCTCGATGGAGCCCGACAGGGCCCGAGGAAACCCGACAGGGCCCCACGGAGCCCGATAGGGCCCGAGCAAACCCGACAGGGCCTGATGGAGCCCGACAGGGCTCGAGCAAACCCGACAGGGCCTGAGCAAACCCGACAGGGCCCGACGGAGCCCGACAGGGCCCGAGCAAACCCGAAAGGGCCCGACGGAGCCTGACAGGGCTCGATGGAGCCCGACAGGGCCCGAGGAAACCCGACAGGGCCCCACGGAGCCCGATAGGGCCCGAGCAAACCCGACAGAGCCTGATGGAGCCTGACAGGGCCCGGGCAAACCCGACAGGGCACGCTGGAGCCCGACAGAGCCCGAGCAAACCCAACAGGGCCCGACAAGGCCCGACAGGGCCCGAGCAAACCTGACAGGACCTGACAAAGCCTGACAGGGCCCGACGGAGCCCGACAGGGCCTGAGCAAACCCGAAAGAGCCCGACGGAGCCTGACAGGGCTCGATAGAGTCCGACAGGGCCCGAGGAAACCCGACAGCGCCGGACGGAACCCGAGAGGGCCCGACGGAATCCGAGAGGGCCCGAGGAAATCCGAAAGGGCCCGAAGGAGCCTGACAGGGCCCGAGCAAACCCGACAGGGCCCGACAGAGCCCGACAGGGCCCGAGCAAACCCGACAGGGCCCGAGCAAACCCGACAGGGTTCGACAAAGCCTGACAGGGCTCGATGGAGCCCGACAGGGCCCGAGGAAACCCGACAGGGCCCGAGCAAACCTGACAGGGCACGAAGGAGCCTGACAGGGCCCGAGCAAACCCGACAAGGCCCAACGGATCCCGACAGGGCCTGAGCAAACCTGACAGGGCCCGACGGAGCCCGACAGGGCACGAGCAAACCCGACAGGGCCTGACGGAGCCTGACAGGGCCCGAGCAAACCCGACAGGGTTCGACGGAGCCCGACAGGGCCCGAGCAAACCCGACAGGGTCCGACGAAGCCTGACAGGGCTTCAGCAAACCCGACAGGGCCCGAGCAAATCCGACAGGGCCCGACGGAGCCCGACAGGGACCGAGGAAATCAGACAGGGCCCAACAGAGCCCGACAGGGCCCGAGTAATCCCGACAGGGCCCGAGCAAACCCGACAGGGTTCGACAAAGCCTGACAGGGCCCGACGGAGCCCGACAGGGCCCTAGCGAACCCGACAGGGCTTGACAAAGCCTGACAGGGCCCGAGCAAACCCGACAGGGCCTGACGGAGCCTGACAGGGCCCGAGCAAACCCGACAGGGCCCGAGCGAATCTGACAGGGCCCGACGGAGCCCGACAGGACGCGGGCAAACCCGACAGGTCCCGAGCAAACCCGACAGGGCCTGACAAGGCCCGACAGGGCCCGAGCAAACCTGACAGGGCCTGACGGAGCCCGACAGGGCTTGAGCAAACCCGATAGGGCCTGACGGAGCCTGACAGGGCCCGAGCAAACCTGACAGGGCCCAAGAGAACCTGACAGGGCCTGACGGAGCCCGACAGGGCGCGAGCAAACCTGACAGGGGCTGACAAGGCCCGACAGGGCCTGAGCAAACCCGACAGGACCCGCCAAAGCCTGATAGGGTCCGATGGAGCCCGACAGGGCCCGAGCAAACCCGACAGGGCCCGAGCAAACCCGACAGGGCCCGAGCAAACCTGACAGGGCTCGATGGAGCCCGACAGGGCCCGAGGAAACCCGACAGGGCGCGACGGAGCCTGACAGGGCCCGAGCAAACCCGACAGGGTTCGACGGAGCCCAACAGGGCCCGAGCAAACCCGACAGGGTCCGACGAAGCCTGACAGGGCTTCAGCAAACCCGACAGGGCCAGAGGAAATCCGACAGGGCCCGACGGAGCCCGACAGGGCCCGAGGAAACCAGACGGGGCCCGACAGAGCCCGACAGGGCCCAAGCAAACCCGACAGGGCCCGAGCAAACCCGACAGGGTTCGACAAAGCCTGACAGGGCCCGACAGAGCCCGACAGGGCCCTAGCAAACCCGACAGGGCTTGACAAAGCCTGACAGGGCCCGAGCAAACCCGACAGGGCCCGAGCAAACCCGACAGGGCCCGACGGAGCCCGACAGGGCCCGAGCAAACCCGAAAGGGCCCGACGGAGCCTGACAGGGCTCGATGGAGCCCGACAGGGCCCGAGGAAACCCGACAGGGCTCGACGGAGCCCGATAGGGCCCGAGCAAACCCGACAGGGCCTGACGGAGCCCGACAGGGCCCGAGCAAAACCGAAAGGGCCCGACGAAGCCTGACAGGGCTCGATGGAGCCCGACAGGGCCCGAGGAAACCCGACAGGGCCCGACGGAGCCCGATAGGGCCTGAGCAAACCCGACAGGACCCGATGGAGCCCGACAGGGCTCGAGCAAACCCGACAGGGCCTGAGCAAACCCGACAGGGCCCGACGGAGCCCGACAGGGCCCGAGCAAACCCGAAAGGGCCCGACGGAGCCTGACAGGGCTCGATGGAGCCCGACAGGGCCCGAGGAAACCCGACAGGGCCCCACGGAGCCCGATAGGGCCCGAGCAAACCCGACAGGGCCTGATGGAGCCTGACAGGGCCCGGGCAAACCCGACAGGGCACGCTGGAGCTTGACAGAGCCCGAGCAAACCCAACAGGGCCCGACAAGGCCCGACAGGGCCCGAGCAAACCTGACAGGACCTGACAAAGCCTGACAGGGCCCGACGGAGCCCGACAGGGCCTGAGCAAACCCGAAAGAGCCCGACGGAGCCTGACAGGGCTCGATAGAGTCCGACAGGGCCCGAGGAAACCCGACAGGGCCGGACGGAACCCGAGAGGGCCCGACGGAACCCGAGAGGGCCCGAGGAAATCCGACAGGGCCCGACGGAGCCTGACAGGGCCCGAGCAAACCCGACAGGGCCCGACAGAGCCCGACAGGACCCGAGCAAACCCGACAGGGCCCGAGCAAACCCGACAGGGTTCGACAAAGCCTGACAGGGCTCGATGGAGCCCGACAGGGCCCCAGCAAACCCGACAGGGCCCGAGCGAATCTGACAGGGCCCGACGGAGCCCGACAGGACGCGGGCAAACCCGATAGGTCCCGAGCAAACCCGACAGGGCCTGACAAGGCCCGACAGGGCCCGAGCAAACCTGACAGGGCCTGACGGAGCCCGACAGGGCTTGAGCAAACCCGATAGGGCCTGACGGAGCCTGACAGGGCCCGAGCAAACCTGACAGGGCCCAAGAGAACCTGACAGGGCCTGACGGAGCCCGACAGGGCGCGAGCAAACCTGACAGGGGCTGACAAGGCCCGACAGGGCCTGAGCAAACCCGACAGGACCCGCCAAAGCCTGATAGGGTCCGATGGAGCCCGACAGGGCCCGAGCAAACCCGACAGGGCCCGAGCAAACCCGACAGGGCCCGAGCAAACCTGACAGGGCTCGATGGAGCCCGACAGGGCCCGAGGAAACCCGACAGGGCGCGACGGAGCCTGACAGGGCCCGAGCAAACCCGACAGGGTTCGACGGAGCCCAACAGGGCCCGAGCAAACCCGACAGGGTCCGACGAAGCCTGACAGGGCTTCAGCAAACCCGACAGGGCCCGAGGAAATCCGACAGGGCCCGACGGAGCCCGACAGGGCCCGAGGAAACCAGACGGGGCCCGACAGAGCCCGACAGGGCCCAAGCAAACCCGACAGGGCCCGAGCAAACCCGACAGGGTTCGACAAAGCCTGACAGGGCCCGACAGAGCCCGACAGGGCCCTAGCAAACCCGACAGGGCTTGACAAAGCCTGACAGGGCCCGAGCAAACCCGACAGGGCCCGAGCAAACCCGACAGGGCCCGACGGAGCCCGACAGGGCCCGAGCAAACCCGAAAGGGCCCGACGGAGCCTGACAGGGCTCGATGGAGCCCGACAGGGCCCGAGGAAACCCGACAGGGCTCGACGGAGCCCGATAGGGCCCGAGCAAACCCGACAGGGCCTGACGGAGCCCGACAGGGCCCGAGCAAACCCGAAAGGGCCCGACGAAGCCTGACAGGGCTCGATGGAGCCCGACAGGGCCCGAGGAAACCCGACAGGGCCCGACGGAGCCCGATAGGGCCTGAGCAAACCCGACAGGACCCGATGGAGCCCGACAGGGCTCGAGCAAACCCGACAGGGCCTGAGCAAACCCGACAGGGCCCGACGGAGCCCGACAGGGCCCGAGCAAACCCGAAAGGGCCCGACGGAGCCTGACAGGGCTCGATGGAGCCCGACAGGGCCCGAGGAAACCCGACAGGGCCCCACGGAGCCCGATAGGGCCCGAGCAAACCCGACAGGGCCTGATGGAGCCTGACAGGGCCCGGGCAAACCCGACAGGGCACGCTGGAGCCCGACAGAGCCCGAGCAAACCCAACAGGGCCCGACAAGGCCCGACAGGGCCCGAGCAAACCTGACAGGACCTGACAAAGCCTGACAGGGCCCGACGGAGCCCGACAGGGCCTGAGCAAACCCGAAAGAGCCCGACGGAGCCTGACAGGGCTCGATAGAGTCCGACAGGGCCCGAGGAAACCCGACAGGGCCGGACGGAACCCGAGAGGGCCCGACGGAACCCGAGAGGGCCCGAGGAAATCCGACAGGGCCCGACGGAGCCTGACAGGGCCCGAGCAAACCCGACAGGGCCCGACAGAGCCCGACAGGACCCGAGCAAACCCGACAGGGCCCGAGCAAACCCGACAGGGTTCGACAAAGCCTGACAGGGCTCGATGGAGCCCGACAGGGCCCCAGCAAACCCGACAGGGCCCGAGCGAATCTGACAGGGCCCGACGGAGCCCGACAGGACGCGGGCAAACCCGATAGGTCCCGAGCAAACCCGACAGGGCCTGACAAGGCCCGACAGGGCCCGAGCAAACCTGACAGGGCCTGACGGAGCCCGACAGGGCTTGAGCAAACCCGATAGGGCCTGACGGAGCCTGACAGGGCCCGAGCAAACCTGACAGGGCCCAAGAGAACCTGACAGGGCCTGACGGAGCCCGACAGGGCGCGAGCAAACCTGACAGGGGCTGACAAGGCCCGACAGGGCCTGAGCAAACCCGACAGGGCCTGACGGAGCCCGACAGGGCCCGAGCAAACCCGAAAGGGCCCGACGAAGCCTGACAGGGCTCGATGGAGCCCGACAGGGCCCGAGGAAACCCGACAGGGCCCGACGGAACCCGATAGGGCCCGAGCAAACCCGACAGGACCCGATGGAGCCCGACAGGGCTCGAGCAAACCCGACAGGGCCTGAGCAAACCCGACAGGGCCCGACGGAGCCCGACAGGGCCCGAGCAAACCCGAAAGGGCCCGACGGAGCCTGACAGGGCTCGATGGAGCCCGACAGGGCCCGAGGAAACCCGACAGGGCCCCACGGAGCCCGATAGGGCCCGAGCAAACCCGACAGGGCCTGATGGAGCCCGACAGGGCTCGAGCAAACCCGACAGGGCCTGAGCAAACCCGACAGGGCCCGACGGAGCCCGACAGGGCCCGAGCAAACCCGAAAGGGCCCGACGGAGCCTGACAGGGCTCGATGGAGCCCGACAGGGCCCGAGGAAACCCGACAGGGCCCCACGGAGCCCGATAGGGCCCGAGCAAACCCGACAGAGCCTGATGGAGCCTGACAGGGCCCGGGCAAACCCGACAGGGCACGCTGGAGCCCGACAGAGCCCGAGCAAACCCAACAGGGCCCGACAAGGCCCGACAGGTCCCGAGCAAACCTGACAGGACCTGACAAAGCCTGACAGGGCCCGACGGAGCCCGACAGGGCCTGAGCAAACCCGAAAGAGCCCGACGGAGCCTGACAGGGCTCGATAGAGTCCGACAGGGCCCGAGGAAACCCGACAGCGCCGGACGGAACCAGAGAGGGCCCGACGGAATCCGAGAGGGCCCGAGGAAATCCGAAAGGGCCCGAAGGAGCCTGACAGGGCCCGAGCAAACCCGACAGGGCCCGACAGAGCCCGACAGGACCCGAGCAAACCCGACAGGGCCCGAGCAAACCCGACAGGGTTCGACAAAGCCTGACAGGGCTCGATGGAGCCCGACAGGGCCCGAGGAAACCCGACAGGGCCCGAGCAAACCTCACAGGGCACGAAGGAGCCTGACAGGGCCCGAGCAAACCCGACAAGGCCCAACGGATCCCGACAGGGCCTGAGCAAACCTGACAGGGCCCGACGGAGCCCGACAGGGCACGAGCAAACCCGACAGGGCCTGACGGAGCCTGACAGGGCCCGAGCAAACCCGACAGGGCCCGAGCGAATCTGACAGGGCCCGACGGAGCCCGACAGGACGCGGGCAAACCCGACAGGTCCCGAGCAAACCCGACAGGGCCTGACAAGGCCCGACAGGGCCCGAGCAAACCTGACAGGGCCTGACGGAGCCCGACAGGGCTCGAGCAAACCCGATAGGGCCTGACGGAGCCTGACAGGGCCCGAGCAAACCTGACAGGGCCCGAGAGAACCTGACAGGGCCCGACGGAGCCCGACAGGGCGCGAGCAAACCTGACAGGGGCTGACAAGGCCCGACAGGGCCTGAGCAAACCCGACAGGACCCGCCAAAGCCTGATAGGGTCCGATGGAGCCCGACAGGGCCCGAGCAAACCCGACAGGGCCCGAGCAAACTTGACAGGGCTTGATGGAGCCCGACAGGGCCCGAGGAAACCCGACAGGGCACGACGGAGCCTGACAGGGCCCGAGCAAACCCGACAGGGTTCGACGGAGCCCGACAGGGCCCGAGCAAACCCGACAGGGTCCGACGAAGCCTGACAGGGCTTCAGCAAACCCGACAGGGCCCGAGCATATCCGACAGGGCCCGACGGAGCCCGACAGGGACCGAGGAAACCAGACAGGGCCCGACAGAGCCCGACAGGGCCCGAGCAAACCCGACAGGGCCCTAGCAAACCCGGCAGGGTTCGACAAAGCCTGACAGGGCCCGACGGAGCCCGACAGGGCCCTAGCAAACCCGACAGGGCTTGACAAAGCCTGACAGGGCCTGAGCAAACCCGACAGGGTCCGAGCAAACCCGACAGGGCCCGACGGAGCCCGACAGGGCCCGAGCACACCCGAAAGGGCCCGACGGAGCCTGACAGGGCTCGATGGAGCCCGACAGGGCCCGAGGAAACCCGACAGGGCTCGACGGAGCCCGATAGGGCCCGAGCAAACCCGACAGGGCCCGACGGAGCCCGACAGGGCCCGAGCAAACCCGAAAGGGCCCGACGAAGCCTGACAGGGCTCGATGGAGCCCGACAGGGCCCGAGGAAACCCGACAGGGCCCGACGGAGCCCGATAGGGCCTGAGCAAACCCGACAGGACCCGATGGAGCCCGACAGGGCTCGAGCAAACCCGACAGGGCCTGAGCAAACCCGACAGGGCCCGACGGAGCCCGACAGGGCCCGAGCAAACCCGAAAGGGCCCGACGGAGCCTGACAGGGCTCGATGGAGCCCGACAGGGCCCGAGGAAACCCGACAGGGCCCCACGGAGCCCGATAGGGCCCGAGCAAACCCGACAGGGCCTGATGGAGCCTGACAGGGCCCGGGCAAACCCGACAGGGCACGCTGGAGCCCGACAGAGCCCGAGCAAACCCAACAGGGCCCGACAAGGCCCGACAGGGCCCGAGCAAACCTGACAGGACCTGACAAAGCCTGACAGGGCCCGACGGAGCCCGACAGGGCCTGAGCAAACCCGAAAGAGCCCGACGGAGCCTGACAGGGCTCGATAGAGTCCGACAGGGCCCGAGGAAACCCGACAGGGCCGGACGGAACCCGAGAGGGCCCGACGGAACCCGAGAGGGCCCGAGGAAATCCGACAGGGCCCGACGGAGCCTGACAGGGCCCGAGCAAACCCGACAGGGCCCGACAGAGCCCGACAGGACCCGAGCAAACCCGACAGGGCCCGAGCAAACCCGACAGGGTTCGACAAAGCCTGACAGGGCTCGATGGAGCCCGACAGGGCCCCAGCAAACCCGACAGGGCCCGAGCAAATCTGACAGGGCCCGACGGAGCCCGACAGGACGCGGGCAAACCCGATAGGTCCCGAGCAAACCCGACAGGGCCTGACAAGGGCCGACAGGGCCCGAGCAAACCTGACAGGGCCTGACGGAGCCCGACAGGGCTTGAGCAAACCCGATAGGGCCTGACGGAGCCTGACAGGGCCCGAGCAAACCTGACAGGGCCCAAGAGAACCTGACAGGGCCTGACGGAGCCCGACAGGGCGTGAGCAAACCTGACAGGGGCTGACAAGGCCCGACAGGGCCTGAGCAAACCCGACAGGGCCTGACGGAGCCCGACAGGGCCCGAGCAAACCCGAAAGGGCCCGACGAAGCCTGACAGGGCTCGATGGAGCCCGACAGGGCCCGAGGAAACCCGACAGGGCCCGACGGAGCCCGATAGGGCCCGAGCAAACCCGACAGGACCCGATGGAGCCCGACAGGGCTCGAGCAAACCCGACAGGGCCTGAGCAAACCCGACAGGGCCCGACGGAGCCCGACAGGGCCCGAGCAAACCCGAAAGGGCCCGACGGAGCCTGACAGGGCTCGATGGAGCCCGACAGGGCCCGAGGAAACCCGACAGGGCCCCACGGAGCCCGATAGGGCCCGAGCAAACCCGACAGGGCCTGATGGAGCCCGACAGGGCTCGAGCAAACCCGACAGGGCCTGAGCAAACCCGACAGGGCCCGACGGAGCCCGACAGGGCCCGAGCAAACCCGAAAGGGCCCGACGGAGCCTGACAGGGCTCGATGGAGCCCGACAGGGCCCGAGGAAACCCGACAGGGCCCCACGGAGCCCGATAGGGCCCGAGCAAACCCGACAGAGCCTGATGGAGCCTGACAGGGCCCGGGCAAACCCGACAGGGCACGCTGGAGCCCGACAGAGCCCGAGCAAACCCAACAGGGCCCGACAAGGCCCGACAGGGCCCGAGCAAACCTGACAGGACCTGACAAAGCCTGACAGGGCCCGACGTAGCCCGACAGGGCCTGAGCAAACCCGAAAGAGCCCGACGGAGCCTGACAGGGCTCGATAGAGTCCGACAGGGCCCGAGGAAACCCGACAGCGCCGGACGGAACCCGAGAGGGCCCGACGGAATCCGAGAGGGCCCGAGGAAATCCGAAAGGACCCGAAGGAGCCTGACAGGGCCCGAGCAAACCCGACAGGGCCCGACAGAGCCCGACAGGACCCGAGCAAACCCGACAGGGCCCGAGCAAACCCGACAGGGTTCGACAAAGCCTGACAGGGCTCGATGGAGCCCGACAGGGCCCGAGGAAACCCGACAGGGCCCGAGCAAACCTGACAGGGCACGAAGGAGCCTGACAGGGCCCGAGCAAACCCGACAAGGCCCAACGGATCCCGACAGGGCCTGAGCAAACCTGACAGGGCCCGACGGAGCCCGACAGGGCACGAGCAAACCCGACAGGGCCTGACGGAGCCTGACAGGGCCCGAGCAAACCCGACAGGGCCCGAGCGAATCTGACAGGGCCCGACGGAGCCCGACAGGACGCGGGCAAACCCGACAGGTCCCGAGCAAACCCGACAGGGCCTGACAAGGCCCGACAGGGCCCGAGCAAACCTGACAGGGCCTGACGGAGCCCGACAGGGCTCGAGCAAACCCGATAGGGCCTGACGGAGCCTGACAGGGCCCGAGCAAACCTGACAGGGCCCGAGAGAACCTGACAGGGCCTGACGGAGCCCGACAGGGCGCGAGCAAACCTGACAGGGGCTGACAAGGCCCGACAGGGCCTGAGCAAACCCGACAGGACCCGCCAAAGCCTGATAGGGTCCGATGGAGCCCGACAGGGCCCGAGCAAACCCGACAGGGCCCGAGCAAACTTGACAGGGCTTGATGGAGCCCGACAGGGCCCGAGGAAACCCGACAGGGCACGACGGAGCCTGACAGGGCCCGAGCAAACCCGACAGGGTTCGACGGAGCCCGACAGGGCCCGAGCAAACCCGACAGGGTCCGACGAAGCCTGACAGGGCTTCAGCAAACCCGACAGGGCCCGAGCAAATCCGACAGGGCCCGACGGAGCCCGACAGGGACCGAGGAAACCAGACAGGGCCCGACAGAGCCCGACAGGGCCCGAGCAAACCCGACAGGGCCCTAGCAAACCCGGCAGGGTTCGACAAAGCCTGACAGGGCCCGACGGAGCCCGACAGGGCCCTAGCAAACCCGACAGGGCTTGACAAAGCCTGACAGGGCCTGAGCAAACCCGACAGGGTCCGAGCAAACCCGACAGGGCCCGACGGAGCCCGACAGGGCCCGAGCACACCCGAAAGGGCCCGACGGAGCCTGACAGGGCTCGATGGAGCCTGACAGGGCCCGAGGAAACCCGACAGGGCTCGACGGAGCCCGATAGGGCCCGAGCAAACCCGACAGGGCCTGACGGAGCCCGACAGGGCCCGAGCAAACCCGAAAGGGCCCGACGAAGCCTGACAGGGCTCGATGGAGCCCGACAGGGCCCGAGGAAACCCGACAGGGCCCGACGGAGCCCGATAGGGCCTGAGCAAACCCGACAGGACCCGATGGAGCCCGACAGGGCTCGAGCAAACCCGACAGGGCCTGAGCAAACCCGACAGGGCCCGACGGAGCCCGACAGGGCCCGAGCAAACCCGAAAGGGCCCGACGGAGCCTGACAGGGCTCGATGGAGCCCGACAGGGCCTGAGGAAACCCGACAGGGCCCCACGGAGCCCGATAGGGCCCGAGCAAACCCGACAGGGCCTGATGGAGCCTGACAGGGCCCGGGCAAACCCGACAGGGCACGCTGGAGCCCGACAGAGCCCGAGCAAACCCAACATGGCCCGACAAGGCCCGACAGGGCCCGAGCAAACCTGACAGGACCTGACAAAGCCTGACAGGGCCCGACGGAGCCCGACAGGGCCTGAGCAAACCCGAAAGAGCCCGACGGAGCCTGACAGGGCTCGATAGAGTCCGACAGGGCCCGAGGAAACCCGACAGGGCCGGACGGAACCCGAGAGGGCCCGACGGAACCCGAGAGGGCCCGAGGAAATCCGACAGGGCCCGACGGAGCCTGACAGGGCCCGAGCAAACCCGACAGGGCCCGACAGAGCCCGACAGGACCCGAGCAAACCCGACAGGGCCCGAGCAAACCCGACAGGGTTCGACAAAGCCTGACAGGGCTCGATGGAGCCCGACAGGGCCCCAGCAAACCCGACAGGGCCCGAGCGAATCTGACAGGGCCCGACGGAGCCCGACAGGACGCGGGCAAACCCGATAGGTCCCGAGCAAACCCGACAGGGCCTGACAAGGCCCGACAGGTCCCGAGCAAACCTGACAGGGCCTGACGGAGCCCGACAGGGCTTGAGCAAACCCGATAGGGCCTGACGGAGCCTGACAGGGCCCGAGCAAACCTGACAGGGCCCAAGAGAACCTGACAGGGCCTGACGGAGCCCGACAGGGCGCGAGCAAACCTGACAGGGGCTGACAAGGCCCGACAGGGCCTGAGCAAACCCGACAGGGCCTGACGGAGCCCGACAGGGCCCGAGCAAACCCGAAAGGGCCCGACGAAGCCTGACAGGGCTCGATGGAGCCCGACAGGGCCCGAGGAAACCCGACAGGGCCCGACGGAGCCCGATAGGGCCCGAGCAAACCCGACAGGACCCGATGGAGCCCGACAGGGCTCGAGCAAACCCGACAGGGCCTGAGCAAACCCGACAGGGCCCGACGGAGCCCGACAGGGCCCGAGCAAACCCGAAAGGGCCCGACGGAGCCTGACAGGGCTCGATGGAGCCCGACAGGGCCCGAGGAAACCCGACAGGGCCCCACGGAGCCCGATAGGGCCCGAGCAAACCCGACAGGGCCTGATGGAGCCCGACAGGGCTCGAGCAAACCCGACAGGGCCTGAGCAAACCCGACAGGGCCCGACGGAGCCCGACAGGGCCCGAGCAAACCCGAAAGGGCCCGACGGAGCCTGACAGGGCTCGATGGAGCCCGACAGGGCCCGAGGAAACCCGACAGGGCCCCACGGAGCCCGATAGGGCCCGAGCAAACCCGACAGAGCCTGATGGAGCCTGACAGGGCCCGGGCAAACCCGACAGGGCACGCTGGAGCCCGACAGAGCCCGAGCAAACCCAACAGGGCCCGACAAGGCCCGACAGGGCCCGAGCAAACCTGACAGGACCTGACAAAGCCTGACAGGGCCCGACGGAGCCCGACAGGGCCTGAGCAAACCCGAAAGAGCCCGACGGAGCCTGACAGGGCTCGATAGAGTCCGACAGGGCCCGAGGAAACCCGACAGCGCCGGACGGAACCCGAGAGGGCCCGACGGAATCCGAGAGGGCCCGAGGAAATCCGAAAGGGCCCGAAGGAGCCTGACAGGGCCCGAGCAAACCCGACAGGGCCCGACAGAGCCCGACAGGACCCGAGCAAACCCGACAGGGCCCGAGCAAACCCGACAGGGTTCGACAAAGCCTGACAGGGCTCGATGGAGCCCGACAGGGCCCGAGGAAACCCGACAGGGCCCGAGCAAACCTGACAGGGCACGAAGGAGCCTGACAGGGCCCGAGCAAACCCGACAAGGCCCAACGGATCCCGACAGGGCCTGAGCAAACCTGACAGGGCCCGACGGAGCCCGACAGGGCACGAGCAAACCCGACAGGGCCTGACGGAGCCTGACAGGGCCCGAGCAAACCCGACAGGGCCCGAGCGAATCTGACAGGGCCCGACGGAGCCCGACAGGACGCGGGCAAACCCGACAGGTCCCGAGCAAACCCGACAGGGCCAGACAAGGCCCGACAGGGCCCGAGCAAACCTGACAGGGCCTGACGGAGCCCGACAGGGCTCGAGCAAACCCGATAGGGCCTGACGGAGCCTGACAGGGCCCGAGCAAACCTGACAGGGCCCGAGAGAACCTGACAGGGCCCGACGGAGCCCGACAGGGCGCGAGCAAACCTGACAGGGGCTGACAAGGCCCGACAGGGCCTGAGCAAACCCGACAGGACCCGCCAAAGCCTGATAGGGTCCGATGGAGCCCGACAGGGCCCGAGCAAACCCGACAGGGCCCGAGCAAACTTGACAGGGCTTGATGGAGACCGACAGGGCCCGAGGAAACCCGACAGGGCACGACGGAGCCTGACAGGGCCCGAGCAAACCCGACAGGGTTCGACGGAGCCCCACAGGGATCGAGCAAACCCGACAGGGTCCGACGAAGCCTGACAGGGCTTCAGCAAACCCGACAGGGCCCGAGCAAATCCGACAGGGCCCGACGGAGCCCGACAGGGACCGAGGAAACCAGACAGGGCCCGACAGAGCCCGACAGGGCCCGAGCAAACCCGACAGGGCCCTAGCAAACCCGGCAGGGTTCGACAAAGCCTGACAGGGCCCGACGGAGCCCGACAGGGCCCTAGCAAACCCGACATGGCTTGACAAAGCCTGACAGGGCCTGAGCAAACCCGACAGGGTCCGAGCAAACCCGACAGGGCCCGACGGAGCCCGACAGGGCCCGAGCACACCCGAAAGGGCCCGACGGAGCCTGACAGGGCTCGATGGAGCCCGACAGGGCCCGAGGAAACCCGACAGGGCTCGACGGAGCCCGATAGGGCCCGAGCAAACCCGACAGGGCCTGACGGAGCCCGACAGGGCCCGAGCAAACCCGAAAGGGCCTGACGAAGCCTGACAGGGCTCGAGCGAACCCGACAGGGCCTGAGCAAATCCGACAGGGCCCGACGGAGCCCGACAGGGCCCGAGCAAACCCGAAAGGGCCCGACGGAGCCTGACAGGGCTCGATGGAGCCCGACAGGGCCCGAGGAAACCCGACAGGGCCCCACGGAGCCCGATAGGGCCCGAGCAAACCCGACAGGGCCTGATGGAGCCTGACAGGGCCCGGGCAAACCCGACAGGGCACGCTGGACACCGACAGAGCCCGAGCAAACCCGACAAGGCCCGACAAGGCCCGACAGGGCCCGAGCAAACCTGACAGGACCTGACAAAGCCTGACAGGGCCCGACGGAGCCCGACAGGGCCTGAGCAAACCCGAAAGAGCCCGACGGAGCCTGACAGGGCTCGATAGAGTCCGACAGGGCATGAGGAAACCCGACAGGGCCGGACGGAACTCGAGAGGGCCCGACGGAACCCGAGAGGGCCCGAGCAAACCCGACAGGGCCCGACGGAGCCTGACAGGGCCCGAGCAAACCCGACAGGGTCCGACAGAGCCCGACAGGGTTCGACAAAGCCTGACAGGGCTCGATGGAGCCCGACAGGGCCCGAGGAAACCCGACAGAGCCCGACGGAGCCTGACAGGGCCCGAGCAAACCCGACAGGGACCGAGCAAACCTGACAGGGAACGACGGAGCCCGACAGGGCCCGAGCAAACCCGACAAGGCTCAACGGATCCCGACAGGGCCTGAGCAAACCTGACAGGGCCCGACGGAGCCCGACAGGGCACGAGCAAACCCGACAGGGCCTGACAGAGCCTGACAGGGCCCGAGCAAACCCGACAGGGCCCGAGCGAATCTGACACGGCCCGACGGAGCCCGACAGGACGCGGGCAAACCCGACAGGTCCCGAGCAAACCCGACAGGGCCAGACAAGGCCCGACAGGGCCCGAGCAAACCTGACAGGGCCTGACGGAGCCCGATAGGGCTCGAGCAAACCCGATAGGGCCTGACGGAGCCTGACAGGGCCCGAGCACACCTGACAGGGCCCGAGAGAACCTGACAGGGCCCGACGGGGCCCGACAGGGCGCGAGCAAACCTGACAGGGGCTGACAAGGCCCGACAGGGCCTGAGCAAACCCGACAGGACCCACCAAAGCCTGATAGGGTCCGATGGAGCCCGACAGGGCCCGAGCAAACCCGACAGGGCCCGAGCAAACCTGACAGGGCTCGATGGAGCCCGACAGGGCCCGAGGAAACCCGACAGGGCGCGACGGAGCCTGACAGGGCCCCAGCAAACCCGACAGGGTTCGACGGAGCCCGACAGGGCCCGAGCAAACCCGACAGGGTCCGACGAAGCCTGACAGGGCTTCAGCAAACCCGACAGGGCCCGAGCAAATCCGACAGGGCCCGACGGAGCCCGACAGGGCCCGAGGAAACCAGACAGGGCCCGACAGAGCCCGACAGGGCCCGAGCAAACCCGACAGGGTTCGACAAAGCCTGACAGGGCCCGACGGAGCCCGACAGGGCCCTAGCAAACCCGACAGGGCTTGACAAAGCCTGACAGGGCCCGAGCAAACCCGACAGGGCCCGACGGAGCCCGACAGGGCCCGAGCAAACCCGAAAGGACCCGACGGAGCCTGACAGGGCTCGATGGAGCCTGACAGGGCCTGAGCAAACCCGACAGGGCTCGACGGAGCCCGATAGGGCCCGAGCAAACCCGACAGGGCCTGACGGAGCCCGACAGGGCCCGAGCAAATCCGAAAGGGCCCGACGAAGCCTGACAGGGCTCGATGGAGCCCGACAGGGCCCGAGGAAACCCGACAGGGCCCGACGGAGCCCGATAGGGCCCGAGCAAACCCGACAGGACCCGATGGAGCCCGACAAAGCTCGAGCAAACCCGACAGGGCCTGAGCAAATCCGACAGGGCCCGACGGAGCCCGACAGGGCCCGAGCAAACCCGAAAGGGCCCGACGGAGCCTGACAGGGCTCGATGGAGCCCGACAGGGCCCGAGGAAACCCGACAGGGCCCCACGGAGCCCGATAGGGCCCGAGCAGACCCGACAGGGCCTGATGGAGCCTGACAGGGCCCGGGCAAACCTGACAGGGCCCGGGCAACCCGACAGGGCACGCTGGAGACCGACAGAGCCCGAGCAAACCCGACAGGGCCCGACAAGGCCCGACAGGGCCCGAGCAAACCTGACAGGACCTGACAAAGCCTGACAGGGCCCGACAGAGCCCGACAGGGCCTGAGCAAACCCGAAAGAGCCCGACGGAGCCTGACAGGGCTCGATGGAGCCTGACAGGGCCTGAGCAAACCCGACAGGGCTCGACGGAGCCCGATAGGGCCCGAGCAAACCCGACAGGGCCTGACGGAGCCTGACAGGGCCCGAGCAAATCCGAAAGGGCCCGACGAAGCCTGACAGGGCTCGATGGAGCCCGACAGGGCCCGAGGAAACCCGACAGGGCCCGACGGAGCCCGATAGGGCCCGAGCAAACCCGACAGGACCCGATGGAGCCCGACAAAGCTCGAGCAAGCCCGACAGGGCCTGAGCAAATCCGACAGGGCCCGACGGAGCCCGACAGGGCCCGAGCAAACCCGAAAGGGCCCGACGGAGCCTGACAGGGCTCGATGGAGCCCGACAGGGCCCGAGGAAACCCGACAGGGCCCCACGGAGCCCGATAGGGCCCGAGCAGACCCGACAGGGCCTGATGGAGCCTGACAGGGCCCGGGCAAACCTGACAGGGCCCGGGCAACCCGACAGGGCACGCTGGAGACCGACAGAGCCCGAGCAAACCCGACAGGGCCCGACAAGGCCCGACAGGGCCCGAGCAAACCTGACAGGACCTGACAAAGCCTGACAGGGCCCGACAGAGCCCGACAGGGCCTGAGCAAACCCGAAAGGGCCCGACCGAGCCTGACAGGGCTCGATGGAGCCCGACAGGGCCCGAGGAAACCCGACAGGGCTCGACGGAGACTGACAGGGTCCGAGCAAACCCGACAGGGCCCCACGGAGCCCGATAGGGCCCGAGCAAACCCGACAGGGCCTGATGGAGCCTGACAGGGCCCGGGCAAACCCGACAGGGCACGCTGGAGCCCGACAAAGCTCGAGCAAACCTGACAGGGCCTGAGCAAATCCGACAGGGCCCGACGGAGCCCGACAGGGCCCGAGCAAACCTGAAAGGGCCTGACCGAGCCTGACAGGGCTCGATGGAGCCCGACAGGGCTTGAGCAAACCCGATAGGGCCTGACGGAGCCTGACAGGGCCCGAGCAAACCTGACAGGGCCCGAGAGAACCTGACAGGGGCTGACAAGGCCCGACAGGGCCTGAGCAAACCCGACAGGACCCGCCAAAGCCTGATAGGGTCCGATGGAGCCCGACAGGGCCCGAGCAAACCCGACAGAGCCCGAGCAAACCTGACAGGGCTCGATGGAGCCCGACAGGGCGCGAGGAAACCCGACAGGGCCCGACGGAGCCTGACAGAGCCCGAGCAAACCCGAAAGGGCCCGACAAAGCCTGACAGGGCTCAATGGAGCCCAACAGGGCCCGAGGAAACCCGACAGGGCCTGACGGAGCCCGACAGGGCCCGAGCAAACCCGAAAGGGCCCGACGAAGCCTGACAGGGCTCGATGGAGCCCGACAGGGCCCGAGGAAACCCGACAGGGCCCGAAGGAGCCCGATAGGGCCCGAGCAAACCCGACAGGACCTGACGGAGCCCGACAGGGCCCGAGGAAACCCGACAGGGCCTGACGGAGCCCGACAGGGCCCGAGCAAACCCGAAAGGGCCCGACGAAGCCTGACAGGGCTCGATGGAGCCTGACAGGGCCCGAGGAAACCCGACAGGGCCCGACGGAGCCCGATAGGGCCCGAGCAAACCCGACAGGACCCGATGGAGCCCGACAGGGCTCGAGCAAACCCGACAGGGCCTGAGCAAATCCGACAGGGCCCGACGGAGCCCGACAGGGCCCGAGCAAACCCGAAAGGGCCCGACGGAGCCTGACAGGGCTCGATGGAGCCCGACAGGGCCCGAGGAAACCCGACAGGGCCCCACGGAGCCCGATAGGGCCCGAGCAAACCCGACAGGGCCTGATGGAGCCTGACAGGGCCCGGGCAAACCCGACAGGGCACGCTGGAGCCCGACAGAGCCCGAGCAAACCCAACAGGGCCCGACAAGGCCCGACAGGGCCCGAGCAAACCTGACAGGACCTTACAAACCCTGACAGGGCCCGACGGAGCCCGACAGGGCCTGAGCAAACCCGAAAGAGCCCGACGGAGCCTGACAGGGCTCGATAGAGTCCGACAGGGCCCGAGGAAACTCGACAGGGCCGGACGGAACCCGAGAGGGCCCGACAGAACCCGAGAGGGCCTGAGGAAATCCGACAGGGCCCGACAGAGCCTCACAGGGCCCGAGCAAACATGACAGGGCCCGACGGAGCCTGACAGGGCCCGAGCAAACCCGACAGGGCCCGAGCAAACCTGACAGGGCACGAAGGAGCCCGACAGGGCCCGAGCACACCCGAAAGGGCCCGACGGAGCCTGACAGGGCTCGATGGAGCCCGACAGGGCCCGAGGAAACCCGACAGGGCTCGACGGAGCCCGATAGGGCCCGAGCAAACCCGACAGGGCCTGACGGAGCCCGACAGGGCCCGAGCAAACCCGAAAGGGCCTGACGAAGCCTGACAGGGCTCGAGCGAACCCGACAGGGCCTGAGCAAATCCGACAGGGCCCGACGGAGCCCGACAGGGCCCGAGCAAACCCGAAAGGGCCCGACGGAGCCTGACAGGGCTCGATGGAGCCCGACAGGGCCCGAGGAAACCCGACAGGGCCCCACGGAGCCCGATAGGGCCCGAGCAAACCCGACAGGGCCTGATGGAGCCTGACAGGGCCCGGGCAAACCCGACAGGGCACGCTGGACACCGACAGAGCCCGAGCAAACCCGACAGGGCCCGACAAGGCCCGACAGGGCCCGAGCAAACCTGACAGGACCTGACAAAGCCTGACAGGGCCCGACGGAGCCCGACAGGGCCTGAGCAAACCCGAAAGAGCCCGACGGAGCCTGACAGGGCTCGATAGAGTCCGACAGGGCATGAGGAAACCCGACAGGGCCGGACGGAACTCGAGAGGGCCCGACGGAACCCGAGAGGGCCCGAGCAAACCCGACAGGGCCCGACGGAGCCTGACAGGGCCCGAGCAAACCCGACAGGGTCCGACAGAGCCCGACAGGGTTCGACAAAGCCTGACAGGGCTCGATGGAGCCCGACAGGGCCCGAGGAAACCCGACAGAGCCCGACGGAGCCTGACAGGGCCCGAGCAAACCCGACAGGGACCGAGCAAACCTGACAGGGAACGACGGAGCCCGACAGGGCCCGAGCAAACCCGACAAGGCTCAACGGATCCCGACAGGGCCTGAGCAAACCTGACAGGGCCCGACGGAGCCCGACAGGGCACGAGCAAACCCGACAGGGCCTGACAGAGCCTGACAGGGCCCGAGCACACCCGACAGGGCCCGAGCGAATCTGACAAGGCCCGACGGAGCCCGACAGGACGCGGGCAAACCCGACAGGTCCCGAGCAAACCCGACAGGGCCAGGCAAGGCCCGACAGGGCCCGAGCAAACCTGACAGGGCCTGACGGAGCCCGATAGGGCTCGAGCAAACCCGATAGGGCCTGACGGAGCCTGACAGGGCCCGAGCACACCTGACAGGGCCCGAGAGAACCTGACAGGGCCCGACGGGGCCCGACAGGGCGCGAGCAAACCTGACAGGGGCTGACAAGGCCCGACAGGGCCTGAGCAAACCCGACAGGACCCACCAAAGCCTGATAGGGTCCGATGGAGCCCGACAGGGCCCGAGCAAACCCGACAGGGCCCGAGCAAACCTGACAGGGCTCGATGGAGCCCGACAGGGCCCGAGGAAACCCGACAGGGCGCGACGGAGCCTGACAGGGCCCCAGCAAACCCGACAGGGTTCGACGGAGCCCGACAGGGCCCGAGCAAACCCGACAGGGTCCGACGAAGCCTGACAGGGCTTCAGCAAACCCGACAGGGCCCGAGCAAATCCGACAGGGCCCGACGGAGCCCGACAGGGCCCGAGGAAATTAGACAGGGCCCGACAGAGCCCGACAGGGCCCGAGCAAACCCGACAGGGTTCGACAAAGCCTGACAGGGCCCGACGGAGCCCGACAGGGCCCTAGCAAACCCGACAGGGCTTGACAAAGCCTGACAGGGCCCGAGCAAACCCGACAGGGCCCGACGGAGCCCGACAGGGCCCGAGCAAACCCGAAAGGACCCGACGGAGCCTGACAGGGCTCGATGGAGCCTGACAGGGCCTGAGCAAACCCGACAGGGCTCGACGGAGCCCGATAGGGCCCGAGCAAACCCGACAGGGCCTGACGGAGCCCGACAGGGCCCGAGCAAATCCGAAAGGGCCCGACGAAGCCTGACAGGGCTCGATGGAGCCCGACAGGGCCCGAGGAAACCCGACAGGGCCCGACGGAGCCCGATAGGGCCCGAGCAAACCCGACAGGACCCGATGGAGCCCGACAAAGCTCGAGCAAACCCGACAGGGCCTGAGCAAATCCGACAGGGCCCGACGGAGCCCGACAGGGCCCGAGCAAACCCGAAAGGGCCCGACGGAGCCTGACAGGGCTCGATGGAGCCCGACAGGGCCCGAGGAAACCCGACAGGGCCCCACGGAGCCCGATAGGGCCCGAGCAGACCCGACAGGGCCTGATGGAGCCTGACAGGGCCCGGGCAAACCTGACAGGGCCCGGGCAACCCGACAGGGCACGCTGGAGACCGACAGAGCCCGAGCAAACCCGACAGGGCCCGACAAGGCCCGACAGGGCCCGAGCAAACCTGACAGGACCTGACAAAGCCTGACAGGGCCCGACAGAGCCCGACAGGGCCTGAGCAAACCCGAAAGAGCCCGACGGAGCCTGACAGGGCTCGATGGAGCCTGACAGGGCCTGAGCAAACCCGACAGGGCTCGACGGAGCCCGATAGGGCCCGAGCAAACCCGACAGGGCCTGACGGAGCCCGACAGGGCCCGAGCAAATCCGAAAGGGCCCGACGAAGCCTGACAGGGCTCGATGGAGCCCGACAGGGCCCGAGGAAACCCGACAGGGCCCGACGGAGCCCGATAGGGCCCGAGCAAACCCGACAGGACCCGATGGAGCCCGACAAAGCTCGAGCAAACCCGACAGGGCCTGAGCAAATCCGACAGGGCCCGACGGAGCCCGACAGGGCCCGAGCAAACCCGAAAGGGCCCGACGGAGCCTGACAGGGCTCGATGGAGCCCGACAGGGCCCGAGGAAACCCGACAGGGCCCCACGGAGCCCGATAGGGCCCGAGCAGACCCGACAGGGCCTGATGGAGCCTGACAGGGCCCGGGCAAACCTGACAGGGCCCGGGCAACCCGACAGGGCACGCTGGAGACCGACAGAGCCCGAGCAAACCCGACAGGGCCCGACAAGGCCCGACAGGGCCCGAGCAAACCTGACAGGACCTGACAAAGCCTGACAGGGCCCGACAGAGCCCGACAGGGCCTGAGCAAACCCGAAAGGGCCCGACCGAGCCTGACAGGGCTCGATGGAGCCCGACAGGGCCCGAGGAAACCCGACAGGGCTCGACGGAGACTGACAGGGTCCGAGCAAACCCGACAGGGCCCCACGGAGCCCGATAGGGCCCGAGCAAACCCGACAGGGCCTGATGGAGCCTGACAGGGCCCGGGCAAACCCGACAGGGCACGCTGGAGCCCGACAAAGCTCGAGCAAACCTGACAGGGCCTGAGCAAATCCGACAGGGCCCGACGGAGCCCGACAGGGCCCGAGCAAACCTGAAAGGGCCTGACCGAGCCTGACAGGGCTCGATGGAGCCCGACAGGGCTTGAGCAAACCCGATAGGGCCTGACGGAGCCTGACAGGGCCCGAGCAAACCTGACAGGGCCCGAGAGAACCTGACAGGGGCTGACAAGGCCCGACAGGGCCTGAGCAAACCCGACAGGACCCGCCAAAGCCTGATAGGGTCCGATGGAGCCCGACAGGGCCCGAGCAAACCCGACAGGGCCCGAGCAAACCTGACAGGGCTCGATGGAGCCCGACAGGGCGCGAGGAAACCCGACAGGGCCCGACGGAGCCTGACAGAGCCCGAGCAAACCCGAAAGGGCCCGACAAAGCCTGACAGGGCTCAATGGAGCCCGACAGGGCCCGAGGAAACCCGACAGGGCCTGACGGAGCCCGACAGGGCCCGAGCAAACCCGACAGGGCCCGAAGGAGCCCGATAGGGCCCGAGCAAACCCGACAGGACCTGACGGAGCCCGACAGGGCCCGAGGAAACCCGACAGGGCCTGACGGAGCCCGACAGGGCCCGAGCAAACCCGAAAGGGCCCGACGAAGCCTGACAGGGCTCGATGGAGCCTGACAGGGCCCGAGGAAACCCGACAGGGCCCGAAGGAGCCCGATAGGGCCCAAGCAAACCCGACAGGACCTGACGGAGCCCGACAGGGCCCGAGGAAACCCGACAGGGCCTGACGGAGCCCGACAGGGCCCGAGCAAACCCGAAAGGGCCCGACGAAGCCTGACAGGGCTCGATGGAGCCTGACAGGGCCCGAGGAAACCCGACAGGGCCCGACGGAGCCCGATAGGGCCCGAGCAAACCCGACAGGACCCGATGGAGCCCGACAGGGCTCGAGCAAACCCGACAGGGCCTGAGCAAATCCGACAGGGCCCGACGGAGCCCGACAGGGCCCGAGCAAACCCGAAAGGGCCCGACAAAGCCTGACAGGGCTCGATGGAGCCCGACAGGGCCCGAGGAAACCCGACAGGGCCCCACGGAGCCCGATAGGGCCCGAGCAAACCCGACAGGGCCTGATGGAGCCTGACAGGGCCCGGGCAAACCCGACAGGGCACGCTGGAGCCCGACAGAGCCCGAGCAAACCCAACAGGGCCCGACAAGGCCCGACAGGGCCCGAGCAAACCTGACAGGACCTTACAAACCCTGACAGGGCTCGATGGAGCCCGACAGGGCCCGAGGAAACCCGACAGGGCCCGACGGAGCCCGATAGGGCCTGAGCAAACCCGACAGGACCCGATGGAGCCCGACAGGGCTCGAGCAAACCCGACAGGGCCTGAGCAAACCCGACAGGGCCCGACGGAGCCCGACAGGGCCCGAGCAAACCCGAAAGGGCCCGACGGAGCCTGACAGGGCTCGATGGAGCCCGACAGGGCCCGAGGAAACCCGACAGGGCCCCACGGAGCCCGATAGGGCCCGAGCAAACCCGACAGGGCCTGATGGAGCCTGACAGGGCCCGGGCAAACCCGACAGGGCACGCTGGAGCCCGACAGAGCCCGAGCAAACCTGACAGGGCCCGACAAGGCCCGACAGGGCCCGAGCAAACCTGACAGGACCTGACAAAGCCTGACAGGGCCCGACGGAGCCCGACAGGGCCTGAGCAAACCCGAAAGAGCCCGACGGAGCCTGACAGGGCTCGATAGAGTCCGACAGGGCATGAGGAAACCCGACAGGGCCGGACGGAACTCGAGAGGGCCCGACGGAACCCGAGAGGGCCCGAGGAAATCCGACAGGGCCCGACGGAGCCTGACAGGGCCCGAGCAAACCCGACAGGGTCCGACAGAGCCCGACAGGGTTCGACAAAGCCTGACAGGGCTCGATGGAGCCCGACAGGGCCCGAGGAAACCCGACAGAGCCCGTCGGAGCCTGACAGGGCCCGAGCAAACCCGACAGGGACCGAGCAAACCTGACAGGGAACGACGGAGCCCGACAGGGCCCGAGCAAACCCGACAAGGCTCAACGGATCCCGACAGGGCCTGAGCAAACCCGACAGGGTTCGACGGAGCCCGACAGGGCACGAGCAAACCCGACAGGGCCTGACAGAGCCTGACAGGGCCCGAGCAAACCCGACAGGGCCCGAGCGAATCTGACAAGGCCCGACGGAGCCCGACAGGACGCGGGCAAACCCGACAGGTCCCGAGCAAACCCGACAGGGCCAGACAAGGCCCGACAGGGCCCGAGCAAACCTGACAGGGCCTGACGGAGCCCGATACGGCTCGAGCAAACCCGATAGGGCATGACGGAGCCTGACAGGGCCCGAGCACACCTGACAGGGCCCGAGAGAACCTGACAGGGCCCGACGGGGCCCGACAGGGCGCGAGCAAACCTGACAGGGGCTGACAAGGCCCGACAGGGCCTGAGCAAACCCGACAGGACCCACCAAAGCCTGATAGGGTCCGATGGAGCCCGACAGGGCCCGAGCAAACCCGACAGGGCCCGAGCAAACCTGACAGGGCTCGATGGAGCCCGACAGGGCCCGAGGAAACCCGACAGGGCGCGACGGAGCCTGACAGGGCCCCAGCAAACCCGACAGGGTTCGACGGAGCCCAACAGGGCCCGAGCAAACCCGACAGGGTCCGACGAAGCCTGACAGGGCTTCAGCAAACCCGACAGGGCCCGAGCAAATCCGACAGGGCTTGACGGAGCCCGACAGGGCCCGAGGAAACCAGACAGGGCCCGACAGAGCCCGACAGGGCCCGAGCAAACCCGACAGGGCCCGACGGAGCCCGACAGGGCCCGAGCAAACCCGAAAGGACCCGACGGAGCCTGACAGGGCTCGATGGAGCCTGACAGGGCCTGAGCAAACCCGACAGGGCTCGACGGAGCCCGATAGGGCCCGAGCAAACCCGACAGGGCCTGACGGAGCCCGACAGGGCCCGAGCAAATCCGAAAGGGCCCGACGAAGCCTGACAGGGCTCGATGGAGCCCGACAGGGCCCGAGGAAACCCGACAGGGCCCGACGGAGCCCGATAGGGCCCGAGCAAACCCGACAGGACCCGATGGAGCCCGACAAAGCTCGAGCAAACCCGACAGGGCCTGAGCAAATCCGACAGGGCCCGACGGAGCCCGACATGGCCCGAGCAAACCCGAAAGGGCCCGACGGAGCCTGACAGGGCTCGATGGAGCCCGACAGGGCCCGAGGAAACCCGACAGGGCCCCACGGAGCCCGATAGGGCCCGAGCAGACCCGACAGGGCCTGATGGAGCCTGACAGGGCCCGGGCAAACCTGACAGGGCCCGGGCAACCCGACAGGGCACGCTGGAGACCGACAGAGCCCGAGCAAACCCGACAG